>NC_064601.1:72468026-72781901 GCF_943734735.2 Anopheles gambiae
CACTGTGTCCGCGAAATTTAGCGTTTTTTGTCAAACCGCACTATGACTGCTCCGATAAACGTTTTGTCGTCCAGAAGGACAGTTTTACTAGCAGTATTGGCTAAACATGAAATGTTTTTGGCAGAATTTGACCCGGAACGGGATGCAATCGAAATCAACATTCGCATTGCAAAGGTCCAGAAGCTTTCCGTTGATTTGGAAGCAATTCAGGCCAAATTGGAAGATGCGGCGGCCACCGAGGAAGTGATAAGTCACAATGCCGCGTTACGAGACGATTTTGGCTCGCGTTTGATACGCCTTGAAGCCCATTTGAAGGCTAAACGGGTGCACGCTCCGCGATCCGCAAGCACAACACCAAACACTAACCCGTTGGCAGGGATAAAGCTTCCCACCATCTCACTTCCTGAGTTCGATGGTGATTACATGCAATGGCTCACGTATAGGGACACTTTTGAGGGATTAATTCACGAAAACATGGAACTACCACCGATACAAAAGTTTCATTATTTACGAGCTTCCGTGAAAGGCGAGGCCGCAAAGGTGATCGAAGCAATCACGATCAGCGCAGCCAAAAACGAGCTAGCATGGCAAATGCTCACCGAACGATACTCGAATGAGTATTTGTTAAAGAAACGGCATCTTCAAGCACTTTTTGGTATGGCCACCGTTAAGAAGGAGAGTGCATCAACCCTTCACCATCTTGTGGACGAGTTCGAACGTCACAAGAAAACGCTCAATCATCTAGGCGAAAAAACGGAGGCATGGAGCTGCTTGTTAGAACACTTAATGTGCACAAAATTGCCTACCTCCACATTAAGAGATTGGGAGGAAAATGCCTCAACTAGCCAAAATCCTAGTTACGAAGGATTAATCGCATTTTTACAGCGCCGTATGCGAGTGTTGGAAACCCTACAGGTAAACATTACCGAAGCTCCCCCTACCGTGAACCAAACGCACTACGCACATAAACATGCTCCGCCTATGCGCTTAGCAAGCTTTCCGTCAACATCACACGACACACGCACATGCCCTTTATGCCACTCCGATCACAATTTAACGAAATGCCCCCGTTTCATGCAAATGTCACCGGAGGAACGGTACCGAAACACAATGACACTGAAATTGTGCTTGAATTGCTTGCGCGACAATCACCGTGTGCGTGATTGCTCATCGCAATACAAGTGCAGACACTGCAATTCAACACACCACTCGCTTTTACACTCTTCACAAAATTACGGCACATTTTCCATTGCGAACACGTCAGCTGCACAAAATGCTTCCGTACGCAACACACACAACACAGACGATCACACGGCAAACACACAACGCACTTATGCAGCAGCATTGAGGCAAACTACGGAACAAGTTCTGCTTCAAACTGCACTAGTAAACATTGTTGATGAACATGGCATAATGCATCCTGCACGCGCACTTTTAGATAGTGCCTCCCAGCCAGATTTGATGAGTAGCCGTTTTGCTAACCGGCTAGGTATCAAATCGGGCACGGTCGATATCACGCTGATTGGTGCTGGTCAATCGTCCACCCCGGTGCGGAAATCGATGCGCACCACGGTATCATCCAGAGCGAGCCCTTATGCGATTAACGTTGAGTTTTTGATAGTCGAGAAGCTTATTGCTGACCTGCCCGCACATGATGTGCCCACCAGCGGCTGGAAATTACCGCCACATATCATATTCGCCGACCCCCATTTCGAGAAGTCGGCACCGATCGACATTATTCTCGGTGCCCGGCACTATCACACGTTCTTTGTAAGCGGGGCGCAATATAAAATGTCATCGAATCTACCAGTCCTGATGGAGAGCGTATTTGGCTGGGTCGTGAGTGGATCAGCATCTACCTCTCAGCCAGCAACATCCAATACTTTTCACACTTCATCCGTGGTGTGCATGGTTTCACTAGAAGAATCAATAGAGCGTTTCTGGAAAGTAGAAGAACTACAGGTTAACGATGGCTATTCTCCTGAGGATCGCAATTGTGAGCAATTTTACAAGGATACAACACAGCGAGATGAAGCTGGTCGTTATATGGTATGCTTACCTAAACAAGCAGACTTCGATGATAAGCTTGGCCTTTCGAAGGCAGCAGCATTAAGGCGGTTTAGTTTGCTAGAAAGGAGGTTAGAACGAGATCAAAACGTAAAAGCGGCGTACCATGATTTTATGCGTGAGTATCTGAAGCTTTATTTTATGCGTGAGTATCTGGAACGTTGCAGAATCTTTCTTTTGGTCGGATTCCACCATCACCTTAACCTGGATCAGCGCCACACCCAACACATGGGCAACGTTCGTGGCTAACCGGGTATCTGAAGTGCAGCATTACTCACACCCGCGGCAGTGGAGACATGTACGCGGCTTATCTAATCCTGCTGATCTGGTTTCACGAGCCATGTCAGCCGCTGATTTCCTGAAAAGCAAACTGTGGAGCTTCGGTCCGGATTGGCTATCTTTGCCCGCTTCCATCTGGCCCAACTCTAACCCGCAACCAGCCAACGAAACGAATCTAGAGATTCGCCAGGTGAGTGCTGCCGTTGTAAACACAACCACTAATCACCCTTGGTTTGCGTTGTGTTCTAGCTACAAGCGATTGCTGCGTATCGTATCATACTGCATTCGCTTCACACGTAACGCTAAGGAAAAGGCACGCACTCAGCGAACAGCAGCACAGCACCCCGCACCTTTAATCGTCACACCCGAGTACATGGAAACAGCAAACACTGTGTTAAGCCGCCTAGCACAGCAGGATGCATTTTCAGCTGAACTCGGGCAGCTCAAAAAGGGAAACGAAGTCATGAGGCAATCACCTTTACGTGCATTAAGTCCATTCCTTGACGAACAAGGGATAATCCGCGTAGGGGGACGTTTACGGCTATCTCAACTTCCCTACCAAGCGAAGGATCCTGTTTTGCTTCCCAAGAAACATCCGTTCGCGCAATTGATCGCAAAGTATCAACACGAGGAGCTTCGTCATGGAGGAGGAAGGCTGCTCTTATCTCGAATTCGCGAAGAGTTTTGGCCGTTAGATGGAAGGCATCTTGTTAAGCACATTGTGCAGAATTGTTTTCGGTGCATTCGACAGCGACCGACACTTGAACAGCAACAACTTGGACAGCTTCCAGCGCAGCGCATCACTCCCAGCCGGCCTTTTAGTGTTACCGGAGTGGATTACGCCGGTCCATTATACCTGAAGCCAGCCCATAAACGAGCCGCCCCGGGAAAATGCTACCTCTGCGTGTTTGTTTGTTTTTTCCACTAAGGCCGTAGACTTGGAGCTGGTAAGTGATCTAACTACTCCTGGTTTTTTAGCTGCATTACACAGATTCACAGCACGACGCGGTTTACCGGCACACATACATTCGGACAACGGGAAAAACTTCGAAGGCGTGGCGAGGGAACCACTCCTACCTATGTCAGACGACCCTAACGATCTATCGGCACTTACCCCAGCGCATTTCCTCGTAGGCACATCGATGCATGCTGTCCCCGAGCCGGACTACACCCATCTTCGTTCCTGCACCCTCAGCGACTTGCAGAAGTGGCAAGTAATGGTGCAGCGCTTCTGGAAACACTGGACGACGGAATACCTGCAAGAGATGCAACGTGATAACACCATGGCGAAGAGGAACGACAGCATCTTACCTGGCAGACTGGTCATCCTGAAGGATGATTTCCTCCCCCCAACCCGTTGGCCACTCGCACGTATCGTACATGTGCACACCGGAGACGACAAGCTGGCACGGGTAGTAACACTGAAAACATCAAAAGGTATCGTAACTCGTCCGATAACAAAAATTTGTATCTTACCTGTGGCAGAGGCCGACGAGAGCACATGCACCTAATTTCTGTTTATTTTGATTGTTTTTGTTTTGTTTGTTGACTTGCGTCAAGGAGGGGAGGATGTTCAGGCACAGCCCTGTCACTTCATATCGTGCTTAACGAAACACGAACATTCTTCGTTCAATTTCGAGTGTTCGGCTCGATCGAGTAGTTTATAAATAACAGTGTATGTCGCGAATAAACTCTCTCTTCCAATTTTGCTGCACAACGAATAACTACTGGTAAATATTAAAGGTTTGAAAGTTACACCGAAACGCGGAAAATAAATTATCCGAAATTATTTGAGATTAAACATATATATATATAGATATATATATATATATATATATATATATATATATATATATATATATACATATATATATATATATATATATATATATATATATATATATATATATATATATATATATATATATATATATATATATATATAGATATATATATATATATATATATATATATATATATATATATATATATATATATATAGATATTTATGTACATGTGACTTATTTTTTGAATATTTTTTAATATGTTTTTTAAACAAACTTACATGTGTATATTAAAAACAATATTATCTTGAAGAATTGAAAAATGAACAGAGTAAATTGTTTGTTTTACTTAATAACACTCATATAGGGATTAAAAAATTTAATTATTAATTATACACGTGCATGTACATGCTTACTACGTAGGTTATCGTTGTAAGTAAATGTAAAAAAAATACATTTTAATCATTATTCAGTTTATAATTATTTTTCTGATTATTAAAAAAACACTGATTGTTTTAATTTAAACCGCATTGAAAATAGCAATATATATGATACAATTAGAACTCGCCAATTGCATTGATATCATATGTCTACAAAAAAAGATAGATTTTGTTTATTAAAAAGACATTTTTTATGCAACACGACTAATGTCTGCGTATTTTTTCATGTTTATTATTTTATACAATGTGGATTTACTGACTTTTCCTCATATTTATATGAACAACTCGGATTTTTTTGTATTCAATTGAAAAAGCAGACTTGCAATTGGCGAGGTTTGAATGTATTTCGCTTCGTCACATGACAGCTCGCATATCTGTCAAGTTAGAAACGTAAACAAACACGGACAACTGCCCGTAAAGATTGTGTGCAGAATAATCGTGAAATTTTATGTGAAAACTCGAGAAAAGGTAAGTGTTCTGTGCATATTTCAGTAAATAAACTATCTTTTAATGCTTGAACACATTATTTCACAGGAAAAACATCATTTCATCCCGAAATTTGGCAACATTCGTCCGAGTATGATCGAGCAGCTGTGTGTGTGTGTGTATGCCGACGAAATACGACGCCGGTAAGATGAAATGTTTTACTTTTTCACTTTTACTTTACTTTTTCACTTTACTTTTTCATGAAATCACAATGAATGGTAAAAATAATGCAGATTTAATGATATTGATCTTTGTTACAGCTTCTACAACAATCACTAAAGCCGGCTGTGATCGTGATCGGCACATTCTCAACTGGACCAACACACCTGTCGTTGTGTATCTTCAACCAAACCAACGTTGCCATACACCACAAAATGCATGGAAAGGAAAGTATTATAAAATAATGTCATATTTGAAAGCATTCTAATCTTTCATTGTTATTTTTCCACTACAAACAGGATATTGGATCACCGCATCGACAAGTGGTTTTTATGTGCAAGTGTTGTTAAGAAGTGTGTTGTACGGTGTATTATGTGTTTTACTTTATTTGTATCGCTTTGCAAGTGGTACAATTAGTGCGTTTAATCGTTGTGCTACTGCTAACGAAAAAACGATCCGAGCATTAGAAGCGGCAACAATAAATGTGCCTGACGCAGAGACAACAACGCCGTCGGCATCCGTTGATACCATCCAAAGTGATGGTTGAAATCGTATTTAAACGTGTAAAACCATGTATTGGGGCATGTAAGTATTGAATAATAGCTAAATAAAATACATTTTATCGTTGTACTGGACAATGTGCATCGAAATTAAAAAAAAAAAAGTGTGTGTGTTTTTGTTTACATCCGAATACAGAACCCACAACGCTATACTGTGGTTCGAGCACTCGCTAAGTAACGCTTGAGCTTTGAGCTTTCATTGAGCTTACATAGAATGTTACACGCTACCTGCTCACTAAGGACTGCTATCGAGCAGTGTTATGAGCAGGTAGCGAGCAGTAACGCTTCCATACAAAAATCGCGAAACGTAACGCTCCAATGCTATTTGGGGTAATTTCGATTTTCACTAGCGCATCTGGCGGCGGCTAACCGAAGCATTTTGTTAAACAATTTGGAGCCACTCCAGAAAAAAAACGTTATTTTTCTACGTTTTTTACTTTAACTGGACTGAAAAAGCTTTTTAATTGATAGATAAATATGTTGTGCAAGTATTTCAGCCGTTTTCGCATCAAAAAACAAAATTTAAGTTAAATATAAAAAAAAAATTCTACAAAGTTTAACTTACCATGTTTGCCGCATTTTTTATTCGAATTACCCCACCTCCGCGTTGATGGCCGCCTGCACCCGCTTCCGGAACCGCGCGGAAGCCCGGACAACCATGTCTCTGGGGATGGCCGCAAACACGGCCTTTATTCTGGCCTGTTGGTGTCCCGCTCAACTGTGCCCTACACAAAGTAATCCATAAAATTAAGGTCAGGGGAGCTGGGTGGCCAAACGTCGGTGCTGGTGTATCGGTCGAAATTGGAAGTGGCGGGTGCTTCAGCCAGCTCAGCAAGCGCTTAGCGTTGGCAAGCCGCTTTTCGCGCGTTTTTGCTGTTTTGAGCTGTCCCCTACGTCGCTTGTATGACGCGTACCGCAGGTCCTCATTTAACACCACCTTGACGGTGCTCGGGGCCACGCCAACGTCTCGTAATTCGGATGGGTTCCACATATTTACGGAGCTAGACATTTTTAACACTTGTTCGCACAACTTTTAGCAATCGAATGACATATCAATCATTTCGATAAGTCAACTCAACCCTGAGATATAAACCCAAAGGCCAGGTGTCAAATTTAGCCCGCACACCCTGTATATCGTTTTATTTTAGGTTCTAATGAAATATTTAGACCAAATTGGTTCGAATACGAAGCGATGCTGTTTCTCATCGAAACTATAATTGCTGGTGACACAATTGGTACGTTAATGCAATTAATTATTTATTTTCGTGTTTGTGGCATAATTTGGAAGTATAATTTTGGAAGTATCTGGCATAGTGGTGTAAAAGGACGCGTGATGTTGAACGTGTATTCAATTGGAATGAACAAAGTATATAAAGCATTGTTGAGACACGGCACGGAAACCCTGTCATTTGTTGTATTTAACAAAACACGAAGGTTATTTCATCGAGTTTTGAGCTTTCGGCTTGGGCGAATAGTTTATATTAACTCGTCTAATTTTACAACTGGACAAGCCCCAACCGCCGGTAAAATTAAAGTAAAATTATTATAACTACTGAAAAATTTTATTGCACACCATAACCTAACGCTCAGTTCTGATTAAACCAATTACTGTGGAGCGCCGTTTATCGGTATACCTTTTATCCGGTTGTCCCTGAATCCAGTCCATCTAAAAGTTTGATTCACCGGCAAAATTTGGAAGCAACACGCAACCCTTCCGAAATACCACGGCTATCCCCGCCGTCTAGCATGACGAATCTTGATAGAGCAGTACCAGGCACGTCGGAGAACAATGGATTTCTTGGTCAGCATATACCAATCAAGTCGAACAAGGGATCACCTGGAATACCAAGCACGTGCCCTAGACAGATACCGCGTTTCCAGCTTATGCCTGGAACGTCGATCGTACGAGGACAGCGTGTCCAAATTGTGTCAAACGCGACATCGGGACAAGCGTTGCGATATCAGCCGATACCGGTCATGTCGACTAGCCAGGCTGCACCAAGCTATTGATGGGAAAAATGAATCTTAGAAGGGAATCGAAGGGATTCTTTGTATAGCGTTTTATTCTATTTTGCTGCGGGTGGGGGAGTTGGATTTAGTTAAAGCTGGAATTAGAGATAATTCTGTTTTAGTGTTAATTATTTAAATGTGCAGTACTTATGTCATAATTAGTACAGGTCCCTTAGAAACGCGGACCTTTATTCAATATCAAATCAAATAATTTATTTAGTGACTATAACTTCTCATTAAATGCTGCATTACACGAAGATTTGCTATATATTGATTGAAAATTGCGTGATTCGACTTCCAAAATTAGAGATACGTGGTTTACCTCGACCCCCATTAATGGCGTATTTCGGGGACAGCCTGTAATTTCAATCGCAATCCCAATCACTATCCACATCGCAATCAGAATCCCAATTGCAATCAGAATCCCAAAGGAATCGCAATCCCAATCCCATACAGAATCCCAATCGAATCCCAATCCCAATCGAAACGCAATCCCAATCCCAAACAGAATCCCAATCGAATCCCAATCGAATCCCAAACAAATCACAATCCCAATCGAATCGCAAACGAATCCCAATCGAATCGCAGTCAACTCCCAATCGCAAAGGAATCTTTTACGGATTCAAATCCTACCAAAGTGATCCGATCCGATCGAATCTGTCTAGGGATTGAATCTTCGAATCTTTCGAATCCTGAATCTCCCAACACTACACCAAACACACTTGTTGGAACACAAGTTCAGGCGCAACATGCCACGTCGACGGGACACGAATCGCGCGGTCAGCCAGTTCCGATGACGTCAACATATCAAGCGGTAGTGGTCCAGTCAGGAACGAACACGACCACTGGCATACCTGAAACTATAACGGACCAGGGAGTACGGGTCCATTCGGAACTGGAAACTTCGATGAACGAAAAACAAGAAGAACAACCCAATAACGCATCGTCACAAAATGCTCCACGGCTCTCTAGACAAGCTAGAGTTGATGGAAATTTTTGAGCTGTCTAGAATATCTTGAGAGTTCATATCAAAAGATGCAAGAGCGAGAACTCGTGTCTGCGTTTTTAGATTTGGTAGCCAAACGAATGCTGCGTGGAAGAAAAGAGGATTTGAAAAAAATGCAAAATGAGATTTTGCGGGTCATTTAACGATTTGGAATCGATGATAGAAATGAATAGTAGTAGCTGTGTCTTTGGAATAAGAGATCTTGTTTCCAGTGAATAAGGAGGGAGGGGCATCGATGGATAGGACTTCGCTTGGTTAGACCGCTTACCTTTAAGCCTACAGCTGGTTGTAACATAACTAAACAGCGTGGTCAACGGCTATGCTACGCAAACGTACTGCATTTCGATACGGACATTTATGTCAAAAACAAATATAAAAAGCAGCGTCATCTGCACAAACTATCTAGCTGGCCCTGTTGAATTCAGAACCAAATTATTGTAAGTTTTTTTTCTTCATTTTAGTTTAAAGACATTCTAACAACATGTCCCTCACGGGTTCAAGCCCCGAATGGACCGTGCCTCCATCCGTAGGACTGACTATCCTGGTATGGGTGAAATCAATAAGTCACTGCAAACCAACCCCCACTAGTGATACATCAAGGCCTCGACCGACAACGGTTGTGGTGTCAAAGAAGAAGACATTCTGAAAATTGGTCCTTTCATTAGGAATCAACACGAGCCGCAGAGCTGAGCGACTTCTGAAGGAAATGAGGGAAAGAGATAGCACCTGAGCCTGGTTCGAATGTCATTTTGGCAGACAACAGGCCGAGACGTATGAAGCGCCTGGATGCGGGGTGGAAGAATGGTTGCCAAATTCGTATGTGACGTGAGAAAAAGTAAACAAAATAGAAAAGCGTTAAACAAACCGGTTTTTCTTATCACAACACATTGAAACCCCTTGTCTGTTTAACCGATAATATGAATTTTATTTATGTTGCAAGCACGTTTTGTGATTTTGCAGAAAATATTTTGTTGTATTTGTTTATTTCTATGAAATTTTCGTCGTAAATAAGGTCTAACGATCACAGGCGAGACAGAAATACAAAAACGGAAAAGCGATATGCACACGTTTGGAAAATGAAGAATGGGAAGTAGAGAACGATTCAAACTAGCAAGTTCATGCTGAGTATATTTGGTGCTACAGATTTTAATACAGCAATGAGGGTAATGAATTTTGCTCCAATGTGCAGTTTGTGTGTGTACACGTTTAACGGTCCAATCCTCCAACCAATCTTTCCAATTAGATTGGGGCGCGGGGGGAGGTGAGTCAGGGTCCACAGGGACGGTTGTCAACTTGAAAGACTTAACAACATACCCGTCGTGGGTTTAAGCTTCATTTGGACCGTCCTCGTGTAGGACTGACTATCCGATTGCGAGGGAGTGAATAAGCCTCGGCCTGTATGGGCCGGATTGTTCATGTAGGACGTTACGCCAAATTGAACACGGAGGCAGGAGTGTCAGGAAGTGTCCGATACCGCTCACGGTCTCGAGTCTTCGTCTACCAGTTCGTTATCCCAGCCTTAATGGGGGAGGACGCCACGCCTCCTCTGTCCTTGCGGACGGCCTTAAAAGACTGTCTTGTATATAAACTTTTATTACACTTAATTTATATCTTTTACCTTACACTGGTCAACCGGATACATCTAACATCATTTATCACCTATGCACCTGCACATACCGACCAGACCAATCCAACTTAAACTGCGGAGCATCGGATGACACCGGACTGCAGAGAACACGGCGTAGCGAACGAGACACCAGTGCATGCGTGGTACCAACGTGACCGAGCTTCCATCAGAACCAGAAAGATCTTACGTTCGCACTTACATTTTGACATCTAAATAGCTTAGCAAATAGACAGAATTAGGCAATAGCTTAGCAAATAGACATAATAAGGCATTAGTTAGACACAAAAAAGTCAGGACATGTAATGTAATGTAAGTTTTAAGCAATATCATTAGATGGCGAAGTCTATTTTCATTTAGGTCCTTTAACGCACACATTTTAAGAGTAGCTAGCTAATTAGAGAGTGCAAACGAAAAAAGGCAGAGAGTAGCTATATTTCAATATTAAAATTTTTGTTTATATTACTTTTTGTTATCAGTTGGCTAGCAAATGCTAAGATTCATGCGTATCTTTAACTCCTATTCCAACCTCCTCGTCGTGCTAGCAGAAACTTAACTGAAGCATGCAGATTGATTGCTTCACAATTATTAACTAATAGGAATGGAGGAACTTTTTATGTTAATAGATTTCGTACATAAATAAATGTTGATCTTGATTTCCTAGTTAGTTTTTTTTTTAATTTCATTAATATTTGTTTCAAAGTTACTTTGGACTAATAATTATCTTAGCTTCTTAAGTTATACAACTTTACGTAAAGTTTCCAAGATCCAAAAAATGCGATTTTTTTATTTTTATTACCAATTCCTGACCAACATTTAGAAAAACATCTTTAGTAAACAATAGATCTATTATTTGGTCTTCCTTTAATATATTTTATATAATCTATTGTATTCAAAAGTGAGCTGAGCATCTCAGCCACATACATGTTACCTTCTAAGTTAGTATAAAATGCTTCTAATGCCTCTTCTGTATCAATGTACCACAGTAATGGCTGCATTGGGTGATGTTGTCCCTGCTATAGTATCCATTGCGTAAAACATAATTTCGAGCCGTAGTCTGCTTCGATAGCTTAATAAGATTTTCCACTTGTTTTCGAGTTCTAACACACCCATGTACACCGGATGATGAAAAAGTATCAGGTAAAGACGGCAGACTGGTTGAGGATGACGATCCGGAAGAGAATCGCTGTCCCGGCATAGCTGACGAATCGGGCAAAGATCCATCGATAAGGAACGTACCGGAAACATCAGGGATGGTTGATGGTGGCGATGAAGCGGTCAACAATAACGTTGCGGAAGAGAATCGCTGTCCCGGCTTGGCTGATGAACTGGGCATTGATCCTTTGAACAGAAACGAACCGGAAATATTAGTGACGGGTGGTGGTGACGATGGGACGATCAACAATGACGGTCCGGAAGAGGATCGCTGTCCCGGTATGACTGACGAACCGGGCATAGATCCACCCAAAAGAAACTTACCGGAAACATCACAGATGGGTGCTGGTGACGATGGGACCGTCATCAATGACGGTCCGGAAGAGGATCGCTGTCCCGGTATGGCTGACGAACCGGACATAGATCCACCCAAAAGAAATGTACCGCAAACATTACGGATGGGTGGCGGTGACGATGGAACGGTCAACATATCTGACGAAACGAATATAGGTGGTGGTGACGATGAGACAGCCAACAATGTCGACGCAAGAATAACAGGAGTAGCGGGCACGACCGATGAAACGGACGTCAGAGCAGAAAAAAACCATTAGATAGGACGTAGTTCCATCATTTCAGTACTCGGTTGCAATGCAAATGATGCATATCCGTGATCATGATCCATGTTTTGCATTTTTCTAAAAAGATAATTGTATCAATAACCTTATTATAACCAATACCATATTGGATAACCATAATAACCATATCAGATTCAAACGTGATTCAAAGCACCTCATCAACTCACCTGGGTGTATAAGGTTCTGGACAACCACAAAGCCTATATGGAGTGAAGTTTTCGTAAGTATGCCTCTTGATAAAAGATTTTCCTAAATAAGCTTTATTCTATTCACAGCATTGAAATGCGGCAAACAGTCGGCACATATAGACACGTCATGCTTGATGGAGTGAATATGACGATGACGTCACGGTGGGGCCTATGTGTGTCTACTTTTGTGAAAGAGATGAAGCATACCTCAAACATACAGGAACCAAAGTGTTCAAAAAGATGGGGGGATGACTATGTTTTTTTGCACTAGAGCATTTTTTTATACCAACTGACGTTTATTGAGCTAGCGGCAGCCATGATGGAAATTGAGTACCCAAGATGGCTTCAAATTGAGTACCACTGAGTTCCCCCGCGAAATAGCATTTCGGGGGATGTCACCGTAATTCGGACGTCACACGAAGCGTAAACTTTGGCGTAAACTGAATTTCAGACATACAACCCTGAAATCTTTTGACAGGAAGTTTACGCTCTCCCATACAAATCAAGCGTAAACTTTTTGAGTTTACGCCTCGTGTGATGTCCGTATAAAGCTGCCAAAAATCACCCATCGTTGCGGCTTGGGAAAGTATTAACTACTTACCGCAACATAATCAGCAAGTACCTCAATCAACGCATCACAAACTTCTGGCACTATTTTGCGGATAGTGGAAAGAGATACCTTAAAATATGTATTTAAATAAATTTTGCTTTATGTCGATATGTTTTGTTAAACTTAACGTACACGAAATAGAAACTGCAAACTTTTAAAATTTTCTCCAGTCGCAATAAATCTTAAGCCGATAATCAAACGTTCTCGTACTGCCTTTTTCATGTAAGTATCATGTTTACAAATTTTTGGAGTTATTTTCTGCAACATATACTCAAAGTCCTCCTCCGTCATCGTCAAGAACTGGATAATTGTTTCATCGGCAGCTTCTTTGGCAATATAAGCTAAGAAATGATTCCCGGTCTCGTTGCCCTTATAAAGCATTGGTCGAACCCACCATCGGTGATGACGACTTCGCACCAACCCGTGCAGATCAGAAAATATCGCTGTTGATTCGCAAATATACCGCAGATCCATATTCAAAATATCCGGAAGATCAACACGGCACGTTCAAGCTATTTACAATATTTGCTGTTGACAAAGTTCTATATTCATACTGGCAAATGAATCCAAACATTTTAAAGAAAATAACAACTTATATTTGTTTTCAAGCAAGAAAATACAATTTGAGCAATTCTGAGCGCGGACCAAGGTGTTATAAATGACAAGGTGAAGTTGTTCAGAGCAAAATGACACTTCTCGACTTGACATTTCTCTTCCGTGGGCTCCGGTATAAAAATCGGGGAGGGCTGGTGCGGGGTAATGAAATTTGTATGCAGAGAATGACAGATGTCCCCCACAATGTCGCCCAGCAAAAGCGATAAAAATCAACCTTCTAAATACATTATCCTTGGCGCGGACTTAGTTCAAACTACATTTACCGGACCGTGTCGGATCACAGCGGGTCGATTTTTGTATGGGATTTGACAGTTGGCGTTAACGGATTTATGGCATCAACCGATGTCATCCGGTACGTGTAGCTTGGCCGTAACAGCCAACCCAAGGTGGATTTAAAAATATCAGGTTGGACTCTAGTGCATTTTGACAATTCGTCACTTGACGTAAGGTCCCCAGGATTCAAACTTTGTTTACATTTATTAAATTTGTTCATAAGATTTATTTAGCCCATTTTTTCGATTAAAAACTCTTTCAAAATATATTTTGGACTTCGCGAGTTCTTATTCAACATTAAAACATGGATTAAAGTGTGTTATTTTGTTTTATTCCGTCAATTTATTCTATAATTCACTGTGTTTTCGACATTTTCGATGATATAAATTAAGAAATCATTATTTTTTTTCTATTTTCACATTGATTCCTCATTATCTACGAGCCGCATGGATAATTTACGTGAGATTAGAACTCTTACTCACTTGATTTTAAATTTCGTGCATAAACAAATCATCAAATACTTTGTTAATAAATCTAATTTTTTCGATAAAACCAATAGACACACATGTAGCATGCACATGCACATGCTATACTGTCTATAATCAATTCACACGCAATTCTCATCACACTTAATAAACACAAATTGTCAACACCACTTAACACACACAAAAGGATAAAATAACCACTCAAGAAATTAACACAACCCAAACTACATAAATAACCTTACGCCAGGAATTGTAAGTCAGCAGAAAAAACCCTTGTCCAAAACACTTTAAAACACATAAGACACACACAGCCCTGTAGGTGCGAAAAACATTATTCAGCACAAAGCACTTCAAGTGCGTAAAGTGTAAAAAAACACAGCATTGCATAATAGCAACCAACAGTTAATAAATAATGAAATAGGAGACACCGTACCTCGTGTGTACAAACAGAACCGTTAATCGTAAGCGTAGGAAACAAAACACCACGTAAGCGCCAGAACCCAGAACTGACCTTACAGAATAATTGCAACCATATGTTAACCGAAAAACCTAACCCTCAGCATAACCGACACAAAGCGAAAGTAAACGCAAAATCGAATTGAAGAAAGGTACCGTATAAATAAAGATGCAAGATGAGACCAGCACGCACAGAGACAGTTAGAATCACAGTTACGCACAGTACGTACAGTTGTAAAGTAGTGCTGCTAAGTCTTGGTCGGTCAAGTCTCGATTTGCAAACAAAGTGAAATGTGTATTTAATTCAGTTGTGTTTGTCCGAAACCTCCACCATCGTGCTTACAAATATACCTGAAGAGTGATGTCTATAGTATGGCATTGTTGAACTATCCGTCGCGTCCGAACCAACTTATTACATGGCGACCGTGAATTTTAAGCTGCAATCTTCGGATGTGCAAAAAAAAAAAAAGTAATGAATGAAACCCCAAACACGGACAAAAAGTGCAAAGTGGAAACGTTTTATAAAAATCGCAAGTGCTTCTGAAATGACTTGGAAAGTGATTAATTACCAACAATAGTAAACTGCGAGTGAAAACCAATCATTTTCAAAATGGGAGGCAAGGCTGCAAAACCTGAAACAAATATCAAAGGAGACCATGATCTTACAATAGTCCAAACTCAGAATATTCATACAGAATATCATCTGACTCAGGATTTAAAACTAAACATTATTTTAGGGCTGCTAATCACCCTGTGCATTGTTAAAATAGCGAAAACTTGTTACAAACACCTTCGTAACCAAGCGCAAAAACACGCTTTAAAAGTGCTTACGCTACCAAAGTAGCAACGTAAACATTGAATCGAGAACAGTGAATGAATGATATACGAAAAAGGTGATATGCTATTTGACCCACAAAAATAGGTAAAGGCTGTGGAAAAGTACCGTAAGTTCACCAATGCAGCTATTGACCGCGATTATGAAAAAAAAAACAATTATGCGCGTATGAGAACCTACCGCAACGTGTAAAAACACTGTGACCAGCGGTATGGTTTGGAACAGCCGTTCCCAACGCGGAAGACGAGAAGAATAAGGCAAGAATGGACATACCCCGTCCTAACCCGGACGAGACATAGAGGCTGATGATGAGATCGAGACATCGGGCATGACACCACCCACGAGAACTCCAAGGTACTGCATAACCCTTAATATGATGAAGAATGAAACAAAAAATAGAACTACTAGTAGAAAGATTAAAACAACTGCATGATAATCTAAAACACATAGACAGATGCTACAGACAGTGCGCAATAAGCACATATGAGGAAAGCGCTAAGGAAACTTTTAAAAAGCTACAAGAAAAGTTAGTTAAATATGAGAATGAAATAAGTGAAGAAGAACTAACGTACACATCTAAAATTGCTAGAACACTATATAGCGACATAACTAAATTCATAGCAATTCACAAACAAAAGTTTACAGTTTCAATTAATAACGTTAGTTTAGGAACCCAAACAATGGCGACGTTTAACCTAAAAGAAGCTTCGGCTGTAGTACCGACATATAATGGATCCGCAGACCAATTACAATCCTTCCTTAGGGCAATACATTTTGCAAAGAGAATGTTCCCGGATGATCAAGAGGGACTATTGGTAGACTTCATTTACACTAGATTATCTGGTAAGGCAGAAACCGGAATAAAACCCAACCTTACCACAGTACAGCAAGTAGCAGAGGATATAAAATCACGCTGTGAAGAAAAGGTAGAACCAAGCAAAGTAATAGCTAACATGAAATCATTAAAAACTAAGGATACAAAGACACTTTGCAAAGAAATAGAAGAGCTTACAGAAAAATTGAAGGTTCTCTACTGAAACAACTAAAGATTAATATTTTAGAGATTATAACTAACTTTATTTATTAACTTTTATTTCCCGCTACATTAATTTAACCGCCACTCTAAACACACCCGAACTACACGCAAGCCGTCACCGAAGTCCCGCTTCTCTCCGCCATCGCTTCTGTCTCCATTCTCCGATCTCTCTTCGCCGTTCACGATCTCTCTCTCCAATCGATCTGTGCCGATCGCTCTCACTTCATTATCAGCACCCGAGACGCATTTACACGTTACGCGAATCGTAGCGACCAAGGTCGCTGCATGTCATTTTACTTTTTTTTTAACGAAAATTGTTTTGCAAGAAAACTATGTAGTACGATTTGTTTTGCAAGCAATTTCTTATCGTTATCTCGTGATCTATATGTGTCTTATGATAGATCTAGGCCGTCAGAAGGGACTTCCGTCAGAACGCTCCTTGTGCTGGGCTGTCGTTTTCATCGCTCTTTTTGCTGCTGCGTTCACGTGCGAACAACGTAACATACGTGTAAAGTCCGTCCGCTTGACTTAAAAATTCATTGGCCTTCTATATTTTAGGTGCATAATTCTGACTATAAGCTGCCTTCTTGGACTGGGAACTGGGGGAGCAAAGTTATCATTCAACCATCATTCAACCGTCTTAGCTCAACCTCACCAGCTCAACCCGTATAGCGTTTGTTTTCTGTGCTAGTGGTGTGTGCTACGTTTTTTTTCTTCAACTCGATATCTCGTTTGTGCCTGTGTCTGTTTAATGCTGCTTCCATCGATACGTGCTTGTGTGTATATGCCGTGTGGATATTTGTGGCTATATGCTACTGTTGCTTAGGGAACTAGTTAGGGATAATCTTTTTTTTTTTTTTTTTTTTTTTTTTTTTTTTTTTTTTTTTTTTTTTTTTAATAATCCTTACTTCCTAAATGTACATAATCACTTAAAGCTATAAATGAAATCTAAACTAACTATATCTTGGCTCTATCCTGCAGCTAAATAATAATTTCCTAAAATTCAAACCCCGTATTCTGTATCTAAATCCTAATCTAACCTATGACCCTTGTCTATCCTACTTCTACTTTTTTTTTTTTTTTTTTTTTTTTTTTTTTTTTTTTTTTTTTTTTTGTAACTGAGCTTTTTCTACCAAGACTATCCTACAATTTATGTTTTCCTTGATTTCAAATCCCTAAACTACTAATTTTAATGTTTCTAAATCCTAATCTGAATATAAGAATCTTCCTTATCCTATTTCTACTCTTTTTGTTTTCCCATTTTCATTTTATGAATTAAATTTTTTTAATCTGTTGTTGTGTACTTTCTCTAATTTTTTCCCATTCCTTACTATACATGTTTGGTCGCTCGGTATTTCAACCACTTCGTATGGTCCTCTCCACAGCCCTTGCAACTTTTGCCCTACTCCTATTTGGTTATTTCTGACGAGTACCATCTCTCCCCACATAGGTTGCCATTCTATTGCGTTCTGATCGTATATTAATTTACGCTTCTCTTTTGACTTTATCAAATTTTCTCTCGCTATGAAATGTGTCTCTGCAATATTTCTTATTAACTCTTCAGAATAATCCGAGTACATCCTTTTCCTATCAACTTGTTTGTATATGGAAGTTGGTAACCTAGCTTTCCTACCAAAAACTAATTCATAGGGAGTATAACCAGTCGACGAATTAATACATGTATTGTATTGTAGGGAAAAATATGGTAAAACTTCGTCCCACACCTTATAGTTTTTACCGACGAACTGTCTTAAGTATATCTTAAGCTCCCTGTTAGCTCTTTCGACTATGTTACCTTGCGGATGGTATGCTGACGTGTTGATTTTTTTAATTTTTAATAATTTACAAGCATCCTTCATAACCGCACTCATGAAGTTTGTTCCCTGATCAGTAACGAGTTCCACAGGAGCGCCAACAAGACAGATGACATGTTCCACAAATGCTTTAGCTACAGTTGTTGCTTCTTGATTTGCTATTGGTGTAACTATCAAATATCTTGTGAGATCATCTTGTATTACCAATCCGTACTTATTCCCCCTCTCTGATTCTGGTAGTACTACAATATCCATGTACAACTTTTCAAAAGGAAAAGTTGATGTAGTAGTAATCTGCATAGGAATTTTGTTGTATCTACCAATCTTATTTAATTGACAAGATTTGCAACTTTTTACGTAGCCCTCAATATTCCTATCCATACCAGCCCAGAAGAATAACTCCTTTATCCTTTTTTTCATTCTTTTAACACCCACGTGTCCTCCTACCGGAGAGTCATGAAATTCTTTAAGCACTGTATCTACTTCATGTTTTTCAATCTGAATTCGCTCTGTTCCCGGGTTATAATTTTGAAATTTTGATTTAAGTGTTTGTTTGTTTTTCTCCAACTTTTCTGTCCTCTTTAGTTCTTCAGTGCTTGTTTCTTTTTGTACATCTAATTTTAATAATTGTTGCCAGTGATCTTCATGTTCAGGGATGTTATTATTTTCTTCCACTTTTTCTTTTTGTTTCTTACCTTGATTAGGATTCATAAGAAGTTTCTTTTGTTGGCGTGTGAACACAGCTACCGTATTGTTTTCTTCCTCTTTTTGATTTTCACTCGATTTTAGCTCTGGAAGCCGAGATAAAAAATCGGCAACCACGTTCTCTTTCCCTTTCTTATATCGTATTTCACATTCCAATCCTTGCAAGCGCAACCTAAGTCGAGATAAAATCGGCGAGTTTTCTCTAAGGCGCCATATAGAGACTAGGGGCCTATGATCGGAATATACGATAAATTTGTTTCCATATATATAATGTTTAAAGTGTTCCACCGCCCATACTATAGCTAATAGTTCCTTTTCAATAGGGTGATACCGTTTTTCGGCTCCAACCAAGGATCTACTGGCATAAGCGATCGGACATTCTACTGTTTTTTCGTTCGATAATACTGCTCCAAGAGCATAATCGCTAGCATCTGTTGTAATTACAAAACAATCTTCAAAATTTGGTCGCACTAGAATTGGTTCAGAGATAAGTAGGTTTTTTAACGTTTTAAATGCTTCATCGCAATTTTTATCCCAAATGAATTCAGCATTTTTCTTTAAAAGCTCATGCAAAGGCTTTCTAATATCAGAAACGTTTGGTATAAATTTACCATAAAAATTTATCATTCCTAAAAACGATCGTACTTCCTTCAGGGTTTTTGGTGTGTGCATGTCTAAAATTGTTTTCACATTTGCTTGTGTTGGTTTAATACCTGTTTCCTTGATAGTGTGGCCTAAATATGTTATTTCTTTGTGGAGTAATTTGCATTTTGACGGTTCTATTTTGAGATTGTGATTTCTTAAAGCATTAAACACTTTTAGTAGGTTATTGGTGTGCTCTTCTATTGAATCCCCGAACACCACAATATCATCTAAGTAAACGAAAGCTTTAATTGGTTGTATGGTGTAAATCACAGTGTTCATCAGCTTCTGAAATGTTGAAGGACTGTTTTTGAGGCCCATTGGCATTCTTAAAAATTCATAGTGCCCTTTAGCTGTAGAGAAAGCTGTTTTTGCGGCGTCTTTAAGTGCGATGGGTATTTGAAAAAATCCAGATTTCAAATCTATGGTAGAAAAAAATTTACTATTGCCAATATTATCCATGATGTCATCTATTCTGGGAATAGGATATACGAAAGGTTTAGTTATTAAATTGAGAGCACGAAAATCGACTACTATCCGATATTTTTTTTCTCCTTGATCATCCTCAGATTTTTTGGGAATGCACATGACAGGAGCATTCCATGGACTTTTACTTGGCCTTATTATTTTCTGTTTAAGCATTTCTTCTATTTGCTCTTCCATAATATTATTCAGAGCAGCTGGAAATCTGTACTGTCTTTTATATATAGGTATATTGGAATTTGTTTCAATTTCGTGCATTGCTGCTTTAGTAAATGTAAGTTTGTCCCCTGGCAAATGGAATATATCGGTGTATTTTGCAATTATTTGTTGAATGATATTTGTTTTTGTGCTATCTAAATGTGTAAAATTAATTTTCTTTACTAATTCTCTATATCTTTCTGAACCGACTAACTCTTCCTCCTTGCTCGTTTCGACCACATCACAATCAGAGAGTTGTTTCTCCATATGTGAGAGCAACTCATTTTTTTCTTGATTGTCTATCAAAGTACAATCTTCTTCATTCATACTCGCTTCCTCGCTCCCTTTTTCCTTCTCATTTTCATTTATATTCTTTTGCAAATGAATGTTTTCAAATTTTTTTCCTATTCCTAACGTGTATTTTCTTAAAAAACTAGCTCCGATTATTCCTGGAACGCTGAGTGTTTTAAGTATGTAAAATTTTATAGCATATAAAGATTTTCCAACATTTAACTTAACATAAATTGAGCCAATGGTTTCGGACAAAGTTCCATCAAACCCTGACAATGTTATTTTGTCATTGTAATTTATGGAAGAAGGCCCTAATTCTTTTGCCGATTCCCAACTCAATGCATTGAAGCAAGCTCCCGAATCAATTAAATACTTTATCATTAATTTTTTTTGAGCTCTGCGATAAAATATGAACCATTAGTTTACCATCGCTAGTAAATTCTATATCCAATGATTCATATTCATTTCCACAGACATTTGGTACTTCTTCTGTGTTATCCATATATTCTTCTTTAGGACTGAGCAAAAATAAATTTTTCTGTTTTTTCGGAACACTATTAATTACTGTTTCATCACATAGTGTTCCTTGATTTAGTTTTTTGTATGTGTGTTGGAATTCAATGGTTGGTGGTAATATTGATTTTGCCCCCGTGAATTATTAGTTTCATGTTGATTCTGTGGTGGTGTTTGTTGTGAAAAATGTTGTGTATAATAATTTTGTGGTTGTGTTGAATTGTGTGATGGTGTTAGTTGTGTATAATTATTATGGTAGGAACTACTATGCGGAGCAAAATATCTTCTTGGCCGAGAAAAGTTACTGTTAATGTTACGAGTATTTGTGTTATATGCCGTACTATTGTGTTGTGGTTGCCAAAAACTATTTGAATTTGAAGGGTTAGTGAAATTAGTGCTCTTGTTGCAGCGTCTAAAACTATTGGCACTACATTCTTCTTGCTGCAGGTTTCTTTCGTCAATCACGCCTTGTGCAGATGAGCCACTACAGTAACTGGTTTGAGGAGTATTATGCGCTTCTGAGCGATTCAACCTTGTTTCGATTTTCCGCATGTGCTCAATTTGAACCACTTCATCTTCCAAATACTCTAAAAGTTCATCGAAATCTAAGTGTTTGTTCATTCTCGCCAGTGTTTGCAGTTCCGAATTTCTCAAACCAGCTAAAAAGTGTATTTTTAGGTTTCGTATGGCGTACGAGTCCTCGGTGTTGTTTTTATCTGCATTAATTATGTTTTCTTTGAGTTTAAGAACCCTTTCTTTGAATGCGGAAAAAGCTTCATTTCCCCCTTGTTGTAGTGTTTCCACTTGTTGGAAAATGGCTTCTAAACTCATTTTTTCTCCAAACAGCTTAATAAGGTTTGTTTTTACTTTTACCCACGATTCGTCTAATATGCGATGAAAGAAACCAGCTGCACTACCTTTTAATTTAAACATTACGGTTCGAATTAAATCTTCCTCCGATTCACCCGCTGGTATTTGTTTAGCAAAGAATTCAACTTGATAAAGAAATCCATCTAAATCATTTGCATTTCCGTTGTATTCCGGAATACATAACATTGCCCTTTCGAGTGGAAATTCATATGCCATTTTGTGGATTGTAGTGTTTAATGCACGCTCGATTTCAATACTCTGGTTGAAAAAGTCTTCCTTAAGAATTCTGAGGTGTTCCGTATAATTATATTCTTTGTGTAGACACTGATCACTATTTGTAGTTGAATTAAGATTGTGTTGCAGATTTGTTGAATGAATTTTATCCACGTTACCGTTATTGATTTTGACAGTCCTGTTTCTAAGCGCCAACACCTTAGGGTTCATTACTCTCTACGTACGCGGTTAAAATAAAATGACGGATTATGATTGCAAAAATTTACCAACTAATTTGATTAGCCTACCGATTATGATGACTATGATTGTAATGATAGTAACAAAAATAAACTGTTGTTAACTTAGTTACGAAAGAAAAATGATTTTTTTAATAATTAGATCATAATTAGCACTTAACACTATGACGCTGCAATTTACCTTCACCACATACTTTATACCTTTACTTTTACACTATCACTTAGAACACCAGCCAGAAATAACGTTACGTGCGCTACAAAGTAGGCGCTTTACCGCTGTCACCAGATGAAACAACTAAAGATTAATATTTTAGAGATTATAACTAACTTTATTTATTAACTTTTATTTCCCGCTACATTAATTTAACCGCCACTCTAAACACACCCGAACTACACGCAAGCCGTCACCGAAGTCCCGCTTCTCTCCGCCATCGCTTCTGTCTCCATTCTCCGATCTCTCTTCGCCGTTCACGATCTCTCTCTCCAATCGATCTGTGCCGATCGCTCTCACTTCATTATCAGCACCCGAGACGCATTTACACGTTACGCGAATCGTAGCGACCAAGGTCGCTGCACTACCTTCAAAAACAAATCCCAACCGAAGTAGCAAATGAATTCGCAATTCGGGAAGGAATAAATTCATTAATAGATAAAGTGTCAAATCGAGAAGCTAAAACAGCTCTCATCATTGGAAAATTCACAACTATAAACGAAGCTACTAAAGTAGTAGATGAATGCGAATCTCGACAAGACAAAGCACAAGTACTTGCTTACCAGGGTTCATACAACAATAGTAGATTCAATAATTATAGACAACAGAACAGGAATCATCAGTATAATAACCGTCCTAACTCAAACCAATCATACAGACGCAATGACAATTACAGAAACAACAACAATTTCAATAACCGCAATTATAACAGTGATGGCTACAACAGCAATCAAAGAAATAATAACCGTAGTGGCAATAATAGAGACAACCAAAATCAAAGATACAATAATAACGGCTATCAAAACAGGCCAAATAGAAGCCCTAGGGCTATAACGAATCGAGAAACAGGGCAACAATCCAGAAACGTATATCATACTACAGCTCAGGTACAGGAGGATGAGAATAATTTTTTAGACCAAAAGGAATCAACTCAGAATCTAGACCAATATACTCGCTAGATTTGAATGGAGTTGATTACATAAAAATTAAACTGAGTTTTGCTAATACCGAAACATCTATATTATTAGTCGACACAGGAGCATCAGTATCACTATTCAAAGCAAGCAAATTAAAGAAAAATCACAGTCCAATAAGATCAAATTCGATTTCATTGACAGGCATTTCTAACACACCAATATATTCTAAGGGTATTACAACTTGTACTATTTTTTTTAACAATTTAGAATTGGAACATGACTTTGTATTAGTTCCAGATGAATTTAACATAGGAGCAGACGGTATATTAGGTAGAGATTTTTACAAACTTTACAGATGTTCTATTAACTATGAATTACTATTGCTTACATTCACATGCCAAGGAGAGGAAATTCAACATAATATTGAGGAAGACGACGGAAAAGGATTTATTTTACCTATCAGAAGTGAAGTAGTACGAAGAATATACCTTCCAAATATAACTGAGGACACCATAGTATTCGCTCAAGAAATCCAACCAGGAGTATTTTGTGGTAGTACAATCATTTCTAAAGATAATCAAGTAGTTAAATTCATCAACACAAAGCAACGAAATATCTACATAACTCATGCAGAATTCAAACCTATTACAGAACCATTATCGAATTATGAAGCTAAACAAGTAAATAACAAAGCAGGAGAAGTAAACAATGATAGACTGCAAAAACTTTTACAAAAAATTAAAATAGATAAAATTCCCACCTCGGAAATTTACAATCTAAGAAAAATTGTTACAGAATACAACGATATTTTTTGCGTAGAAGATGATCCAATTACTACAAACAATTTTTACCCTCAGAAAATCGAATTAAAAGACAATATCCCAACTTACATACCAAACTATAAACAAATTTATTCACAAACAGACGAAATACAAAATCAAGTAGACAAAATGCTTAAGAATGATATAATTGAACATTCAGTTTCACCATATAATTCACCAATCTTACTTGTTCCAAAGAAATCAACAGATGGTAATAAAAAATGGATACTTGTTGTAGATTTAAGACAGTTAAACAAAAAGGTTATACCAGATAAATTTCCATTGCCAAGAATTGACTCAATACTAGATCAACTCGGCAGGGCAAAATATTTTAGCACCCTTGACCTCATGTCAGGATTTCACCAAATACCTCTAGAAAATGATTCAAGAAAATTTACAGCTTTTTCAACCGGATCAGGGCATTACCAATTTAAACGTATGCCGTTCGGTTTAAACATTAGCCCCAACAGTTTTCAACGTATGATGGCTATCGCTATGGCAGGATTAACCCCTGAGCTAGCATTTGTATATATAGACGATATAATCGTTACTGGCTGCAGTGCACGGCAGCACATCAGTAACATAGTTAAGGTTTTTGATAGATTAAGACAGTACAATTTAAAATTAAATCCAGAAAAATGTTCATTTTTTAAAACAGAAGTTACCTATTTAGGTCATAAAATAACAGATAAGGGAATATATCCAGACGATTCTAAATTCGAAACAATTAGAAATTTTCCAATACCTAAAAATGCAGACGAAGTACGAAGATTTGTCGCATTTTGTAATTATTATCGTAAGTTTGTACATAATTTCGCTAATACTGCTAAACCTTTAAATAATCTAATTAAGAAAAAAGTAAAATTTATTTGGACAGACGAATGTCAAAACGCATTTAATAGCTTAAAACAAAGTCTTTTATCACCTACAGTTTTAAAATATCCAGATTTTAAGAAAGAGTTTATATTAACAACAGACGCTTCTGATGTAGCATGTGGAGCAGTTCTTTCACAAATAACAGATGGAGAAGACCACCCAATAGCATATGCAAGCAAAAGCTTCACACCAGGAGAAAAAAATAAGCCTATTATTGAAAAAGAATTGACAGCAATTCATTGGGCAATTAATTATTTCAAACCATATCTATACGGTAGAAAATTTACTGTAAAAACAGATCATAGACCATTAGTATATTTGTTTGGTATGAAGAATCCAACATCAAAACTAACTAGAATGAGATTAGATTTAGAAGAGTTTGATTTTAAAATAGAATTTTTAGCAGGAAAAACTAATGTAGTAGCAGATGCGCTATCCAGAATCGTAACGGATTCTGACGACTTAAAGCATCTATCCCTAAAAATAAGACGGATTTAGCTAATCCTATTTTATTAGTGAATACTAGAGCAATGACAAGGAAAAATATAACTGCAGATAAAAAAGAAAAAGAGAAAGACAAGGAAGAAACGAAAGTGAAATATGATCAAACTAATATGTATGAAACAGATAGGCCATCTGAAACAACTAAAATGTTGAAAATGAAATCAAATATTATTGAAAATGAAGAATTTATTGAGCTCGTGATATACAATCACAATTATTACAAAGCGCTGGGAAAATTTAAAATACCCATAACTTCTGCGAAGCAAAGTCAAACACTAGAGTTTGTACTGCATGAATCATGCCTAATCGCTAGAAAGTATCACAAGAATTTAGCAATTGCATCGAATGACAAGTTATTCGAATTTTATTCAATGTCGACCATAAAAGAAATTATTAACAAAATGATAACAGACGTTCATGTCATCGTGTATACACAACCTAAATGGATAGAAGAGAAAGAAGAACAATTTCAAATAATGTCCAAATTCCACACAACACCAGTAGGAGGTCATCTAGGACAATTCAAACTATATAGTAAAATAAAAGATAAATACAAATGGAAAAATATGAAAGCGGATATCATTAAGTATGTCAAAAGTTGTAAAGCATGCGCAACTAACAAGATCCTAAAACATACTAAAGAGGAAACTGTTGTGACGACAACACCCTCTAAACCTTTTAACATCATAACAATTGATACCGTAGGACCGCTACTAAAAACAGCAAACAATAATCGATACGCAGTTACCATACAATGCGAATTATCGAAATATATCGTAATAATCCCGATTCAAAACAAAGAAGCAAACACTATAGCAAAAGCTTTAGTAGAAAATTTCATTCTTACATTTGGAAACTTTTTAGAAATGAGATCAGATCAAGGACTTGAATACAATAATGAAATTTTAACCCAAATATCAAAAATATTAGAAATCAAACAAACATTCGCAGCAGCATATCATCCCCAAACAATAGGAGCTTTAGAACGAAACCACAGAAGCTTAAACGAATACTTACGAAGTTATACCAATGAACACCATGACGATTGGGATCAATGGACTAAATTCTATGAATTTGTTTACAACACCTCAGTACACAGCATAACTAACCTCACACCCTTCGAATTAGTATTTGGAAGACAAGCAAATTTACCACAAGAACTATACAAAACAAAAGTAGACCCAGTGTACAATATAGAACAATACTACAATGAAATGAAATTTAAATTACAAAAAGCACATGCAATAGCCAAAAACAAACTAATCGCATCAAAAATACAACGTCAAGCCAAACTTAATGAAAATCTAAACAAATTAAACATACGAATAGGAGATTACGTTTACCCAACAAACGAAAATAGAAAAAAATTAGATCCAGTCTACATAGGACCATTTATAATCGTAGAAATCACAGATACAAATTGCGTTATAAAACATAATCAGACAGGAAAAACCACAACAGTACATAAAAACCGATTAAAACAGTTTTAGTGAATAATGCACTCATTCGTAAAAAACTCAATCGTACATTATTCAAAAAGGGCGGAGGTGTAGCATGCACATGCACATGCTATACTGTCTATAATCAATTCACACGCAATTCTCATCACACTTAATAAACACAAATTGTCAACACCACACAACACACACAAAAGGATAAAATAACCACTCAAGAAATTAACACAACCCAAACTACATAAATAACCTTACGCCAGGAATTGTAAGTCAGCAGAAAAAACCCTTGTCCAAAACACTTTAAAACACATAAGACACACACAGCCCTGTAGGTGCGAAAAACATTATTCAGCACAAAGCACTTCAAGTGCGTAAAGTGTAAAAAAACACAGCATTGCATAATAGCAACCAACAGTTAATAAATAATGAAATAGGAGACACCGTACCTCGTGTGTACAAACAGAACCGTTAATCGTAAGCGTAGGAAACAAAACACCACGTAAGCGCCAGAACCCAGAACTGACCTTACAGAATAATTGCAACCATATGTTAACCGAAAAACCTAACCCTCAGCATAACCGACACAAAGCGAAAGTAAACGCAAAATCGAATTGAAGAAAGGTACCGTATAAATAAAGATGCAAGATGAGACCAGCACGCACAGAGACAGTTAGAATCACAGTTACGCACAGTACGTACAGTTGTAAAGTAGTGCTGCTAAGTCTTGGTCGGTCAAGTCTCGATTTGCAAACAAAGTGAAATGTGTATTTAATTCAGTTGTGTTTGTCCGAAACCTCCACCATCGTGCTTACAAATATACCTGAAGAGTGATGTCTATAGTATGGCATTGTTGAACTATCCGTCGCGTCCGAACCAACTTATTACACACAAAAATGCACATAATAACAAAGAAATCTGTTCTATTTGCTAAGCTTTGTGTGCGGAAACCAATCGTTAACGGTTTTAAAATGACGTAAAGTCCCTCAACTATGGCGACCCCCCAAAGGCTCTTATCCATCACCTGATATTTTTAATCCACCTTGCAGCCAACCATAACAACAACTTTGGCTGTCAACTAGGGAGCTCGTGTTAACATTCCCTACCCCGTGAACACATCTGCTTACACGTACTTGTTGTTCATTAATTTACTTTTTGTAGTTATTGTGCTTGTGGTTCTAAATATTAACCGATCTTGATCTACTTCTATGTTGAATAGTGCTAGCTTTACTGCCGGATGCTTAAATGCTGATGCTGTGCGTACTAAGGCTTGATTTATGGAGCCGTCTGTTCCCGGGAACATTTCTTTAACAATCGCGCGCATCCATTCTTTTCTCGGTCCCTCTGTGATAAAAACTAAGTCTTCAGGCTTAAGCTGCTTGCACGGCTCAAGCCACTTTGTACAGCGGTTTAGTGTTGGAACGTATTCTTGCAGCCATTTATCCCACATTGCTTCGGATAATCACTCGCTCTTAGTTGCTCTTAAGGCCTTATAAGATGGAGGAAAATACTGTCATTCGATTTTGGAATCTATCCTTCAAACAGGGTTTGACAGATAAAAGCTAGTCGGAAAATAGGAATTGGGCATGCTCATTTCCGATTTGATTATTTGATCTCGCGAGTAGATTTTTTCTGTCAATGTCGATGGAGCGAATTGGATTTTCCTGATTATGATGTACAAAAACAATATAAATGGGAACCAACGAATGATTATTTCGGATAAAGCCAAGAAAATCAATAAAGTAAATAATAAATTTAAAAGGTGACATTATAACTCTGTAGTGACCGTTACGGCGTTAGATCAGTTCTAACCGTTCGAATCGCGTTAGACCAGTTCTAGCGATCTTCGCCTAGCAGGCAACAAAATATAGCAGGTACGCCACCTGTCGCTGTGCACCTCAACCTTCCACTGAATCAAGTTAGGCCATGGTTGCCAACTGCGTTGGTAACCAGAGTTAGAATTAGGGAACTAAGGACATGCGGCCCTTAGCTCGCTCTTTTTTTGCTCGCTGACCGTTATTGAGACAGGACGCAATAAATGTTAATTGATAACTCACACACGAGAGTTATAACTCTCTTCCTTTATTACACGTATGAGAGGCATTTTTGTGCCTAAGTCTTAGTTTGACAGATAAATTCCAATCGAGAAATGACAGTATTTTCCTTCGTCTAATAAGGCCTTTAAGGGCGTTCTCTAGGTCTAGTATCACTCGCAGTTTTTCTTTTCATCCTGTTGAGCTGCCGATTGTTTTGGAATCACGCAATTCCTCTTGTAGATCCGTGTTAGCTCCCTCATCGCGATGGAGTTCACGGTAGTTTTCCGGTAGGATCTCTTTCAGAAGATCGTCTTGCGTTCCCTCTTCGCGGATTTTTCCGCAGGAACTCTCTTCTAGTTACCGGATGATTTGATGCTTTCTCAGCATCGTCCTTTCTGTCCTCGCGTTGTTTGGGTCGTAGATGGCCCAGCCCAGGGCGTTCCTCACTGCCGATAGAACCAAGTTTCCAAAGGTCGGATCAGATCCACATCATTGAGACCGATCAGCAAGGATGGTTTCGCGTTCTCTAGGGATGATGTTGGAATGTGCTGCAAGTGTAGAAAAGATCTTATCAGTGCGTCGTAATTCACGTTATTGGACGGTAGACTTAGCTGTTTCATGGTGTGGGCGGCTGCTACAAAATAGCGCCGCCCTTCCGCCTTCGCTGATATCTGGAAGCTCACTTGTCGCGATGTAGATTCTCTCCTGATCACATTGCCTGTCCAGCAGAGCTCCAATGGTTCCACTTCTCTGTCGAGTCCCAACTCTGAGGCTAATTCAGCCTCCACCAGGGCGATCAACCTCGCCCAGGAAACGTCGCGGTAACGTCGCACGCGTCATCCACCAAAGCCTCCATGAACTCCCCGAAATGTTTTATAGTTGGTTCGGCAAACTTGTTTTTAAACCGAGACCATACCAGCCTCCTCATAGCGGGAAGTTTTTCCACCAAATCGGCTAGGAGCTCAGGGTTCTTGAAGTGACTTTGCATGTTGCTGAGCGTCAGGTGATCACACAAGTTTACCATTTCTAGTCCGAACGTGATTAGACTATTCAAATGTTCTGATTTCGGTGAATCTAACCTCCGCACACTATCCGTAAGATGCCTTATTAGCTGAGCCTTATTTCCAAAAAGCTTCTCCAATTGCTTGATGATAAGAGGCGCGGCGTTGGGCAGTTTTAGCTTCGACTGAACGGCATCTCGAGCGGGGCATTTTAAACACTCTACTATCCTTATAGTGTTTTCAACGTCCGTGTATCCGCATGCCCTTGTCGACTCGTTGTAGCAGTTGTAGAACATTGCCTATTCCTTCGAGCATCCCGAAAATATAGGAAAATTTTCGGGTACATATCTCGCGCGATGCTCTGCGCTGTCGCTCGCACAGGAGTCTCATGCCGGATTGATGAGCTTGTGGGTTGCCTGCCTTGCAATGAGGTTTCATGGGTTTTGGTGCGTTGCTCTGCGTTGCCGCTGGAGCAGGCGTCACTATCGGGGTTGACGAGCTTGCCTGCGGCATATGCTGCGATGAGGGCAACTTTGTATTGAACTAATGGGAAAGTTGGTACTCCTTGCTGCTTACACCCATCACTGTCAGCTGTCCTGTCGGTTTCAGTAACGGATGAATAAACCGATAGGTTCTCCGGCTCGTATTCCAAAGCGTTGCGTTGGGTTTCGTGTTGCAACTGCAGCTCGGCAATGTTCGCCGTAATCTCGGTCTCCATTTTCTGCTTTTCTGCCAGTAATATCTGCTTTTGCAGCGCTTGCTCCTTTTCTAAACGTTGGAGTGCCACTTACACTGGAGTGCCACTTGAGTGCTGGAGCGCCAACAAACGCGAAGAGTTGGAGGCGGTTTTTTTAGTGGCTTGTTGCTACGGTAGGAATTTTAAGAGGCTTAGCTGACGGTTCTTCGCTTGTACCAGGCATCGAATCTGATATCTCTGTTGTTAGGAAAAGGCAGTGCTATTGATGAGTCCAACCCGGACGTATAAACGAGATGAAGTGAAATGACAGCTAGGGAAAGTGACAGATGAAATGACAGGGAAACGGTTGCACGCGCTTCAAGCCAGTAGCGAGTGAAGCGAGCAGCAGGTGACACCGTTTTAAAGTTTTATTGCTATTTTATTTGGATTTATTTGTATTTGTCTTCAGGAGAATAAATAGTTAAACTAAAACTTTCGCCTTGTGGCTGTACGCTCTCGCACTCAAACTGTGTTTACATTAAAAAGCCTTTAAAACGGTTCCAAAGGTGAAATGGGCCCAAAAAGGAACGATCACTGCCAGGCTTGCGGTGATCAGCGGGATGATCCGGATTTTGTTGCATGTGACAAGTGCAATTTATGGTGGCATTTTTCGTGCGCCGGATTGACGGAACCCGCGGAAGCTGTGGAACAGCGGAAATGGTTGTGCGTGGCTTGCCAGGCTAAGGAACGGTCCGGCTTGATTCAGAGGACGCCGGTCAAGCACACAGAACAAATGGAAGCGGCAAATGCTAACCTCAATCTGGAGGAGGTTACGCAAAACGTGGCTGAGAAACATAACCTCAAACTGGTTGAGGTTATCCAACAAGCGGCAGAAACACCCATGCCTTCTTCAAGTGGGACAAGCTACAACGCGGTGAGCAAACCTAACCTCACTCCTGCTAAGGTATCCGACAGTGTGGCTAATCGGCTAGCCATTATGAAGCGGCGGCAGGAGGCGGAGAGGAAACGGATGGAGCTCGAGTTGCAGCTGAAGTTTGTGAAGGAGGAGGAGGACTTGTTGTCCGAGGAGTTGGGTGTGATTGCGATTTCGGGAGCATCGACTGTGACACCGTCCCGGCCGGATGGAGAATCGATGCGAGGCTCGCTGCAGGATGAGCGTGGTCCCGCCCCGCGACTGGAAAGTGTTCATCGAAACGTGCCAACCGAATTACCCGAGTTTTCAGGGGACCCGGCGGAATGGCCCGTATTTATTGCGCACTACGATTACACAACGGAGAAATGTGGTTTTTCCAACTGGGAAAACATGATACGGCTGCAGAAGGCGCTCAAAGGACCTGCGCTAGAAGTTGTGCGAAGCCGTTTAGTGCTACCGGAGGTGGTGCCACAAGTGATTGCGACGCTGCGATCGCGCTATGGTCGGCCGGAACATCTCATTTCAGCGCTGATTGGGAAAATGCGTCGGATGCCTGCACCTTGCAGGGAGAAGCCCGATACTGTTGTGGCGTTCGGCGAGGCAGTGCGGAGCATGGTAGATCACATGCAGGCTGCTGGTCTACGGGCACACTTGACCAACCCGTTGCTGCTGCAAGAGATCGTGGAAAGGTTGCCGACGAGCGAGCAGTACAGCTGGGCACGGCACATACGAGGCGTGACGGAACCGGATCTTATCGTGTTTGGCGAATTCATGACGGAATGGATGGACGATGCTGAAACGTTAACCAGGCTGGATTCACCCTCATTGAAAGCAGTAGACAGGAAGAAACCTAACACCAAGGGTTACGTGCATGCGCACGTGGAAAACCAGGGAGCGACCACATCGGGAACAAGAGCCATCCAGGTAGGACAATCTTGTTTTGTGTGTAACAAACGGGGACACCTTGTGAGCAAATGCTTCGCGTTTGGAGCAATGGCGGTGAAGGACCGCTGGCGGAAGGCCCGTGCACTTTCTTTATGTTTTAGCTGTCTGGAGCGGCACAACTGGCGGACGTGCCAAAACAGAGCGGTTTGCAGCATTGGTGGGTGCACGCGCCGACATCATGCGTTGCTACACGGCGCTGAGGAGTCTCGCGAGATCGGCAGCGAGCAGAATAATATAGAAAGCCGTGAAGGAGGAATCGATGGTGGTGTCATTGCGGAGAGTAACCATCACCAATACGTGTTATCATCATCGAAGGCGCTATTTCGAATAGTGCCTGTCACCGTGTATGGACCGGCTGCTACGGTGACGACGTTTGCGTTTTTGGATGAAGGCTCGTCCATGACGCTGGTGGATGACGATTTGGCTGAACAATTAGGTGTTGAGGGCAAGGTGGAGCCACTTTGCATCCGTTGGACAGGCAACACTACAAGGGTCGAGGCTGGATCCAGACGAGTAAACCTGAAGGTGGGACCTGTTGGTTCTACAAAGCGGTTTGCCATCCACTCGGTACGGACTGTGCCAGGGCTAAACCTACCTCGACAATCCTTCGTGCAGGACGAAGGGAGATGGCAACATTTGGAGCGGCTACCGATTCGGCAATATCGGGATGCGGAACCCAAGCTGCTTATTGGATTGGACAATTTGCGGTTGGCGGTCCCTCTCAGGACTAAGGAGGGAGGCGTTGGTGATCCAATCGCAGTAAAGACACGCCTTGGGTGGTGTATTTACGGAAAACCGGCGAATCTGGAGTGTGAACGGTTGTTGCATATTTGCGAGTGCAACGACCAAGGTAACATTCACGAGACGATTCGGGAATATTTCGACATGCAGTTGATTGGTGCTGCACACGGCGTCGAACAGGATCCAGATGAGCGGCGTGCGAAGCAGATTCTGGACACTACCACGGCACGAATCGGGAAGCGATTCGAATCGGGATTACTGTGGAGGAAAGATGACATCGAGCTACCTCCTAGCATCGACATGGCGCGTCGTAGGTTCAATTGTTTGGAGAGGAGGATGGAGCGAGATGGACATCTTAAGGAACAAGTACATCGCCAGATTCGAGATTTGTTGAGCAAGCAGTACGTTCACAAGGCTACGTTGCGTGAGCTGGAGGAGGCTGACCAGCGACGCGTATGGTACCTACCAATAGGGGTGGTTACCAACCCAAATAAACCTGGAAAGGTTCGGCTGATTTGGGACGCGGCAGCTAAGGCGCATGGAACATCGTTGAACGACATGCTGCTGAAGGGACCAGACGAGCTGAGCTCGTTACTTGGCGTACTCTTCCGATTTCGTCTGTACGCAGTGGCGGCGTGTGCAGACGTGAAGGAGATGTTTTTGCAGATTATGATACGAAAGGAAGACAAACACGCGCAGCGTTTCTTGTGGCGTTACGAACCAACGGACGAGTTGGAAACCTACATCGTGGATGTTGTAATGTTCGGGTCTGCGTGTTCACCCGCAACGGCGCAGTATGTCAAGAACCGAAACGCTCGAGAGCACATGGAACAATTCCCACGAGCGGTGGAGGGAATTATTGAAAGCACTTACGTAGATGACTTTCTGGACAGCTTCGAGACGGAAGAAGAAGCATGTCAGGTATCCCATGACGTAAGGGAGATTTTTAGGAACGGCGAATTCGAGTTGAGGAATTGGACCTCAAACAGTATGGAATTGATGAGATGCCTTGGCGAAGCAAATGGCGACATCAAATGTTTATCATCCATGGGAGATGAGGCGGAACGAGTATTGGGAATGCGATGGAACCCTGCATCTGACGAGCTTGGATTTTGCACTAGGGCGTGCACGACGGTGTCTGACCTCTTGATAGCAGAGAGGATTCCAACGAAAAGAGAGGTATTGCGATGTGTGATGTCCCTTTATGATCCTCTTGGGCTGCTTGCGATGTTCGTGATCCACGGCAAGATCCTGATACAAGATCTTTGGCGAACTGGCACGCAGTGGGACGAAGAGATTAACGACATGCAGTTGAGACATTGGCGTAGATGGATTGATCTGCTTCCGGCAATAGCAGACCTACGCATTCCGCGCAGTTACTTTGCGGCAGCATCGAAGAAGATGTACGAGAATGGCGAATAGCATTTGTTTGTCGATGCAAGTCAGCACGCTTATGCATGCGTCTTATATCTGAGGATATTTGATGATGCTGGAGAACCTCAGTGTACACTCATCGGTGGGAAAGCTAAGGTGGCGCCACTGAAGCCACTTACTATTCCGAAGCTTGAGCTTCAGGCTTGCGTGTTGGGAGCGAGATTTTTACGCTACACGCAGGAGCATCATCCGATTAATGTGAGACGACGAGTGCTTTGGTCGGACAGCACAGTTGCGTTGTCGTGGATAAGGTCGGATCCAAGAAACTACAAACCCTTCGTGGCTCATAGGGTGGTCGAAATACTGGAGAGCACATCGGTTGACGAGTGGAGATGGGTGCCTACTGACCACAACCCGGCAGACGAGGCCACGAAGTGGAAGGGAAAGCCGAATTTCGACTTTGGTGGCAACTGGTTTCAAGGGCCAGAGTTCTTACTCCATGGGGAGGATGATTGGCCATCACAGAGGCACAACAGCGACAACCCGTCAGAAGAAATACGACAGGTAAATCTTCACGTGGAAGACTCTAACACCGGACTATTACCTATCCGGTATGAACGTTTCAGCCGATTGGAGAGGCTACAAAGGATGATTGGTTGGATTGTCAGGTATGTGGGCAATCTGAGACGAAAGTATCGTGGCGAACCTATTTTAGGAGGTGTTCTACGACAAGAAGAACTCTATGAAGCGGATAAGATTCTGTGGAGGCAGACACAACTCGAGTACTATCCGGAAGAAGTTCGCATTCTGAGTTTGGACGATAACGATGGAAAACCTGGAGGAAGAACGGTATCAAAGCAAAGCCACATTTACCATCTATTGCCGTTTGTGGACGAGGAAGGCGTATTGCGAATGCGAGGAAGGATAGGTGCAGCGGCTGATGTTCCTTATTCTGCTAAGTATCCCGTTATACTGCCGAGGGGTTCCCGACTGGCTGAGTTGATAGTAGAGCGGTATCATCGATTGTATCGTCATGCGAACAACGAAACAGTGACGAATGAGTTACGGCAACAATTTCAGATCCCGAAGCTGAGAGCGTTGGTAACGAAGACGGTGAAGAACTGTGTCTTCTGTAAGATCAGGCGGTCACTACCACAAGTGCCGCCAATGGCACCGTTACCAAAGGAGAGGCTCACGCCCTTTGTTAGGCCATTCAGCTACGTCGGGCTGGATTACTTTGGACCAGTGTTGGTCAAGAGAGGAAGATCGAACGAGAAGCGTTGGATCGCTTTATTCACGTGTTTGACTGTGCGCGCGATTCACTTGGAGGTGGTGCACAGTCTATCGACGGAATCGTGCGTGTTGGCGGTTAGACGATTTGTGGCTAGAAGAGGTGCACCGGTAGAAATCTTCAGCGACAACGGGACCAATTACTGGGGTGCTAGCAGGCAGCTGCGGAGGGAGATCGAGGAGCGCAATGAAACTCTGGCGGCGATTTTCACGAATGCGCACACCCGTTGGACCTTCAACCCACCTGGCGCTCCACACATGGGCGGCGTGTGGGAGCGTATGGTACGCTCTGTAAAAGCGGCGATTAGCACGGTGATGGAGGCAAAGCACGCACCCGACGACGAGACGTTTGAGACAGTGATCTTAGACGCAGAGGCGATGATCAACTCTAGACCGTTGACTTATGTTCCCTTGGACCCGGAGAACCAAGAGGCAATCACACCGAATCATTTCCTGTTGGGGAGTTCTTCAGGTGTAAAGCAGCAGCCAGTGTTACCTACGAACTATAGGGATAGCTTGAAGGGAAATTGGAAGTTAGCGCAGCATATGCTCGACGGAATATGGAGGCGGTGGATTAAGGAATATTTACCGGTGATCTCGCGGCAGAGTAAGTGGTTTGAAAATGTGCGGGAAATTAGGAAAGGAGATTTGGTACTGGTAGTGGACGGAACAATCAGGAACCAGTGGAAGAAAGGAATAGTTGAGCGAATTATGGCAGGACCTGATGGTCATATAAGGCAAGCGTGGGTACGCACCAATACAGGAGCAGTTAGGAGGCCAGTAGCTAAGCTAGCACTGCTCGACATAGCAACTTAGGGTGACCAAATATGGTTGGTCACGGGCGGGGGAATGTTAGGAAAAGGCAGTGCTATTGATGAGTCCAACCCGGACGTATAAACGAGATGAAGTGAAATGACAGCTAGGGAAAGTGACAGATGAAATGACAGGGAAACGGTTGCACGCGCTTCAAGCCAGTAGCGAGTGAAGCGAGCAGCAGGTGACACCGTTTTAAAGTTTTATTGCTATTTTATTTGGATTTATTTGTATTTGTCTTCAGGAGAATAAATAGTTAAACTAAAACTTTCGCCTTGTGGCTGTACGCTCTCGCACTCAAACTGTGTTTACATCTGTACTTTTAGAAGGATCGGGCTGCTGGCTTGGTCCTGCAGCAACCGCCATCGCTTTTTCACTCTTCGGGCGCCTCGTCTTCATTGACGGTCCTCGCCCTTTTCCTCGGCACTTTTCGCACACCCAATACTCTTCTGCCATACTTCCACCAACTCCAACGCAACTAAAGTGACACCACTTTTTGCAATCGTGGCACTGTACCTATTGCACACTACAACAGGACTCTTTCTTTCGCCAGTTGGTAAATATTTTTTTAATTAAAACAAGTGTTTTTCCAAGCTGTCTTATTTTATTAATTTTTTTCGTTAGAGATGCTAAAAAATCCGTCACTTGTCGTGGGCTTTGACGAAAAAGTGACCTTGCGTCTTTCGCTTAGCCATGATCGGGATCTTTCGGGAATGTTCAACCCGATCAATGGTAGACGTTGTCCACACTAAACACTGTCTGTGTCGCCCTCTTTCGGGAATCACAAGAAATAACACTGTGCCAGCGAATGGACCGTAAATAATAATTATCAGTACCATATCGTTCATTTCGTTTGGTTAATCGCACTTTACTTATTCGCACATACTCGCGGGCATTTTGTTACGCAAAATTTTCAAGATTGATCGAAAATTTAAATGAAAAAGTTTTTTAAATAATGTTGCAACGATCAATGAAGCAAAGGGCTTAAATTAAACACTTGGAGAAATTTTCTATTAGGATTGGGAACTGTTTTATTTTTTGACGCCGTGAAGAAGGCCCTGAATGCACTGTAATTATGTATGGTACAACATTTGCGATGCATACCAACACGATAGTGCTTTTCTAATATTTATTTATTTATTTATTTATTTATTTATTTATTTATTTATTTATTAATAAGGTATCGAGCCTCCATGGCCTACATACACAAATACAACTAATGTCTTAAACTATGGGTTCCTAAAATTAGACGTAATGCAGTCTCGTATGACGCTAGTACATTTCGGTACACTAAAGGACATGTCTACAAAATTTGAAAATAAATTAAAATTCTTGGACATTAATAACAATGGATCCCTAGCACAGAAAAGACGATAACGAAAACCAGTTATTAAAAATTGTCGAGTTTTTAAAAGTCCAGTAGGGACATAAAATTTTACATTACTTAGCAATAGAGGTGCGTGGACTGGAAGAATCGAGTTAATAGTTTGAACATAAACATTCCTTGGGCAACCATTCTTATCTTTTCCAATGTTTCAAGTCCTAACAACTGAGACCTCGTATGAAGTTCGGTTATTTGCTACCAATTAACTGTATAGTGTTCAATTAAAAATATTGCAACTAAAAAGTGGCCAACTGTAAAATTCTTAGTGCAGTTAGATTAAAATAAACCAAACATACATACAGCAATTATCCGCAGTACGCGATACTATATAGGGTAAATGTACCAATAGTGATGCAATTTGTGGTGGTACAGATGTATTTTAATGGATTTAAAGTGTCAGAAACGACAATTTCTGAATATTTCAACACATAACAGTTAGAATATGTTTTATCTTCGTAATCAAAACCATTTTTACCATAAAACACATCGAATCTACGAAAAAATACATATTTTGTGATTGCTTCGTTGTACCTATAATGGTGGTATGGTTCATATAGTCGTCGTATTGTGTTCCTATAGTGGTGGTAAACAAAGATGCCTCAAAACAGTGTATAATATCAATATAACTTAGTTTTGATGCTGTTTTCGTATGAATAGCATGGATTACTGCCATAATAATGATATCTCTCGTAATTTGATCGTAAAATATTTATGAATTTGGTTGATGAAAATATTGACTGAAGTACTGACCCAAGTGACATTTGCTCGAAATTGTTTTCCCATATCTGCTCGATTAGTACTAGATACGTCTGAAATTGTGGATTTGTGTCTGATCAAGTGTGTTGAAAGCGCTAAAATTTGGTGAGTTCGTAAATTAGACTTGCTTCTATCGATTGACGATGCCGTCGAGCTCATTTTACACACATAGCTTCGATTTTTGATGAAAAACAAAAGCTAATTTTATGTGACGTTATTTTATAAAAAATCAATATTATTTAATTCGGATTATTCGCGCTCGAAAATGTCAATTGGGAAATAACACCTGTCGTCAACCCATACTCAGAAGAGTTTGCTCGATTTGAAGTCGATTTTTCACTCAGCCAGATAAGCGAATTTTGGCCTTTGTTTCATAAATTACTTACAGAAAACTAATTTTTGTTGCTCATTTTAATGAAAACAGTACGACATGTCAAAAATGTCGTCGAAAAAAATCTAAAATTACCTGTTTTTATTGATTTTAGAACTAGGACCACTATAGGAGCATGCCTGTTTGGTGTACCTATAATGGCACTATCGTAAAAAACATTTAAAAATACGTAAATATGGTCAAAAGCCAATGAATTTGAATAAAACAATATCATTTGATAACAATTATGCTAAAAAACTAATAATTGCGTTGTTATGTGGTCATTTAGAACGTTCACAAGAATATGAGTATCGTTATGAAATCCTAAGGATTTTGGAAAAATGTTGATACCTTTCACAAAATAATGGATTTTTCGGTCACTAAGAAACGGAATGGCCCCATTTCATTTTTAAATCCTTTGTAAAAGGCTAGAGAACATTTCACACTATCATAAATAACTTAACTACTGTTAATTTATCGTATGAGACGCATTTTAGTGCAATACCACCACTATTGGTACTAGCACCACTATAGGTACGTTTACCCTATACGCGAATTCGCAGAACGCGATTCCACTAAATTTGACAGCTCCATGTGTTTTTTGCAATTATTTTAATTTTTTCAAATATATTATGCTCTTTTTGGATTTCCTTAGTGTTCTTAACGCATTTTGCATTAAATTTGTGCAAAAGATACCTGTTTTACAGCAAAAAAACATTAATGCAAAACTCTTTGGCGATATTTTTCATCCCTCGAACCGGTAGTGTAAACTGTTTTTCCATAGGAGACTGCTATACGCGAAAACTCGAGATACACTATTGTGCTCGGTCCTGTACGATAGCGTATATCGGATAATGACTGTACGTACATTCATGAATAAATGTGTAATGTGCTTGAACGTGGCAACACCAAATCTGGCTGGTTCGACGATGAATGCAGACAAGTGACCGAACGTAAGAATACTGCATACCGAGCAATGCAGCAACGGCATAGAACGCGGGCATGCGCAGAGGAATATTCACGGCTTAGACGCGAAGAGAAACGAGTTCACCGCTCCAAGAAGCATGCTTTGGAAGAGCAAAACGTGCGGGAACTCGAGCAAACCAGAGAGGCGTACGGACCAACACGAAAGATTTACCAAGCGATAGCAGGTCACCGAAACAACGTTATACCTAAGGTAACTCGTTGTCGCAACAAGGTTGGAAATCTGGTTAGTAACCAGCCAGAGGTCCTCTCGCGGTGGGCTCAGTACTTTGATGAATTACTCAACGACCAGCTTAACGATCAGCTAGAAGCGCCACTAGCAGATAGTGTCATGCTACTGCCACCTAGCATAGAAGAAACACAAAAGGCTATCCGTCGGCTGAAAAATAACAAGGCACCCGGAACCGACGGAGTTGCAGCCGAACTGATCAAGAATGGAGGTGCACGACTAGAAAACGAGATTCATCAAATTGTTACTGAGGTGTGGGATAGCGAATCGATGCCTTGTGATTGGAATCTCGGCATCATCTACCCCATATACAAAAAGGGAGATAGGTTGGACTGCAACAACTACAGGGGTATTACGGTGTTGAATACCGCCTATAAAATATTCTCCCTGATCCTCCAGGATCGCCTTGTCCCGCACGTCGAAGAGATAGTAGGAAACTATCAAAGAGGATTCCGAAACGGAAAATCAACCACTGATCAGTTCTTCACCATGCGGCAGATCTTGGAGAAGATGGCTGAATACAGAAACGACACGTACCATCTCTTCATAGACTTCAAAGCCGCATACGATAGCATAGCCAGGGTAAAACTGTACGACGCCATGAGGTCATTTGGAATCCCGGCCAAACTGATAAGGCTAGTTAGAATGACTATGACCAACGTCATATGCCAGGTGAGGGTGGATGGAAAACTCTCAGGACCTTTTGCTACCACCAAGGGTCTGCGCCAGGGGGGCGGGCTTGCCTGTCTCCTATTCAACTTGGCGCTAGAGAGGGCCATCCGCGACTCGAGGGTGGAGACTACGGGAACCATCTTCTATAAGTCAACCCAGATCCTGGCGTACGCTGATGATATAGACATCATTGACAGACAGACAGAAGCCTACCAAGGGATTGAGCAAGCGGCAGAGAACCTCGGATTGCAGATAAACGAGGCAAAGACCAAACTGATGGTGGCAACATCAGCGGGCCTACCAATAAATAATCCGAATCTACGTAGGCGTGATGTACAGATAGGTGAACGCACTTTTGAAGTCGTCCCAGAATTCACCTATCTTGGGTCAAAGGTCAGCAACGACAACAGTATGGAAGTTGAGTTGCGCGGAATGATGCTGGCTGCCAACCGGTCATTCTACAGCCTGAAAAAGCAGTTCACCTCAAAGAACCTGTCGCGACGGATGAAGCTGGGACTATATAGTACCTATATAGTACCAGTACTCACGTACGCCTCTGAGACATGGACACTGTCCAAATCTGACGAAACCCTCTTAGCCGCGTTCGAGAGGAAGATGCTCAGAAGGATACTTGGCCCCGTATGTGTAGAAGGACAATGGAGGAGCCGATATAATGACGAGCTATACGAGATGTACGGCGACCTCACTGTCGTACAGCGTGTAAAGCTCGCCAGGCTCCGGTGGGCTGGCCATGTTATACGCATGGAAACGGACGACCCAGCCCGTAAAGTCTTTTTAGGCCGTCCACAAGGACAAAGAAGGCGTGGTAGGCCCAAATTGAGGTGGCAAGATGGCTTGGAGGCGTCCGCCATTAAGGCCGGGATAACGGACTGGCAGACGAAGGCGCGAGACCGTGAGCGGTTTCGGACACTCCTGAGGTAGGCCAAGACCGCAACGCGGTTGTAGTGCCGGATAAGTAAGTAAGTAAGTAATTAAGTTTTTTTGTTTTTGTATTGTTATTTGTCGAAAAGAGCACTTTTTAATTTTTTGTAGGTTTTTGCAAATTAATTGTCAAAATTCTGGTGTTTAGTATGCTGCTTTTTGCACTGTTATAACTGCTTAAACTAGGGTCGAAAAACTGCCTAGGCTCGCAAGTTATTTAATGCGAGAACTCTAGGGCTGTAAATTTGTATAGTGTGCGTGCCCTTGCGTGCCCTCGCCAATCACTGTCAATTGCTTGGTGGGGAGTTCGAGAGTAATCCGAGAATTATCCTACCCGCGAGAGGAGCTATCTTTTACAGGGTTTCCCACGATTTATTGGTTGGTGCGTTCCCACGAGTTTTTGACCGTTTTTCAGATTTTTTATTGTGCACTTGTATTGATATCCAAACGGAAAATACCAATTGATTATGGGAACGAACCAAAAATCTATGGGATACGATCGAAAAAATCGTGGGAACGCACCAAAAAATCATGGGAACTGATCAATTTATCGTGGGAAACCCTGCATTGTTCTCTTTCATTTCTGCAGACTTGAACACTTCCAACGAAACAACATTCGGTCTGACAGCTGCCAACTTAGTGTGTTTACTGCTAATCGCTCCGAATTTATCCACGATTTTATCCGTGTAATCGGTTTTCGCTCTAACCGATTTTAGTTTTGCTGAGTCCATAAGTGCAGTTCCCGCGATCCTAGTATTGTTTTCCTGACGATAACTACTGTGTTCACGATATTTTCGGCTTCTATTCGTGGCTCCTTCGACGTTCATCACAGCTTGCATCTAAAATGGAGGACGTGTGTCATGCATGTTCTGATGCACTGGGCCCGGTTGAAGGCTCAATTACGTGCCTGTATTGTGAGGGTACTTACCATCTGGCGTGCACGAAAGTGCCCATATCAGTGATCGACGAAGTGAAAAGGATGCCTTCGCTGCACTGGAGTTGCATTGCGTGTACTAATGCGATTGGTAATCCGCGAAGCAAAGTGTTTAAGGGTACGGGTATGCAAGTTGGCTTTCAAGCCGCCCTCACAGCTGCCGTTGAAGCAATGAAGTCCAGCTTAGTCCCACCGGTAGTGCAAGAGATTCGGGATGGCTTTGCCGGATTCGCCGCGTCCCACTCAGCATCCTTCCAGCACTGCAACCAATTTCCCCCGGATGCACTTCCTAACGGAAAAAGACGGAGATTATTCCGCGAAGTAGTTGCATCCTCGGATACCATGTTTGTTGACAGTGCAGCAACCTCAAACATCACAAATACCAACAACACACACCGGATCGATCGACCTTCACTACCACCTATTATAACAGGCACCAATACTACCTCAGTTCATATACCAACTGTGTCACAAATACCAAAAACTGAATACCTGTGGCTGCACCTATCAAGACTGGCTGTATCCGTCACCACTGAACAAGTTATCTCGATGGTGAGTTCGCAGCTGGACACCCCAGACGTAATCGCTTTTAGCCTATTAAAAGTTGGAACGGTTCCTAACTCCCTGAGTGCGATAACATTCAAGGTCAGGATCCCCGCTGTCCTTCGTAGCAAGGCGCTTAACGCAGCCTCTTGGCCGACCGGGCTCGGTGTGCGTGAGTTCATCTCGCTCCCGCCGCGATCTCTTCTATCACGCACACATCACACGAACACTTACATATCACTACCGCAACAATCCCGCACTCAATATTCTCCGGTAGCGCCACAGCCCTGCACTCAGCTCTCACCATTACCACAACAGTCTCGCATCCAGCACAATAATCCTTACTCACCTGCACTTATCCGTGAACCTTCGCAGACACTAGCTGAACACTCACCAACCGATATGAATCGCACTCTCACTTCACCTACTCTTCCGTCCACATCACGAGCAAAAACGCGTCAAACTACAATGGCTCAATTTTTTCCGAAGTAACCGCACCACAGCAGCGCAGTCATATGGTACTCACACGTTCCGAGCAATCTCTTCGACAACACAGACACTCATCATACACTCACCATCTACGATAAGCTCCGTCATCTCCAACATACCAGCTACTAACACTTCATTACATCAAGCACCCAGCGATCAAGCGACGCGTATAACCGTGTTTTATCAAAATGTGCGTGGTCTGCGCTCTAAAGCCGATGAGTTCCGCTTATCGGTAATGGAGACTGAATACGATGTATTGGTGCTTACCGAAACCTGGCTTGATCCCTCTATTCCCACCGCTCTCTTGTTTGGTGATGAGTATCGTATTTACCGTTGTGACCGAGATACCACCAATAGCTCTCACTCTCGCGGGGGTGGTGTTCTAATTGCATGCAGTGTTTCCCTCTCGTCGTACGCGAATCATGTGCTGTGCCAGACACTCGAGGTAACATGCATCTGCATTCAGCTAAGCAACCATCGTTTGTATATTGCTGCAGTCTATCTTCCACCAAATCACAGCACAGACGAGACGAAAATAAATGAATTGCTAAAATGGGTCAATGAAATTTGCGCCTCCTTATGTCCGGATGATAGATTTTTACTCATCGGTGACTTTAATCAGCCTACTCTCTCTTGGTCACCTGCACCTGTCGAACAAGATACGGCTTTTAGTTTTTTCGAGCCTCATACTCAATCAGCACGATGTGCCCAATTAATTGACGGATTGCACCTGAACGCTTTATATCAACTCAACAACAACAAAAACTATCTGAACAGAACTCTTGATCTGATTTATGCAAATTGGCCAGCTGCTTCAGCCTCATCGTCCATACGGACCTCTGATACCCCCCTACTACCGGTCGACCACCATCATCCACCATTGGAGTTCAATCTCAACATTGATACTCCTACCACCCAACTACCATCTAATGTTGCGGAAAGGCGGCTCGATTTTAGTCGTATTAATTTGCCTAAGCTCGAGAGATTGATCTCACAATATGACGAATTTTTTGACTGCTCGATCTTTTTAACTCTTGACCATGCTGTCGATGATTTCTCTCAGTTTATGCGAACGGCACTTAACGAATGCGTCCCCGTCAAAACACCGCATCGAGGTCCGGCCTGGGGTGACCGCACACTACGTACACTGAAAAGAGCGAAACGTGCTGCATATCGTAACTCGCGCGATCGAAGGTGTCCCGCTTTGCGGGTTTACTACAATAGCGTCCACGCACTTTATCGACGTTATAACAGAATCTGCCACCGCAGGTACCTACGTAATATAGAAAAAAAGCTGCGCGTGCATCCTCAACACTTCTGGACCTACGCAAACAATAAGCGCAAATCTTCCGGTTTCCCATGTTTGATCCGCTACAAGGGGAACCGAGCTTGCACACTCCCAGATATGTGCGATTTGTTTGCTACACGTTTTGTGGACACTTTTGTTTCTGAAAACATGCACCCTGAGGCTGTTCATGCTGCACTTTCTAACACACCCGCAGATGCGCTTCGTCCCATGCTTCCGGTCATTAATACCTCGTCAGTCACCCGCGCCATAGACCGCATAAAGATGTCCTACACCGCCGGCCCTGATGGCATCCCGGCAGTGATCCTGAAAAAGTGCACTGCGTCGATTGCTCCAATACTAGTAAAAATCTTCGAGGAATCACTACGTTCATGCACCTTTCCTGTCTCCTGGAAGGTCTCATGGTTAACACCAATCCATAAGAAAGGCTGCAAGAATGAGGCTTCTAACTATCGGGGCATTACATCGCTAGGGGCCATCGCAAAAGTGCTTGAGCTGCTTGTTTATGAACCGTTACTGGCCTCTGCCCGCAATTACATCAGCCCGAATCAGCACGGATTTGTCCCTAACAGATCAACAACCACAAACCTTATGCAATTCGTCAGTAGCTGCCATAAATCCATTGATGCTCGCCTTCAAGTAGATGTCATTTACACCGATTTAAAAGCCGCCTTCGATAGGATATCTCACGTCATATTACTAGCAAAACTCGACAGACTCGGCCTCCCAGATCCCCTAGTTGCTTGGCTGAGATCATACCTAATGGGCCGCACTTATTCCGTTAGGATGGGGCCCCATTTATCTAGATCCCTCCGTGCATCTTCTGGCGTCCCTCAAGGCAGCAATCTGGGACCTTTACTATTTGTCCTTTATATAAATGATGTCTCCACGATCCTTCCTGCGGATAATCACCTGCTCTATGCGGACGACACCAAAATCTTTCGGCAAATCCAGGGACCAAACGACCGTCGCATACTCCAGGCTTCACTAGAAGAATTCGATAACTGGTGCACGCGAAACTCCTTAACCATTTGTGTTGATAAGTGTGTTACCATCACCATCAGCCGTTCGCGCTCTCCAGTGCATTTCGACTACACGCTAAACGGGCAAACTTTGCAGAGAGTCGATTGTGTCAAGGACTTGGGTGTTTTCGTCGACGCGAGACTCACGTTTGAGCAACACCTTGATCACGTTGTGACAAGATGCAGTCAACTGTTAGGTTTAGTCGTTAACATGACTCGCGAGCTCTCTGACCCAATCTGCACCAAAACTCTTTATTGTGCTCTTATTCGATCAGTGCTGGAGTATGGCAGCGTTGTGTGGTGGCCCTCCTCTGCTCGGGGGGTTGCGCGCTTGGAGTCCATCCAGCGTAGGGCTACCCGTTTCGCGCTCCGTTCGTGGGGCAGCAACAACGACTACACAACAAGGTGTTTGTTGCTCGGGTTACCCCAACTCGACGACCGAATACGAAATGCTAGACTGGCTTTTATCGTTGGGCTTCTCAATGGTAGCATCGACTGTCCGGTTCTGCTCTCGTCGATACAGCTGTACGTGCCTGCAAGAACTCTCCGCCCTCGGGCGATGCTGGCCATCCCAGAGACAAGGACCGCCTTCGCCTCCCGAGACCCGTTTTTGCGTATATGTCTTGCTCTGAATGCGGAATCTGATGCGTATGAGCCCGGCATGACGATGGCAAATGTGTTGAGTCGCATTAATTTACTTCGCACCTCTCGCCAGAATCTTTAGCGTCCTTGTAATTGTTATTGTTGTTATTATTGTGTTATTGTAACGCGTGTGACTATTTTTGTTATATTCCTATTGTACCCTTACATATATCGAGAGGGCTTATGAGGTCCGTCGATCATTTAATAAATATACAAATAAATATACAAATAAACACTGATTGATTTTACCGTTCAAAATCGGTCAGTTCCAAATCGCGCTGAAACCCGCGTTTCAGTCAGCACACTTTCGCAACTGCACAGTCATCTGATGGTCATCTGATACGTATCGTATAGTGATGGGAATAGTTCCGAAAATTAAGGAACGTAATGAACCTGCCAATCTGGAGAAAAAGAACGGAACGCGGAACGCAGGTTCAAAGTTCCGGGTTTTGATATTGGCTGCTGGAAAATGCATTTGTTATGGTTTTTATTACAATATCAGGGGAGATATTAAAACGGGTCAACATGGCGAACATTTAAAAAAAATCTTAAATATATAGTCAAAGTTTGGCTGATTCAAAAACCGGTTTTATTAACTTCTACTTCAATAAATAACAATTTCAGCGAATAAGAGATGATATCTTAAAATCCATCAAATTTATGTATTAAACTTATCTAACTTATTAAACTTATCTTCTTAGTTAACCTGTATCTAAATATTGAAATGAGAAAATTTATATTCAACAACTCAATTTTTTTCCTATTATACAAACTGAACTACCTATAGTTGTGTCCTACTAATACTATTTTTTCCAAATTTTCAGGAAGTAGCCTATTTCTTTTTTCTGTAGCAATATGTCCGGTTTTCGAAAAAATTCTCTCACAAGGAACAGAACTTTCTGGGATTCATAATAATTTCATTGCTAGTTCATATAATATTGGAAAAATGGATTTTTTTCCCCACCAAGCTATAGCATCTTCATGTCTATCGATGTTTTCCTCTCTAATATCCCGCTGCGCAAAGCGATCGAAAACTTCTCAAACTCAAACTGAAAACATATTTCACAGTCCATAGCTGGCATCGCGAAAGAATTGGTTTAAAATTAACAGTCGTTAAAAATTAACCAGAGTCTTTAAAAATTGCTAGAATTTGGCATCGCGAACGCATTGAGTTCATTTGTTAATTTTAACGACTGGTCCTATGCCGCCGGTAAACAAACGACTGTCAAGAGCGTATGCGATACAAATTAACAGTCGTTTAATTATACTGCTCGAATTTTTTCCCCGTGTTTGCCTATATGCGATATCGAGCAGTCGTTAACTGTTTTGACGGTCGTTTATTTTAACAGGAATGAACAACAAATGAACTCGGTTAAACCAAAATGAACTTTAAACGACTGTTAAAATGTGTTCATTTATTCGCGATGCCGGCTCATGGCTGTGAAATATTTCGCATTCAGAATTGTTGCAAATTTATAAATGAAATATTTCGATATTTTCATTGCTGAAATTTTAGGATTGAAATATTTCTTCGATCGGAATCCAAGCGTTTTCCCTGACATTTCTGCTCGCTTTCTCGATCGCTTTTGGCGGAAAGCGATCGAAAATCCGAGCTACAAAACTGTTCGATTTTGTCGTGCGGGAAGATGTAATAACACGCTGGAGCTCAACTTATGAAATGCTCAGTAGATTTTTGGTAAACAAAGAACCGATTCTTTCTTGCATAGGTATTTTAAACATCAAATCAAATCTGCAGGAAGTAGACTGGAAGATCATAGAGCAAGCAGTAGAATTATTAGAATTTTTTGATCTTGCCACACAGGACGTATGTGCAGAAAAAGCACCCACAATTGTTGACATTTGACGTTTAATTGTTCGGCCGCATTTCCGTCGCGCTCCGTAATTTTTCAATAATTTTCTTGTGTTTTCTGCGTCGCATCGCATTGTTGCCTATTCTACGGACTATTAAACTGTTTAACATCATCGCTTCGTCTTGGCGAATTGTTTAGTTGCATCACAACTGTGGTTTCCTGCTGTTTTTTCCTGCTCGGCTTAGCAGTGTTGTGCTGTGATTACGCGTGATTTCGCGATGGCGGCTATTTGCTTCTCGTGTGCTGAACCGCTAGAGGCCACCGGCTGCATCATCAGTTGTGCATATTGTGACGCTACGTTCCACCGCGGCTGTTGCAAATTGCCCCCCGAGCTGATTGACGCAGTATTGTCCAATGTCGACCTGCACTGGCCGAGCTTGCCAATACAGCTGCACTAACATGCTTAAAAATCCGCGCTGCCGTTCGGTAAAAGAAATAGGCGCCCAGGTCGGCTTCCAAGCCGCCCTCAACTCAGCTGTAGCAGCTATTGGCAAGCTCGTTGAGCCTATTGTCGCTGAAGTTCGCAGTGGTTTTACCCTCCTTCAAACTGCATCCACGCCTCACAATCGGAACTCTGATCCTCGACCAGCTACTGGTAGAAAGCGGAGGCGCATAATCGAGGATTCGGCATCTCCTGGTGTAAACAAAATTGTAAACAGTCGCGGCAACATCCTTTGTGCCGCGTCATCGCCAAACGCATACACCAACACCACGATTGCCGTCCAGCCGGCACCTACACAACCGCATGAACTGGTGGGAACCGATCCGTTATCATCACCGCTTCAAGCTGCACCTCGTGAGCCATACACAGATAGGATCTGGATCCGCCTATCCCGCTTATCAACGGCCGTCACTGTGGAACAAGTGGTCGCTTCTGTAAAGCGTCGCTTAGCCACCGATGACGTTATAGCGTATTGCCTGCTGAGAAGAGGGGTTAGTGTGGACAGCATGAATTGGCTTTCATTCAAAGTGAGGGTCCCGGCTATCCTTCGAGATGCGGCACTCACACCATCCACCTGGCCCGTCGGTATCGGTGTACGTGAGTTTTTTCAATCCCGTCAACACGACCACCAAACCTCATCTCCTATAGCCACCCGAAACCGCTTTACAACACGCACACCAGCTACTAGTACTGATCACCGCTACACCACACGCACACCAACAACGACTCACCGTTTAGCCGCACGCACGTCTACTCCACCTGGTCCTGAAATAACATCATCACAACAGTGTCACCCCCCGGTGAATGATACCTTGGAAGCACCCAACTCAACACTTGTTTCTGGACCGCCCCAAAACCACCGTGCTTCATCTCCGCACCTACACCAGTCCACAATCGATCGCTTTTTTCTCAACTAGACGAAGTTCCGCTCATTGCACGCAACAAACACGCCAAGCCTCATGCTCTGACAACGCAGCTCAATTGACTTACCGTATACCCGCTTTATCCAACCGCCACAATGACAACGCTACCGCTGAGTATTTAAGCTGCTATTATCAAAACGTTAGAGGTTTGCGTACTAAAACAAAAGAATTTCACTTAGCTGTATCGGAGGCTGACTTCGATCTCATCGCCCTCACGGAAACTTGGCTTGTTGACAACATTCCATCTGCTCTTCTCTTCAACAACAACTTCTCTGTTTACCGCTGTGATCGCTCTCTCAGCGGCTCTAGCTCTCGCGGTGGTGGTGTTTTGCTAGCCGTTTCTAACGCCAACGAGTCGCTAGAATTACCTTCCCGTGATCGTTCTCTCGAGTATATTTGTGTGCGCGTCGCCTGCAATAACGCACATCTGTACGTCATGGTAGTATACATTCCACCGCAGCTTAGCTCCGATATATCGACTCTTCGCTCTCTACATGATTGTATCATCGGCTTCACTCTCACACTGAAGCCTTCGGATCTGTTGTTTGTTATTGGCGATTTCAATCAGCCTAGCATAAGCTGGTCCACAGCTGATCCTTCGTCCTCGCCAGCATACTCATCAATCACGCACTATGAACCAACTGCGCGCTCACTGGCCAACAACACCTTTGTGGATGGATTTAAATTTAACGGATTAGTGCAACTTAATCACATCAATAATTCGCACGGACGCATGCTTGACCTGCTCTACGCTAATAATGCTGCAGCTAAATCGTGGTCGCCTGTCTTTCCAAGTGTTGTTCCGCTTGTACCTCTTGACTCCTACCATCCGGCGTTTGACTTCAATATACGTATTAACTCGCCGACCCGACGCAATTCGACGACTCGACAAAACTCGACGATAACCGCATTTTATCGTTATAACTTTGCTAAAGCTGACTATATGAAACTGAACGACATGATATCAATGTTTAACAATAGCTTTCATTGTTCCAACTTTGTTTCACTTGACGAAGCAGTATGTTCATTCTCGTCCTATATGCTGCAAGCCTTTATTGTATGCGTCCCAGTTCAGCGTCGTAAACCTAATCCCCCCTGGGCGGACCGCACACTTAAACGACTCAAACGTGTAAAAAGAGCTGCTTATCGTCATTACCAAACGCGCCGCTGCCAAAAATCTCGCTCGATCTACTTTGACACGCACTCTTTATACTGCAGCTATAACAGGTTTCGATATGGCAGATATTTGAGTAATATTCAACGTAACCTCTGCAGGTGGCCTGACTCGTTTTGGCGCTTCTACAAGAGCAAAACAAAATCCACGCATACACCACGCATAAATCTATTGCGTACAAAGGAGCAACAAGTGCCAACACTAATGAAATGTGCAATCTCTTCGCGGATCGCTTCGCAGATTGCTTTTCACCGGCCATGAATGATACCGATACCATTGATGCTGCTCTCGTCAACACTCCGGCTGGCGCAATTAACATGAGCACTCCTTTCATCGACAGTGAGATCGTTTTATCTGCCCTAGCGCAACTAAAGCCTTCCTTCGCTCCTGGACCCGACGGAATTCCTTCTACCGTGCTGAAACGCTGTCAAACGACAGTAGCACCTATCCTTGCAAAATTGTTCAATGCATCGCTAGCCAATGGCTACTTTCCCAAAACATGGAGGAAATCTTGGATGGTTCCTATTTACAAAAAGGGCGACAGGACAGATGCCATAAACTACCGGGGTATTACATCTTTGTGTGCCATTGCCAAGGTGTTCGAACTAGTGATATACAAAAATCTGCTACATGCATGCCGCAGCTACCTAAGCCCGTATCAACATGGATTCGTACCAAAAAAGTCGACTACCACGAACCTGGTTGAATTTGTAACCTATTGCACTAGTCAAATTGATGCCGGAGCTCAAGTCGATGCAATTTATACAGATCTGAAAGCAGCATTCGACTCTCTTCCGCACGCAATTCTTCTCGCTAAACTCGATAAACTAGGACTTCCCTGCTCGCTCGTACAGTGGCTTAAGTCTTACCTAATTAATCGCACATACATCGTGAAAATTGATAAGCACATGTCCAAAGAAATAGTCAGCAGCTCGGGTGTGCCACAAGGAAGCAATATTGGCCCGCTTCTCTTCATATTGTTCATCAACGATGTTACCCTCGCTCTACCTCCCGACAGTATCAGTCTGTTTGCCGACGATGCAAAAATTTTTGCGCCTATTCACAGCACAGGTGATTGTACATTGCTGCAAGACTGCATCGAAATTTTCTGTTCGTGGTGCAAGCGTAATGGACTGACTATCTGCATCGAGAAATGCTACTGTGTGTCTTTTAGTCGATGCAGGAGCCCAGTCACTGGTAACTACTTCATAGACGGCACTGCAATTAATCGACAAAATCATGCCAAAGACCTGGGCGTTCTGCTTGACTCTAGTTTGAACTTTAAACAGCATATTGATGACGTTGTAGCTAGAGGAAATCAATTACTTGGCGTGGTTATCCGGACAACTAATGAATTCCGCAACCCCATGTGCATCAAAGCTGTCTACAACTGTATCGTTCGTTCGGTTCTGGAATATTCGTGCGTAGTCTGGAGCCCAACTACCGCTTCTTCAATTGCTCGACTTGAGGCGATTCAACGTAAACTCACGCGATATGCCCTACGCCTACTTCCCTGGCAGGATCGCAATAATCTTCCTCCGTATGCTGCGCGGTGCCGTCTTCTAGGCCTTGAACCTCTTTCGGTTAGAAGACGTAATGCACAGTGTTCTTTCATCGCTGGATTGCTAAATGGCTCTATCGACTCATCGCCTTTGTTGCATCGAGTCGATATCTATGCACCATCCCGAACACTTAGGTCTAGAGAAACTCTACGGCTCGCTCAACCCCGTTCCAGCGCTGGTCGGTCTGACCCTATGTTCCGCATGTCGGCTGTCTTCAACACTGTCTCGGATTGCTTCGACTTTGGCATCTCAACTCAGTGCTTGAAGGAACGTCTCCGGCTTTTGCCATGGCCGCAGTGAATTGCGCTGCAAATCATGTTTTGTTATGTTTTTTTTTTTTAATGAACTGTTACATCTTAATTAGGCCATAGGGCCCGTTGAAGATTAATTAATAAATAATAATGCAATAAATAATAATAATAAAATGCATAACTATTTTCCGTTTGTCTTGACGAACTTGTCTTGTGTCATTTCCGTTTGTGTTTAATAATCGGCTGTGAAATATGTTTGCAGTTTGAGTTTGAGAAGTTTTCGATCGCTTTGCGCAGCGGGTTGTTTTAATTTTAAAACTGGAACTTTTAAATGTGTTTGCATTTCTTGAAGTTTAAGACATGCTTTGGAGCTTTTCTTAAAATGACGAACTATTGCTTTAACTTTTTCAATTGTTGTTGATATAGTTTTTAGAACTCCATTTTTGATAATTAAATTTAATGAATGCGTAAAACAAGCAATGTGCTGTATATTTAACATAGAAACAGCGAATGTTATGTTTTTAGCATTATCTGTGACAATAGCAACAACCTTTTCTTTTATGTCAAAATTTTCCATCACTTCATTTATCCAAGATTGTATATTATGGCCAGTATGATCTTCAAAAAACTGGGAGCATTCTAAAAGATAGGAATCTAATTTTCCATTTTCATTAATAAAATGTGATGTCACCGCACAAAAGCTTATCATGTTAAGATTAGTCCACGCGTCTGTTGTTAAATCAATGGCTTTGGCTAATTTTAATTTCTCTCTAACGGTTAGTAGCGTTGCTTGATATATCGACAGAAGTAACGCATTAGATAATGTTTTCCTGCTTGGAATCTCGTAGTTATGATTTATTTTTTTATAAATTTTATAAACTGTTCTTCTCATTCTGTCGCCAACCACGATGCGAATCGAACGTTCTCGATACGCGCTCCAGGTGGATGATTACGGCCAAAGTCAAGCCACTGACCCCACCATACACACACGAAGATTTACGTACGCTTAGTTGAACGTGAAGCGATCTGTGCTTGCTGTGCGTAGTAAGTGTACAGTGCGTAGTGTACTGTGTTAAGTGTGTGTAGTGTATGTGATATTCCGTGTGTTACCCGTTTGAGAGTTTTAAGCGACAATACAGGTGCGTACGGCACGCATCTCTTGTGCTCGCATTTTGTGCGTTCGCATCTCGCGCTCTCGCATCTTCCCGCAGCGCAATGCGATCGAAAAATCACTCAATTCTCTGGCTTTCGCCATACATGCAACTCACGGGCGCTCATGAACTAATCCTTTCTCGCTTTCGCTTTTATATCGTTCCCTTTTACGCGCGTGTAGCTCGCTGCCAATCGTGATTTGAGTGGAGTGTACTCTCTCGGGTAGGGCCGGTACCGAACACACTTGCGTGTATATTCGGTCCTATGAGCGCCTATCAAACTGTTGCTACGGATGTAGCTATCTATTTATTATTAGTAGCTTGGTAGACGTTTTTAGAACTGGCTTTGTATGTTTCTATTTATTGCGCAGTTTAAAAATTCGTCTGTTCTTTCTGGGTTAACTTTTGCTACTAACCGCGTTTCGCGATGGCGCCCTGTTCCTCGATCAGCTGTGCTACTTGACCCTATTTCACCTGCTCCCTAATTGGCCCTAATTACGGAGACCTGGTTGTCGCACAATCTAATCGTGTTATCTCTCTTTGTGAATCTTGGACGCCATCTACCGGGTATTTTAGGTATTAGATCATGTTGTCAAGTCAGCTTAATTGATTGTAAACATTACTGTTCCCTGTCCGATCACACGCGGTCGATATCGTGCCAACACAAACTGTGTTCCCTTTCATGTGCATGTCGTGTTGTCCTTTTCTATGATGTGGATGTTGTCTGATTCGATCGCGTTTGGCGCCTAGAAATTGTAATTGAAGCTTCTAACGCGATTTGATCATCATAGAGTGCACAATCCGTTCTTACTGATCCCGTGAAATTTTCAATCAATTTGTGCGAAAATTAAGCAAGTGCTGTGATAATGGCAACACGTCGTGATAAGCGAAGGAATGGGAGGAGGAATGTGCACGTGCTAGCCTTCCGCAATCCACAACGATGGGTAAGTGTAATGCAAAAAGAGCAAAAAAAAAGGATTGATCGAAAGTGTTCCAAGTCGTGTAAAGTGTTGTTAATGAATTTCTTTTGGCTATTTTAGATAGTCATGTGTCTGTTGATGCTTTGCCATTGGTAAGCGACGAAGGCTTCGAACATATGGAAGTGTCCGGTAAGTGGAGATGATTTTAATTCATTTTTTATCAATAACTTGACGTTCGTTGTGTCTATTTTTTTACTGCACAGAAAATCTATCATCGATGAGCGATAGTGAGGAGGAAGGTGCGATGGGCTACAGCAGCGGTGCTGATACCGATACGGACGGTGGTTTGCCTGCTTGAGGTGCCGCTGCAAGATCGTCCGTTCGGCGAAGCGTCGTTTGAGGATGGCTTGAGACTGTGGGCACTACAGACCGGCCCAACTCATAGAGCTTTGGCCCTTTTACTTGCCCACATTAGGCAGCACCAACCGCACTACAAATTGCCACGCGATCCCCGGACGCTGATGCACACACCGGTGTCGAATACGACGGAAGCGGCGGTAACGTCCATCGGCGGAGCACCTCTGTGGTACAGAGGTGTGGCTACATGTTTGCAGCAATATTATCGGTAAGTGTTGAAAAGTCGCTAAGTTTTCCATTACAATCAATTGATTGTTCCGTGTTCTCATTAGTGTGTATGTTTGATTTTATTTTAGCAATGTAAAACCTCCTGTCAAGGGTTTTGAGATCGATTGTTTTGTAGATGGTACAGCCATACGCTCTACAAAAGCAGTCGGTCTCAGTTTTGGCCGATTTTGATGAAGGTTTTTAACGTGCTCGATTCTCCCGTTATGGTGGTGGCCATATTCTGTGGCGAATCCAAACCACACTCCCTGGAGGAGTATTTAAGGCGGTTTGTGGAGGAGATGAACGATCTTCAGACAAATCATTTGGCAATTGGGCAGCAATTATATTGGGTCTGTGTGCCTAGGTGTGAAAGGCCATACTTCATACAGCGCTTGTCACAAATGCACGGTGGAAGGACAAATGTGTGGGCACCGGATGTATTTCCCATACAGTACAGATACCCAAGAAAGGACTGACGAATTGTTTTGTGCTGGAAAGTACCCGGACCATATCATCCACCCTACTCCACTATCCGACATGATAAACTGTCATATGATTATGGATTTTGTGTTGGATTGCATGCACCTGATTGATAAAGGAGTGCTGGCAAGAAAAATGGACATATGGATTAACGGCCATCCAGAGGTGTAGTTTAAGCTGTCCCGACAGCAACAGCGTGAAATGTCGGCACATCTTCATCGTCTAAGCCTGCCTTGCGAACCTTCCAACGAAGGTTGCGAAACTTGCATTATGTAAAGCTGTGGAAGGCATCCGAATACAGGATGTTTTTGCATTATGCAGGTTTCGTAGTACTGAAGGACAGACTTTGCGATGCAGCGTACCAGCATTTCATGCTGTTGTTTGTTGCGATCACTTTCCTCTCCACGTCGCACCATGAGGAAAAATGAGAGTATGCAGCATCGTTGCTGGAGCAGTTTGTGGCAGATTATGCTCATGTTTACAGCCCCACGCTTGTGAACAGCAATGTGCATAATCTGCTGCACGTTTACGATGACGTATTTCGATTTGGGGATATTAACACTACATCGGCATACGATTACGAGGCGAAGCTGTACGATGTGGGAAAATTGGTCCATTCTGGGAGGAACATCCTAGCACAAGCAGTTCATCGACTGATTGAGCTAGAGCACATCGAGGTTGCTAAAGAATGCAATCCAGCAACTGCAGTAGAATGCACCACCCGAATGGTAAAAGGCAAGGAGATAATTGCCACTGTGAGGAAAGGTTTGATGTTGCGAACCAATTTTCGCGATCAGTGGTACATGACAAATGATGGCACCATCGTTAAGTACCACACCGCAACACAACAGGGCGCGCAGCCAATCGTTGAAGGGCATGCCCTGAAACAGAAATATTCTGCTTTTAGCCAGCCCTGCCCTTCAGAGCATGTTTTAATATTTAGGGGAAGTGTTGAAGACGTTAATTCTGGTCAAACTCAACGCACGCTGTGCAGCTCAATACTGTGCAAACTTGCTGCTGTAGAAACCGCCAAAGAGGGCGAGTTTATGTTTGTGCCATTAACACATACCTTTCTAACGGCAAATAAACAAACTAAAAGTAACTAAGCCGAAAGTCGTTTGGTCGTCTGATTTGAGGAAAGAAATGGGCTACTTTTATTGACTAGCTTTTCGTTAAGTTTCATTTTTAATTAGAAGGAAAGCGGATACTGCGCATCCAATTTCATCAACAGAGATAATTATTTGCAACAAAGGAACTACATCGCAAAATTAACCAAAATGCTCTGACAATTAATAGTAGATCTTTATTTTATTTATTTATTTTTTTTTTTGTTGACTAGCAAATAAGAAAAGCATAGCCTATCATAACGTGCCACTCGCATTTCATTTGATTGCGCGTGTTAGAGTATTTACTTTATAAAAGGGCAAATCATATTGAGATCATCATATTGAGATAAATATAAAAAAAATAAACGAATAAAAAAATCCATGTAAATATTAATTCATTATGAAATAAAAAAAGGTTTTTTTTTCACGTGATTTAATTGTTCAATTCTGCTTTAATAACAAATTATGCTAAACGATGCTTACCTATGCTATGCTAACCTAAACTTACTAAGCTAAATTGGTCACCTATAGCTATCTAATCAATACTAAACTAGACTAGCTTAATATAACTTAAATTATATTTAAATTGTACCCACCATCCCCGTCACCATCCACTACAGGGTCCGGTTTTTTTGGCACGCGTTGATACGCGTACCGCAATTTTTTCCCGAAATAATCCCGGACAAATCCGGGAGCTATAGTAACTTTATTGGTGCTCCCAATCTTCTTAAAAAGCTGCAAAATGTTGCTATATTTTTTATAGCAAGTTTTGCATTCCTCCCGCTCCAGCTGCAGCGAGGCAAAAACTCCTTGGCGAAAACAAGATCCCTTGTTTCGTCTAGGGGTTTTTGTGTCTCGGAGTCAAACACCTCAGCCTGTAGCCAAGCTAAGCTATCCCGCATACACTCAGCATCGCCCAGCTTCTGCTCTAAAGCATTTAGCTCATCCTCCGTTGTGACGAGCGTAAGTTTAAAGTCCTCGGGGAGGGGGGGAGTATATCCATCTTGGCCAACGCAGATCGATTTTTTGATCTGCCCCACCTGCACTTCGGCTAGGTGCACCGACTTGGCGATGGCCGAAACTTTTCTTGATATTTCAGCATGATGCTTCTTTTGCTCCCCCCGCATCCCCTCGACGGATTCGTCCAATCGATCCAGCTTAGACCGGACGATCGCGAATTCCGTCAACAATTTCTCCACTACGGAGAATGGAACGGATTCGTCAGCTGAAACGACAACCGGGTCCACAACGGGAACGACAGCCTGGTTAGCAGCGGTAGTTGCAGGAACGGCATCGAGCGGTCCCAAAGCTTTGCGCTTCAGGCTGTTACCGCGCCTACGACAGCTCATCAAATTACCAGCAGCTGGAGTGGGAGGGAAGACGGGAGCAGTAGTGACGACCGGTATTGGTGTAACGATGGGTGTGGGAGTTGTGATCGGTGCGGGAGAAGCAACGGGTGTGGCGAGTGTTTCCTAGAGCTCTTCATACGAGTTACGGCTCCGCTTCCCCAACAACCGACCGATCACCGATGAAGTGCGAGCAGCCATGGGATCATACGGGGCGGAGTGAGGCTCGTCCAGCGCTACACCTATACCAACTACAGAAGCAGGAACAAAAGGATTTTTGCCTGGTGGTGCAGCGTTCTCCGTGTTGGTACTGGTGGCTGTGGCGGTGGTGGTGGTGGTTTGTGCGGTGGTGGCGGTGTTGCAGGTGGTGATGGTGGTGGTAGTGGCGGTGAAGGTTGTGGTGGCAATAATTTTTGGAATTGTAAGATGTCCCAAACCTGGCAGGAGCAACACATCCGACAGAGCCCATTGATTTTTTTCCTTGAGGCTCCATATTAGTTGCGAACGACATTAGTCTGTAAAGTATATTAGACTATGATATTAGATTTATAATAGAATTCTAACCGAGCCACGCTGTCGCGGTCAAATGGTCGAATCGGATCGGCGGCATCAAAGATACCAAACGGAGAGCAGTTCAATTCCGCAACGATCAATCGTTCGACACACAGCGAACATATGTGTATATATATAACATAAAATAAATGTAAATAAATACTTACCACTCTTTATCAAATAACCACTAACAAACTTTACTAGCACTAGCAATATTGCTCGGTTGGTTCAATATATCGTACACGCGTGCCCGGTCGTTGATGTGCAGAATGAGATTGGCTGTGGGCAATAGAATATACAGTGGCTGTAGCTTTGAGCAATAGAATTGATAAGCGCAATCGTATGTGTAGAGCAGCAGGGCAAAGAAGCAGGGTAGCGAGGAGGGGGAGAGGAGGGGCGCAAGTGTAGAATGAAGCAGTTGAGAAGTGTAAGCTCGAACTTTTTTCGGTCGCACTTCGATCGCATTTCGATCGAGTTTTTTGTTTCCTTTTTTTGCCTAATGGCTCTCGCATTTCGATAATTTTTTTACACGTGTCGATCGATTTAAATTGCGTAGGTGTGACAAGGACACGTGAATGAATTACAGGGTTTTCGAGGATTATATAGACATGTTCAGCGAGTTGTAGATTCGTTCAGGCATATAATAGACTCTTTCAGCGAGATATAGAATTGTTCGGAAGTAGGCGTAGACATGTTCGATTATACTGTAGAGCTGTCACTTTCGTGCCCCTTGGACTGCAGCTTGGATCGTTCTCATCAGGAGGTAAACAAACAGTTTTCGAAAAAATAAGCTTTTTTCAACTAATTTATGTATTAAACAGCTTGGGAAATGATTATTAGCTACTTTTAGGACTTTTAAGAAAGAAAAATTGAACCCTGCGGCACAGTGTGTAAACAATACAAATGACAGCTCTACAGAATCGCTGAACATGTCTACGCCTACTTCCGAACAATTCTATATCTCGCTGAAAGAGTCTATTATATGCTCGAACGAATCTACAACTCGCTGAACATGTCTATATAATCCTCGAACACCCTGTAATTCAAAGAGCGTGCAGAACTCACAAAATGCTCTCGTAAAGCACTCAGATCTCATGAAACACTTAATTCTCTCTCAAAATACTGCCATATACGACTGACATTATGACTCGTATCTGGGATGAACGGAACCCAAGTGCGATCCAAATGCGACGCTAAAATCTCTTGGATTTTGGGGTGCGGGCCATACCAAACCAGACCGCACAGAACTACCCTACGGACAAAGAACGGGTAATTTTTATCATGGTGTGCGTAAAAACCTAGAATCAAGCCGATGGAAGATTTCGTAGGCTCAAAAAAAAGGGAGAGAATCGGTACCACGGTTTTCTCCCGTTCTCATATAAAATACAAGGTGCGTTCTCTCGGTTTCCGAGGTTCTTTCTCGGTTTCCGAGAATTTAATTTTTTTTTTGGAAAATACTAAATGAAAAAATTAAAACACCTGATCTACAATCAGTTACGTTAAAATGCCTCTCTAACACAAGATGGTCTGCTAGGGCAGATGCAATATTCGCTTTGAAAGCTGGATATGATCAAATTAGACGAACGTTACAAGACATCAGCGAGAATAGCTCCGAAGAAAACATTACGTCAATAGAAGCTTCTTCACTTCTGAGAAAAATGAATCGGTTGGAAACCGCTTTAATCACGGCAACATGGTATAGCTTACTCCAACGCAAACATACTACTAGCAAATCGCTGCAATCGTTTGAATGTGAGGTATCGACAGGATCAGAACTTCTTCGATCATTGGTGGCATTTACTCCAAGCGTTAGAGAAGATTTCTGTCGGATGGTGCAAGAAGCTACTAAGCTATCCGGATTGTCTTTCAGCACAGAAGAAGAACCGAAACAAAAACGAAATCGAAATTCAGCGTCAAGTCAGGCAGACACATTTTCCTCCAAAGAGAATTTCAAAATAAATCCATTCTATATGATTTGCGATTCTATTAGAGAGCAACTTAAACAAAAGATGGAAGCTCATGAAGCAATAATAAGCCCTTTTCGAATATTTATCGATTTATCCATATTGAAAGAGGAGAGGAAAAATTCAATAGAAAATATTAAAGCAATGTTCAAAATTGACAGTGATGGAACAAATTTAGAAGATGAATTTGAACACTTTTTTTCATTCTTGAAAGACCATGAACATTCTCATGAAATATCAGCTTTAGAGGGATGTCATGCACTTTTCTGAATGTGGTAACTCTCGCCGACAGAAATAAATTAGGTGGGATTCTAAAAATAGCAATCAACTAACTAATGAACTAGTTAGGATTAGGACTAGAACTAGGATGAACAATAGCATAGGATGAGATAGGAAGGCCACACTCACTTTGTAGACACCTAGTGCGATTAGCAGATTAAGTAATGCGAGTAGTTAGGTTTTAAGTGCGAGGGCATAGATTTAAGGTACAATAAAATTAGGGTGGGGGTATTAATCATAAGGACACAGGGCATAAGGAAACTAGGATTAGGCATCGTACATCGAGCACAATAACGTTTAAGTCGAAGAAAAGTGAACACGGAAAGTTAAGCGATGTATGGCCACGATCGAGCTCTCGATCGCGCTTTTATTATGTGCTAATTATTTGTGACACGGACGAGGGGGTGTGGCGGGTTCTGGTTCGAGTTACGCCATGAGGTGTACATCGTCGTCAGCAAATTGGGTTGTTGGAGGTTCGAAGCTCGGGCGGATCATTCGGCGGGGAAGGCATCTAGTGACCGATCGTTGGCAGGTTTTGGTTCTGGTTGCGCCATGAGGTGTACATCGTCGTCAACAAATTTGGTTGGTGGAGGTTCGAAGCACGGGCGGATCATTCGGGGGGTGGGGAAGGCATCGCGTGACCGTGTATAGTTGGCTGCGGGTTCCAGGTTCGCCTTTGGACAGCACACGAAGCACGTGTGGTCGGTGGTATTCTGTCGTTGGAAGCGACAAGAAACAAAAAGGTTCGCTTCAATAGATAAGAATGACACAATAGACGAATTTTCCACGTAAAAGGTTAAGCGAAGATATATTTAACTTAGGACTAAGAAAATAGTTAGTACAATCTGGGATTATTATAATTTATAGATATGTACGCATGCGCTACGCGCTATGATACAGGTGCTGAGTAAGAAAACGGTCGCAAGCGAGCCATCGATGTTACTCCACGCGCGGAGTCAGGTTCCAACGGGAACTCCACTGGAAGCAGGTTCCCACGACCAGGTGTGGTGTCGTATGGTCGGACGGACCGAGGCAACATGATCATCATAAACGTGGATGACAACGTGACCGGCAAACCTGGCAGCACCGAAAACACTAGCCTAGCTAAATAGCACCGAATGCAGAAGTTAGCTTTAGTCTTAGTTTAGCAGTTCGCAAATAAAGATCCAGTAATATTTTTTTAAAACTTACTCCGGGCAATCGTAAACATAATTATATTTTTTACGGATTACAACATATATTGATAAAGAAATATTTTAGAAAGTATTGTTGGAAGTATTTTATCGCATCGCTTGAATAAACATATCATTCTGACATTACAGTGGTTGATGGGGGTCCCATTCCTATACAATCCGCTACTCACAGCAGTTCAAAACTACATGAGCCCTAGTCAGCATGGATTTCTCCCAAGGAGATCCTCCCCCACAAATCTTATTGAATTTGTTGGTTTCTGCTTCGACAACATGGATCGCGGTACTCAAGTTGATGCAGTATATATCGACTTCAGGGCTGCGTTCGACAATATCTCGCATGATATTCTACTCTCGAAGCTAAAAAAAACTCGGTTTCCTCGACTGGCACATCACCTGGCTGCGTTCATACTTAACTGGTCGTTCGTACTATATAAGCATAGGATCTCATCGTTCTCACTTCTTCGCCAGCTCCTCCGGAGTGCCTCAAGGGAGTAACTTGGGACCGCTTCTCTTCCTCCTCTATACAAATGATCTATCTTTTGTTCCTTGAGAATCTCGACAGCTGGTGCAGCAGACACGCCCTCTAAGTGTGCCGATAAATACTATGCTCAACACGGCTTTGGTTCGCTCGACATGCATCCGTGACCTGGAGGTGCTACTCGATCAGAAGATGCCATTTCGCCCTCACATTGACAGCGTTGTTGTGAAGGGAAATCACTGAGTAGCTGATTAGCTGATTAATTACGCGGACCTGTAGCGAGTTGACCGATCCCATGTGCGTCAAGTCGATCTTCTGTGCCATCGTGAGGTCGTGCCTGGAGTACTGCTGCCCGATCTGGTGTCCGCTTGGTGTTGGTGACATCAATCGCCTCGAAGCCATTCAACGGAGAATCACCAGGTACGCGGTTCGACTCCTTCCATGGCAACCCCACCACGCTCGACCCTCTTACCATCAGCGGTGTCTGCTTCTCGGACTTGAATCACTCTGCTCTCGTCGTAAAAACGCCCAATGCCTTTTCATATTCCGGCTCCTTACTGGAGAGATCGATTCCCCGGCATTACTAGCCAACATCAATTTGTTCGCTGGCTGTCGAATTTTTAGATCAAATTTCCATCTCCGTGTACCGCGTGCCCGCAACAACCAAAGCCAGGGACACCCCATTATATGTATGTCCCTCGAGTTTAATGAAGTATTAGATCTGTTTGATGTTAGTATGCCTACATTGACGTTCAAGGATAAATTGCATCTACGTTACATTTAATGTTTGCTTATAACTAGAGGTCTATATATACGCTCTTTTATTTAATTCTAAGGTTGCCGATTAGATACGATGGTCCGTTGGTTGTCTATGAAATAATAAATAAAATATATAAATTACATCCAATCGCTTGGGGCATCCGATGGATAAATCCGCCTCTGGTGGTACCACTTTAGACTTCTTCTTGAGTGTGTGGCGTATGAGATCATCTGATCACCAATATCAATACCACATTTTCCTTGGTTGTAATTTATCCCTGTCACTGGCTTAAGTTTTTCTGCACGTTGCGGTTTACTTGCACTTGTTTTTGGAACTAGCTCAAGGGCATGCTTCATGGAAATCATACGTACGTCTCAAATATCCTTACACTTCAAGACGACAATTCCATTTGGATCTTCTTTTGAGATCATTTCATCTTTCTTCAGTTTCGATGCCATAACTTCTTTAGGTATATCTTTTTTTGTTGAACCTTAATGTACTAACTACAATAGTTTTGTTTTGCAGAAATTTGAGCGCTAGTTCGTAACTCATAAAAAAATTGTCTTTGTACATAGCGCGCCCCTCATTCATTAGCTTTTCGGCAACTCAATGCAAACATTTGTACCGACGCCTACTTTCTCAAGCAAATTTTTTCGGGGATCATGAACACAAACTCATGCCATCTCTTTCTATTCATCAGCCCTTCTCTCTCACCACACGCATCGATGAACTTTTACACATCTCTTTGTTCATTCTGCTATATGTGAAGGGTTTAAAACTGAAAGATAACGATATATGTACATAAAACAGTTATGGTCAAATGGTAACGGTGTATTGTTTGTACCATGGTCGACATGAGTTGAATTTCATTTTTATTGTTTTGTCATTGACGATTTGAAGTTTTCTTTTATTTTTAAAACATCCAGCTGCAGAAACTTCAGACTTTTTTACTCATTGGTAGAAATGCGTGTTTTATAGTCAATCTTTTCTTTTAATTATTTTATTTATTTCTTTTAATTCATTTAGTATCAGCAAGGGGTTCATACAACAAAACCAGCAAATAGCACGATTTTGAATAATAATATGGTGGCGCAACTGGCAAAGTGATTCGAAGTAGAACTAGCGATGTGGTTGGTAGCATCAAGGATGAAGCATGAATTGGAACATGAGGGGAGGGAGTGAATCCGAATGTTCATTTCTATTATTAGCTCTTTTTTGCATGGGTTCATCTTTCACGTGTGTTCACTATCCCCGAAAATGGTCTGTATTTGGTTGATGTTTTCGGGGATCATTCGTTAACGAACTATTCCCGAAAAGACCAGCGAAAACCAGCCTGGTCGGGAGCTTGGGTTGGTCTTCTCATTATCATTTTTCCCTGCGTTCATCTTCATGGACCATGTGTTGCCCTTATTACAACACAGTTTAAATAATTTTATTCCATATTTACGACCTTTCGTTGGAATATACTGTTTAAAAATAAAGCGTTCTTTCAAAGGTACCATAGATTCATATATAACAATATCTTCACCAGGAGTATAAGCGGCTTGATAGTTATTCATCAAAAGTTGTACCAGTGGCGAAATTTTATCTAGTCTTTTTGTAGATTCGATTCTTTCGTTATCAGAAAGGTGAAAGTTTGACATGATTAGTTGAAAAAAGTTGGTGGAAAATGATTTTTTGTGTAAAGGAAAAATTGAACATTGGACTTACAGACAAGAAATAGGAAGTCGACAGGAAATTCAAATACATAAGTTCATCCAAATGAGTATTTCTCTGAAATGTTTTTTTATTTCTTGTTCATCAGTCAGTGTTCAAGAATTTTCCCGAGCATGTTTCTTTGTACTATTCGTATATTGTTTTGGGCATAATTGTTTGTGACTCTCATTACTCTCTTGTAATGCAAGCAAATCGATTTCAGACCCGGCGGCCAAAGTGTTAACCATAGTGTCTATGGTCAAAAAAATACACGTGGTTCTCCGACCGCCTACTCGGGTAGGACCATATATTTATAATGGGAGATTGCAGTTTCGTGGATTCAAAAGCAAATTTATTTTGATCCGCTCGTCGAATTTAAATGAAATTTTTATCTAAGCTGCATCTTCTTGTTGGTTAACTGAAAACATTGCTTTCTGAAATTTTGAAAATTGTCTAACCGTATTTCTACGACCGCCAAGTTTCATCAAACTAACGCAGTCTTTAATGACTTTCTTACAAAAAAGGGCAATCTGGACGCCGCTCGTGTCCTACGCTATGCGGTAGCTGGCTTCGATATAGCTTCGAAGAGAAGGAATATTAAGGATTGTGAAGAGAAGTTCCAACACGCGTATTATCAGTTGAATAAGTCTTACATTTTAGAAGAATTTGGTCCATTAATCGTTCGATTAATTGAGCGTGGATATCAATACAGCTAGTGATACAAAAGGAGAATGAATGAGCACTGCACTGGAGTTCTTCTGTTTATTCAACATTTTTGCCGAGAAAGGGTTTGGCTTCGTTTCTGCTCCTGTCACTCATCAGATTGTGCTGAGTCATCGTTATGCAGTGCTCAACCTGCAATGCACCCACCGATAGTGCTAATTCGGTGTCCTGTGCCGGTGTTTGTGGTTCCAAGCATCACACCCATTGCACGGGGTTGTCCCGTGATTCTACTCGTGAGCTTGGGCGTAATAATCAGTTATTGTGGTTGTGCAAAACATGTCACGAGTTTCGCATTGGCACAAATTCACTTCTCACAAGTGAGATAGCAGCCCTACTCGAATTGGTGAAAGCAGATATTCTCACCACAATTGACTCATCTCTCTCTTCTCTTAGATCGGCTATCAAGAGCGATTTGCTTCCTGAGATCCTCGCTCTCGTTGATAAGCGAGCGCTAGCACCCATATTAGCTAAGCCGTCTGTTAGCAACGCATCGCGAACGCACACATCCACTAATGTATCGTCGCTCAATGCCACAAATACATCCAGAACGACTAAAACAGCTTCCGCTCGCCGTACATTTACTAACTCAACGGAGCTCACTGATGATATCCAAGCTGCGAACGATACCAACACTGTGGAAGATTCTGACAACTGTAACCACTACAATCATCGTACTAAGCCGACTAGTGATGTTAGTGCTGGAAACTATCGAACAAATACACAAGCATCTTCTGATCCTGTTTTGAACCAAAACACCACCAACACGGGCATAGCCGAGAAAGTATGGTTATACTTCACCAACATCAAATCGCATGTCACGGCTGATGATATGCGTGTGTGGCTTAAAGCTGTGCTACCAACGGACGATATTAATGTTTACCGTCTCACGAAAAAGGGTGTGAACCTGGAATCGATGTCCTTCATATCGTTCAAAGTCAGTGTTCCTAAATCTCTTAAGGAGCTTGCGCTGCAGTCTACTATTTGGCCAGTTTCACTTACTGTTCGGGAGTTTGTGGCTCGTGGCCTACCAAAGCAACGTGTACATGAAAGGGCTCGATTTGACCCTTCTGAGCTTATTTCGCATCGTACAAATAGTGAAAATTGCTCTTCAGCTGTGCCAAAAACTACCGCTCATCCGGATCATTTTTTGGAACATCGATCGCCACCCCCACAGCGCGTGATTCTATCACCATTCCAGATGACCGAGATCCTAGAGGCTATTCAACTGGAGTTTCCTCCCACACCGCCTCAGTTATCACCGGGGGTGGGGCTTCAGTCACAATCCAATCTCAGCAACAATAACCGCTCACCACAGATCAGCCCGTCTGCCAAACGGATAGGTCACAATTAATAGACCCATTCGTGATATATTATCAAAATGTTCGAGGCCTTTGCACCAAATACAATGAATTGCGCCTTTCTGCGAATGAATCAGGGTTTGAAATGCTTGCCCTTACTGAAACCTGGTTAAATGAATCGATTCCATCCAACATGGTCCTTGATAGTGATGCCTACAACATATACCGCTGCGATCGAAGCAGGTTAAACAATGAACGTTCGCGTGGGGGTGGTGTGCTACTTGCATGTTCCGTTCGATATCCTTCTGTGGCACTTAACATTAATCAACCCACGCTTGAAGCTTTATGAATACGTGTTTCTTTTTCTAAGTTTCGTCTTTATGTGGGGATTGTTTATGTACCACCGTATTTGAGCAGCGACCGCAACTATTTGGAATCCCTTTCTGCTTTCATCAGTGATGCATACATGCAAATGAAACCGAATGATCATCTTATCCTTCTGGGTGACTTCAATCAACCTGCGTTAGAGTGGTCGCTTTCTACCGCAGTAAGGCCAGATTCATCTTCAGCTATAAGACATTATGTGCCACATATTTCTTCGAATACATCCAGTTCCTGCTTTTTGGATATGTTAAACCTGCATGAACTCTATCAGCTGAACGGGGTGCATAACCATTTAAATCATTATTTGGACCTGGTGCTCTCCAACTCTGCTGCAGCTGCTTGTTGTTCTGTGTATCCTGCTTCGTCACTGCTCCTGCCCCAGGATGCCCATCATCCTGCTCTGGAAATTGCGTTACCGTCTTCTTTATTTAGGGCTAGTAGGGTTAGGAATGAATTGCCTTCTGCTCCTAATTCATTGAGTGTTCGTTATAATTTTCGTCTTACAGACTATCGTAAACTTAATTCAATTCTATCTCGTTCCGACTGGTCTTTTTTTTATCAATGTACATCGGTCGACGAGGCTGTCCAATCGTTTAATGCTTTGTTAACCTCTGCACTCCTTTCATGTACACCTATTTTTCGTTCCCCTCCTAATCCTCCCTGGTCCAATCGCACTCTTCGCAACCTGAAAAAGGATAGAATGAAATATCTTAGGAGGTATCGTCTGAACCGATCTGCTTTCAACTTTCGTTTATTTAAGTACGCTGCCTCTGCGCATCGACTATACAACAGGGCTCGTTTTGAGGCCTATTCGAGTAGACTGCAATCGCGTTTCCGTTCTGATCCAGCATCCTTCTGGCAATTTGTTAGGATTCGAAGAGGGTGCAATACGTTACCTAATGAAATGGTACTTGATTCTCGAACTGCCTCTACGCCTGTTGAGATCTGTGAGCTATTCTCTGCACATTTTTCCCAAATGTTTGAGCCACCGGTTAGTGACCCTAACCTTATTGAGGGTGGGCTACTCTACACGCCAGAGAACTTAATTAATCTCTCCGATATTTCGGTTAGCTCTGAAACAGTTGTACAGGTGTTATTTGGGTTGAAACGTTCTTTTACTCCTGGTCCAGATGGCATTCCTGCCTCTGTTTTAATAAACTGTAAGGACGTGCTTGCTCCACACCTTGCTAAAATTTTCAACCTTTCACTTTCTCTTGGGGTTTTTCCTGCTCTTTGGAAATCCTGTTGGCTTTTTCCGGTACACAAAAAGGGATGCCGTAGCATTGTTTCTAATTATCGTGGGATAACCCAAACTTGCGCCACAGCCAAAACTTTTGAGCTATGTATCCTTCCAACCATACTTCATAGTTGTAGTTCAGCTATTAGCCCTAAACAGCATGGGTTTATGCCTGGTAGGTCTACTTCAACTAATCTCATGTCTTTTATTTCCAATATTTTTAGATCTTTTAAGGCCGGTACCCAACTTGATGCAATATACACCGACTATCATGCTGCTTTTGATAGTTTACCTCACACTTTATTATTAGCTAAATTGTCTAAACTCGGTTTTGGTGATGGCATTATTAACTGGCTGTCCTCATATTTAAGTAATCGATCATGCAGGGTTAAAACCGGGTCGTACTTATCTGAGGAGTTTTTTTGTACGTCAGGTGTCCCTCAGGGTTGTGTGCTAAGTCCTCTTCTGTTTTCTTTGTTCATCAATGATGTTTGTAATGTTTTGCCTCCTGATGGTCATCTCCTTTATGCGGATGATATCAAAATCTTTTTACCTGTGTCTTCTTCTTCTGATTGTCTGAGACTTCAGCATTACCTCATTGGTTTTGCTCATTGGTGTTCATCCAATTTACTTCGCCTGTGTCCCGAAAAATGTTCTGTTATTTCTTTCTCTCAGTCTCTTTCTCCTATTTTATTTAACTATACTCTCTCTAGCGCTTCCCTCTCTCGTGTTATGTCCATCCGTGACCTTGGTATTATACTTGACTGTCGTCTTAACTTTAAACTGCAGCTTGATGAAGTGCTACTAAAAGCAAATCGAACCCTTGGGTTTATCTTACGTTTTACCTCTATTTTTAGAGATCAAAGCATCCTAAGAATCCTTTATTGTGCTTTGGTAAGGCCTATTCTTGAATATGCTAGTATCATCTGGAATCCTCCCACTATTGATGGCTGTTCGAGAATTGAAAGCATTCAGCGCCTCTTTACCAGGATTGCTTTTCGTCGTTTGTTCGGTGCTGCCTCACTACCTCCCTATGAAACGCGATTGCAGTTATTCAATCTTCACTCCTTAAGCTTCCGCCGCCAAGTGTTTCAGGCTTGTTTTATTGGTGGCTTATTACTTTCTGCTACTGATGCTCCTGATTTACTCTCGTCCATCTCGCTATATGTTCCCTCTCGTTCTCTTCGTCCACGTGATCCTCTGTCAATTGAAACACGTCATACTCTTTATACTTTCAATGACCCTCTTCTGTCCTGTTTCAGGTTGTTTAACTACTTTTACTATCTCTTTGATTTCGACTCCTCTCTTAACTCTTTCCGTAACCGTATTTTTTCTTCTAATTCCCTTTAATTAATCTCCTTAGTTTTCTATTACTCTCTTTTTTTTTTGTTTTTGTTAAGTTTATGATAGTCTCTACGCTCTACTCTAGTTTTTTTTTCTTTTCTTTTTTGCTAGGTCAAGACTAGGTTAGTTAGGCTTAGTTTTTCATGAATTATTTTGTTTATTTGTTAGTATTAAATTAGTTTTAAGTCTATTATATTTAGCTTTGATGGCAGATATTGTATTAAATAAATGAAATGAAATGAAATGAAATGAAATGTTTTATCAAAAAATGTGTTGAAACTTTTAAGATTCCATCGATTATTGCGTTTTTTCATGAATGAAAAACATGTTTTTTTTCGTGCGGTTTTGAAATGTTCGGGTAAGACGGACACCTGATATGGGAAAGATGGACACCATGAAGGATAAGATGGACAGCTGTAGAAAACGTTGGAAAGTGAAGAGTTTTACAGTATTTTAACAAATTCTATCGCTTTCCACGTTTTACCGTCCTGGTACGTTTATAAACCAATTCTTGGCCTATTGCAACGACGATTCATTCAGCCGTGGTTTTAGAAATTGTAAGCACCGCTTCTAATATATCGTAGAATGCAGAATCTAAAGCATTATTGAAATATCGCGCACTTACAGCTGACGTTGCTCCAGCTTACAGAACAACAGTCTAGAACTACCTTTAAGGAAATTACTACGCGAAAAGACCACGACCCCAGTGATTTTTGAGGGACTTGTTAATAGTTTAATCAATTTCCACCGTGTCAAAATTCAACATTTGATGTTTGTAATCCCATAGAATTTCTCATCTATTCCTGAACAATATTGTATCAATGCCTCATCTTTTTAATGTTTAAAGTTGTCCAAGTCGTGACAAGATATTGGATTTCGTGAAGCGCCTCATCAGCGTCTAGCGAGTAATAGCATAACGAATGGCTACTATTTTGACCGGTGTTTCATTTCTCACTTATTTCAATACTTTCTCTAGTTGTCGATTGATTTATAGCTTCGGAATATCCTTATTTAAGGTATTTGTAGAAATCTATTCATCACCAATTGATATAAGAAGTAAAATAAATCAATAAATTCGATGTCCATCTTTCCCTACAACAAAGTGTCCGTCTTTCCCGCTTTGGTGTCAGGATGTGTAAACCACCAGAAAACAACATTTTGTATTGCTTTCATTCTCGTTCTTTCGCCAGTTTTTTCATTAATGATCACGACAACTCATTCATGAAATTAAACTTCCAGAAATATAAACAATACAAGTTGTAGAGCTTAAGATCCGTAGTAGTCAAATTAGATCCACAATTAAACACGATTAAACCAATTTTGCATATATTATGCCAAAAATGTTCTTAAATGTGTTGTTTAACTTTAAGTTAGGATGCTGCATTGTTGATTTTTTCGAAAATTACCATTTTGATGCATTTATGAGAAGTGTCCATCTTACCCGCAGTGTCCGTCTTTACCTACCTTCCCCTACTAGGTATTCATAATATAATAACGTTGAAGCATGAGGATGCATTAGGCAAAAACCTCTTCGTTACACAATTTTTAATAAAACATTTCGAACATTTTATTTGAAAAAACGTTGTAGAAACGTTGGCGGAAAAGGTTATTAAATATTCATTAAAAATAATATTAAATTACTGCTGTTTCTTTTGGCTAAACAACCATTGTCGGTCAAGGCCTGCCTGTAAAACTTGTGGGGTTGACTATCAGTGACTTATTAATTACCATCGCAGGATAGTCTCCCCTACATATCACGGCACGGTCTATTTGGGGCTTGATACTATGACGGGCATGTTTTTAAGTAGTACGAGTTGACGACTGTACCACAAGACTAGCTAAATTTCTACATTAAATTACTACATACTAAAAAATAGCAAAAAATAATAATAAGACAGTGATCAACAAAATTATATTGGTGACCGACAAAACGGTCAACTCGAACAGAAAAGAAATTCGACATTGACGCATTCGCACACCTGAGAGAGCTTTCTATCTATAATCAAAATTCCCACACGAATTTGAACGCCGCGTGTGATGTAAGGTAAATGCAATCTCTTGCGTCCGGCGAGAGAGTTGTTAAAACCCGAACCGCAGAGCTGAGCGACTTATGAAAGAAATGAGGGAAAGAGATACCACCAGAGCCTGCTTCGAATATCATTTTGACAGACAACGGGCCGAGACGTATGAAGCGTCTGGATGCGGGGTGGAAGAATGGTTGCCAAATTCGTATGTGACGTGAGAAAAAGTAAACAAAATAGAAAAGCGCTAAAATAAACCGGTTTTTCTTATCACAACTAGTGATGAGTCAAGTAGCACTGAGCCACCACGCAAACACAGCACAGTAAAATGTGCGAGCACAAATGCACATTTTATAAAATTGTGGTGCCACACTTCGCATATTTTTTGTGTTCCGCACGATTTTTGTGCTCCGCACAGTTTCTGTACTCCACACAGTTTCTGTGCTCCGCACAGTTTGTGTGCTCCGCACAGTTTTTGTGCTCCGCACAGTTATTATGTGCTCCGCACAGTTTCTGTCCTCCGCACAGTTTGTGTGCTCCGCACAGTTATTGTGTGCTACGCACAGTTTCTGTGCTCCGCACAGTTATTGTGTGCTCCGCACAGTTTCTGAGCTCCGCACAGTTATTGTGTGCTCCGCACAGTTTGTGTGCTCCGCACAGTCATTGGCTGGTATTACTGAATCCGTTCGTAGCGGCGGCGTACGTCCCGACACTCATTTTCCTAACGTACTAGATCGTTGCTACAGTTATTCACCGCGGCGTTGTAGGACCGGGCTCAAGAAATGTGTTGCCATCCCTAGAATTTCATGTGAGCGCCGTACGTTCCCGCTACGAACGGATTAAATAATACAAGCCATTGTGTGCTACGCACAGTTTCTGTGCTCCGCACAGTTATTGTGTGCTCCGCACAGTTATTGTGTGCTCCGCACAGTTATTGTGTGCTCCGCACAGTTTCTGAGCTCCGCACAGTTATTGTGCGCGCACAATTACACCGCGCTCTGACACCAATCGAAGAAGACACCACATTTGTTGTGAATTTGATCGGTTCGAGAGGATGTTTGTCTTGTTTGTTCGAGATTTCTGACGGGAAATCCTCACGTTTGTTCGACTCTGATTTGCTGGTTATACCAGCGGCACACGAAGCGTAAACTCAAAAAGTTCACGCTTGATTTGTATGGGAGAGCATAAACTTCCCGTCAAAAGATTATAGAGTTGTATGGCTTAAATCCAGTTTACGTCAAAGTGGACTCGTGTGACGTCCGTATGATGTCTGTTTCGATTGATGCGAGAGCGCAATGTAACTGTGCGCGCACAATAACTGTGCGGAGCACAGAAACTGTGCGGAGCACAGAAACTGTGCGGAGCACACAATACCTGTGCGGAGCACACAATAACTGTGCGGAGCACAGAAGCTGTGCGGAGCACAGAAACTGTGCGGAGCACACAATAACTGTGCGGAGCACACCAACTGTGCGGAGCACACAAACTGTGCAAACTGTGTGGTAGCTGTGCGGAGCACAAAAAGTTTGCAAAGCACACTAACTGTGCTATAACACAGTAACTGTGCAAAATCTGTGCGGGAACACAGCTACTGTGCGACCACACATTAAGTGTGGTACCACGCACACACAGCACAGTAGACTGTGCGTGGTACCACAGCACCACACAGTGAAAAGTGGTACTTGACTCATCACTAATCACAACACATTGAAACCCCTTGTCTATTTAACTGATAATATTAATTTTCTTTACGTTGCAAGCACGTTTTGTGATTTTACAGCAAATATGTTGTTATATTTGTTATTTTTAGGATATTTACGTCGTAAATAAGGTCTAACGATCACAGGCGAGACAGAAATACAAATCAGGAGAAGCGATATGGACACGTTTGGAAAATGAAGAATGAAAAGTAGGGAACGATTCAAACTAGCAAGTTCATGGTGAGTACATTTGGTGGTATAGATTTTAATACAGTGCAATGAGGGCAATGAATTGTGCTTCAATGTGTGAACACGTTTAACGGTCCAAATCCTCTAACCAATAGAGGAAACCACTGTTTTAGGACCAGACGCAACAATATTATATTTTACCGTTTAAACTAATCGCTGCTTTCCAATGGGGTGGGCGCGGGGGACAGAAGTCAGGGCCCACAGGGTCAACTTGAACGACTTAACAACATACCCGTGGTGGGTTTAAGCTTCATTTGGATCGAACCCCGTAGCAAGGACTGATTATCCAATTGCGAGGTATTGAATAAGTCTCGGCCTGTATGGGCCGACATGTCCATGTAGGACGTTACGCCAAAATGAACACGGAGGCCACGGAAAAAGTATGTTCATTTGTTTTAGTACAAGCTGCTACTGTCATCAACGTAGCACCCCATGCCCGATGAAATCCTTTTGAATAAATTTAGCCTTACAGACCCTTTCCCACCGTTGACAAAAAAGTGTCTTAAGCAAGTGGTCAGAATGCGCGTTCTCCCAACTCTCCTCATACTTAGTTGTTACATGGCTTAACAAAGCTCAGATCGCTCCCCCGGTCAACATCAAAGGTCCTACATCTTATTACCGTTAAGGACCCCTGGTACATGAAATTCTCATTTCTCATCATTTATTACGCTAAGGTTCAATGTTCAGAATATTGTAACATAAAATAACCGTGCCGTCTTGTATCCATCCATTATCCGGCGCTACAACCGCTTTGCGGTCTTGGCTAGCCTCAGGAGTGTCCGAAACCGCATTTAGCATTTGCTAGCCAACTGATAAGGAAAAATAATATAAACAAAAATTTAAATATTGGAATAAAGCTACTCTCTGCCTTTTTTCTATTGCACTCTCTAACTAGCTAGTTACTCTTAAAATGTGTGCGTTAAAGGACCTAAATGAAAATATGGATGGATACAAGACAACACGGTTATTTTATGTTACAATATTCTGCGTATCTTTAACTCCTATTTCAACCTCCTCGTCGTGCTAGCAGAATTTGAACTGAAGCATGCAGATTGATTGCTTCACAGTTATTAACTAATAGGAATGGAGGAACTTTTTATGTTAATAGATTTCGTAAATAAATAAATGTTGATCTTGATTTCCTAGTTAGTTTTTTTTAATTATTTTTTAATTTCATTAATATTTGTTTCAAACTTACTTTAAACTTACGCGATTTTTGGATTTTTATTACCAATTCCTGACCAACATTTAGAATAACATCTTTAGTAAACAATAGATCTATTATTTGGTCTTCCTTTAACATATTTTATATAATCTATTGTATTCAAAAGTGAGCTGAGCATCTCAGCCACATACATGTTAGCTTCTAAGTTAGCATAAAATGCTTCTAATGCCTCTTCTGTATCAATGGCAGTAATGGCTGCATTGCGTGATGTTGTCCCTGCTATAGTATCCATTGCGTAAAACATAATTTTGAGCCGTAGTCTGCTTCGATAGCTTAATAAGATTGTCCACTTGTTTGGATGAGTCACACACTCATGTACACCGGATGATGAAAATGTATCAGGTAAAGACGGCAGACTGGTTGAGAATGACGATCCGGAAGAGGGTCGCTGTCCCGGCATAGTTGACGAATCGGACAAAGAACCATCGAAAACGTACCGGAAACATCAGGGATGGTTGGTGGTAATTGATCATTGATATGCAACATTTGCATCGCAATCTCTTCTGGACCAAGAGGGTGTTGATCCGGCAAGGCTGACGAAACGGACATAGGTGGTGTTGTCGCTGAGATAGTTAACAATGTCGAAGCAAGAATAACAGGAGTAGCGGGTACGACCGATCGAACTGACGTCAGAGCAGAAAAAAACATTAAATAGGACGTAGTTCCATCATTTCGGTAGTCGGTTGCGATGCAAATGATGCATATACGTGATCATGATCGATGTTTTGCATTTTCCTAAAAAGATAATTGTTTCGATAACCTTTGATTGATATTAGATTTAAACATGATTCACAGCACCTCATCAACTTACCTGCGTGTATAAGGTTCTGGACAGCCACAAAGCCGATATAGAGTGAAGTTTTCGTAAGTATGCCTCTTGATAAAAGATTTTCGTAAATAAGCTTTCTTCTATTCACAACATCGAAATGCGGTTAACAGTCGGTACACATAGATAGACACGTCATGCTTGATGGAGTGAATATGACGTCACGGTGGGGCCTATGTGTGTCTACTTGTGTGAAAGAGATAAAGCACACCTCAAACATACAGAAACCAAAGTGTCCAAAATATGAGGGGCACAGGTGCATTTTTATACCAACTGCCTTTTTTTTAAACTAGCAGCCATGATGGAAATTGAGTACCCAAGATGGCTACAAATTGAGTACCACTGAGCTCCCTTGCGAAATAGCATTTCGGGGGATGTCACCGTAAAGCTGTAAAAACCACCCATCATTTCAGCTCGGAAAGAATCAAGTCACAGGTGAATCAATCTCTTTCTACCAAGGCTATCGGATCGTGCAGACGTTTTCGCGAGTGTTATGTTGATTAAAATAAAACTCGCAGTGACAAGGCAAAAAACATACTTTCGTTGATCGTCGTATAGTTTTATGAAAGAAAGTAGTCACTTGATGAGGAAATATTCGTTTTGCGTCTTCGTGCAAAAACAGATATAATGTATAATAAAATACCAACTAAATAGGAAACAGATTAATTTAAATATTTTGACCACACCATATTTGTTACCTGACAACATAACGCAACTATTTGAAAAATTTATGTTTAAAATAATGTTTAGGACTAAAATCATAAGGTTAACAATCCTCAATATTTTATATGCTCATTCAAGGTGTTTGGCTTACTCGTGTGGGCGGTGTAAGGCCGCGGGGCCATGGGGCTTTCTCAAGCTGAGAAATCATTCTCAAACACTCATTTAAGTTTCTCAAGCACTCAAATATTGTTCTCAGACGCGAGCCCGTGGCCGTCGTCAGTTTTCTCACTTTGAGAAACTGATATTGCCACTCATGCTTTATTTGGAGCTTTAAATAGAAAATATATTTTTGATCGCATTTTATTTAATTTTTTTTTATTATAAACATTGAATACGTTTTCCAAAGTGCAATATTCCGAAAAACAAATAGCACAATAGCTCAGATTTCAGTTATCCGATCGCTGCATCGTCAACTTTCTCAAAGGTTCTCAAATATTCTCAAAACCGATTTTGTTCCGATTCGACAAACGCTGTGAACGAGGATTTCTCAAAAGCACTCATGAGTGCTTGAGAAAATGAGCGCTGAGAATCCCCATGGCCCCGCGGCCTAAGAAATAAGTTATAGGCCGAGGGGCCATGGGGATTCGCAACGCTCATTTTCTCAAGCACTCATGAGTGCTTTTGAGAAATCCTCGTTCTCAGCGTTTGTCGAATCGGAACAAAATCGGTTTTGAGAATCTTTGAGAATCTTTGAGAAAGTTGAAGATGCAGCGATTAGCTAACTGAAATATGAGCAATTGTGCTATTTTGTTTTCGGTTATCACTTTCGAAAATGTATTCAATGTTTATAATTGAAAAAAAAGTGATCAAAAACATATTTTCTATTTAAAGCTCCAAATAAAGCTTGAGTGGCTTATTCAGTTTCTCAGAGTGAGAAAAATTGACAACGGCCACGAGCTCGGGTCAGAGAACAAGTTTTGAGTGCTTGAGAAACTTAAATGAGTTCTTGACATTGTTTTCTCAGCTTGAGAAAACCCCGTTGCCCCGCGGCCTTTCACTGTTATGCTGAACCGTCTACTAATGTGTGTGAATGTGCGTGTGTGTGTGCAAAACTGTCGCGGAATGTGTGTATGAATCCTGTATGTTGTGATCCCTCGACGAAGGAAAATCGGTATGGAATGTGGTGTGTAGCGGAATTTGAGGTAAGTGTGCCATACGGGGCAAAAGTGCCACCAAGCATTTTTCCTTAAAAACTTTAGTTTAATGATCAATTGTGTATACAGTTGGTTGCTTTCCAAAGACTAGGTATACTGAGCCGATTTTTTGTGGGGTTATTTGAAAAAAAAAAACTTTCTTTTTGTCACTGAAAAATTCAATTTCAAAAAAGTAGCAACTTTTGGGGCAAAAGAGCCATCGGAAAAACAGACCAGCAACAACCCACATTGCCATACAGTTTGTGATGAAAAGGGGTTCATTGGTGACTCAAGACATGTAGGAATACATACACTAGTGGTACAAGCGTAATAATTTCCAATTATCTAAGAAATACGGTTATTTTAACCAAGTGGCCGTCTTGCCCCATACGAGTGGCACTCTTGCCCCATAGCCCAAAAAAGAACGTCTTTTTGGACCCTTTTTAAAACGCTTCAAAAACTGTTTTGTTTGCACTTTTTTCAAGCGAAACTCATTTATAAGTGAGGAAATAGATGTAAAATGGTTATGAGATTTAAATCGGCTTTTGAAAAACACGTTTTATTGAATTATCTTGAACTTGAACTGCTTAAGGTGGCACACTTGCCCGAAAATTCCGCTATGTGTTTTCCTTTTATTTCGTAGAGCGTTTCTACATACACCGAGACTGCAGCTGAGAGATGGCTGTGTGAGAATTGACAACCGGTTTCTCACGCCTGTGTGTGTAGAAGCTCAGGAAAGCGCCGAGATGAGACTTTTAAAAATATGTTGTAAAAATCCATTTGAATCACTAAAATGAAGTAAAAATTTCTTTTACTTTTTAGTAATATTTCTACGATTATTAGACGGCAAAAATGCAAACTATAATTGATCGATCGCTATAAACTGCCAATTTAATTTTTTCTCAGCTCCATCGTTTTTTGCATGCTGAGGAGATTTCTCTCACCGAAAATGCTGTCAGTCGCTGTCAAAGCATGCTGTCAGCTTTTTTCTCAGCTGCAGTCTCGGTGTATGTAGAAACGCTCGTAGGTGCAATTGAGATGGAGACAGTGTGGCGCAATGAAAACTTCCTTTTGGGTAGGGACGGCCCCGTGGTACCGCCGCACTTGGGAACAATTGGCAAACTTTTTGTATTTGCTCGATTCAGCCAAACAATCTATGTGACTTAAGCAACATTTTTTGTGTTTTTTATACAAATAATATATTTTTCAGTTCCTCTCATTTGCAATATTTTTCATTCCTATTCATTCCTATATTTTTCAGTTCCTCTCATTTGCGTTTCATTTATCTGGTCTACACTACCAAAAATTCCATAAAAAATTAGTGAACTCATCATCTTCCTCTGCATCTACTTCATAAAATAAAAAAAATTGCACTTCCTCAGTAGAGGACCGGCTTGTTTTTCAGAGTTTTATTTTGCTTAGCAATATCGAAGTTATGCGTGGATCTTTTGAGTTAATTGCACGCATAAAAATATCAGTTATATTATTGTTGACGACGGAACTCGGGCCAGGCCACGCGAAGGAAAGGCCTTCAGTGTCCTAAGTTCCTACCGAAAACAAATTTATATAAAAGATGGGTTTCTGCCCGAAAGGAGTTACCAAAATAAATTGTACATTAAACTTTCGGCTAGTGTTCGCGGTTCGTGGGAATCTATGCTTCGAAAGTGGCACAATTCATTCAATAACTTTTCGGATGGGGGCAGAGGGACCCGGATGAGACCTAAAGCAAAAACCTAGGAAAGGCCAAGACGTTCAAAAATATCGAGACGTTTTCCGTTCAGTTTCTAAATTAGATCTGACGTTTATTTGACAAAATTGGTTCTTATATACTAACATTTTTGATGGTGTTGAAACGTGTCCGTACACGTTGTTTAATTGTATTGGTGCCAGTGTGCTTTATGTTTTCGTATGGTGTTTTGTTTATACTTCAATTCCACGCATTCTAGATTGATCCTAAACTAACTTGAAATTTTATGACCTCCTCGTTTTGGGTAGATAACTGAAAGAATTCGTTACATGCACATATGCATGTTTTTCGTCCTGCATGCATTTTTCTCCTAATTTCTGTCTGCCTACCGGAAGCACCAGCTCTAAAATATTTTTATTACCCTACACGTTGTTCGAGTGGCTTATGCTTATCGATGAGCTCAAGAAACGGGCCGTTCCCAAATTGTATGTTTATTTAGGCCAGCGATCTCGTTCTCATACGATAAGTTACAATAATTTCAATTGCTGCCCAAACTTAGCCGTTGCAAATGAATCGTTTCGTTGCAATTTAAAAAATCCTCAACTCAGCCGTTGCAATTTAAAAATCGCCTCAAACCTACCCGTTGCTACCGCAACAATTATGCTGTCTGGAGCTTTTTCGTGCATGATGTTCCCTATCTTTCATGAATAGCTTATGTCTTGCTTCCACACATTCTTCTCCTACACTTCCTACCGGTACAGGTGTATGCAGTATAATATCACCAATATGTGCTAATACTTTATGAACTGTTGCAGGTATTTTATGCAATAGGTACAATCAAGGCTGCCTTACAATGCAAACTTATTCTATTTACATAACGGGGACATTGATTATTAATTGCTATTGAAATATTACGAAAGCGAATGATTAAATCCTTATCTATTCCAAATGCCACATTAGTCTGATTGGGATCGTCAAAAATTCGCCGACAAATATTTCCAGTTGTGGAAGTACCCGCAGAGCCAGGTCTAATTTGGTATTCTTTAACACCGTACAGGTTGCACAAATTATTTTAGTTATGTGCGCAAATGTTTTGCTCTCCTAAAACGATAATTCATTCAGTTGTTGTGTTGACTAGTGCTTGAAGTTGAATTTTTGCTCATGATTGGCTGAACTGTAAAGCCTCAGAAAATGGAACTCATATATGTTTAGCTTTGAGCATTTCATTATAGCTGGGAAATGTTGAAGGACACTCTTTACGAATCATACAATATTGCTGTTTGCTGAAATTTCCATCAATAAAAAATGCAAGAGCTTCCTAGATGCTTTTCATAGTTCCATTCACATCTTGTTGATGTAATCTCAACAAGTCCGAAATCGATTGCGCAATTACGTCGTTTTTCTTAGCAAGTGCTACTTTCATAGCAAACATCAAGGCTTCGGCTAAGGTGTTACATTGAACGTTTTCTTTCATTTCCTTAACCCTTCGTCGTTTTTGCCTTGATCCAAAACGTGTTTGCCTTGTACCAGAAAGTTAAATGCTTTTTTTGCGTTCAGCACAACTTTTCGAAGGCGATTGTGATTGTTTGTTGATATAAGAACCATCAATTTGAAAAGCCGTAATTAACCAAATCATATTGGTTTTTTTTCAAATTTTCTTTTACCTCGAATTTGATTTTTTTCCAAAGATGTCTGGCTCGTCTAACAAATTGATTATACGTTTCACGATGTCTAAATCAAATTCGAATGCTATTCTGCTTCGAACAAACTGTAGCGCTTGCGCTTCGATTTTGTGGCATGGTTGATTGTAGTTGAAGTTTGCATCTACTTCACGGGTGGTGATGTTCGCCATTCTATTCATAGTAACAGATTATACTATTAGGTAGTAACAGTAGCAGCATAGTAGCAGAATATTATCTAATACAATAACCAACAGCTAACACTTGATAAGCTGTAACACTATTATTTTCCTGACAACTGTTTATAAATTATCAAACGTGAATGATTTCTTGATTCGTTTAATTTTATCTTGCTCCGTATCACCGTCGTATGTTTTGGATCAAAAATATTTTATCACAACCGATTTGCCTGCTAAGCCACTGACGAATGAAGAGATTGACCGATCATCAACATCTGATGAACTTTGATAACCACAGCAACAATAGTGATCAGATTGATCCCGGATAGAGCTGTTGATACAGTTTGAGTTCACTAATTCAACATCAATTGCCTACCATCTTTTGAGTTGGTGTTTATTGATTTGCACGATTTGCATGCAAAAGAATCGCTTATATTATTTACAATACGAAGTCAAAACAAGGTTTTTTTTATAAGAACACATGCTTTTTAATTGAACTGTCAGCCAACAAGTGAACGTCCAACTAAAAAACATTTCAGCTATAAAACGACCAACTAAAAATGCCAAACTGTATTTAGCACTCGAACTGCTGCAAAACAAGCATATTGTTGCATTAGGTTTTGTAAGAAATACACTTTGGTTGCTGGCGGGGTGGGGGGGGGGGGGGAGTTGGTACTCAGGATCCCTGTACTGGGCCCCTATAGTAAATGAGTCCCTTCATCCATGGGGCCCCTATCTAGCACAGAAGCTCTTGTTGAGACTACTGTACTCACTGTTCTATATGCTGGAATTCCCATACACGGGGCCCTTACATTGAAGGGGCGCTCAGTCCGCGTACCGTTAAATCCGCCACTGCATGTAGAAATGTAAAAGTGAGTGCACAGGATCGCCATCAAGTTGGCATTATTTGGTGTGTTGATCACGGTCCTATCCTAAGGAATCATCATTGGCAGCATCACGGGGGATCGGGGGATCACGGGAGCCAGGTAAAGTGTACGGTTATTTTCCCCGAGCTATGTGTGTGTTAGCTTGTTTGTAAAGTTTTGTAATTTAGTTCGAGACATATTTAGACTCATTACTTAATTTTCGTTTATCGTCATTGTTAACCATCTTGCATTATGCTTAGAATGTCGTTTAAGCATCAGATATGCGCAAAATACAAATTTTAAGAAATGGAGTTAGACTGACTCCGACGTTTATTTCAAATTGGCTTCTTTACCATTGATTGGCACGGGCATTAGATGAACTCATCAGCAGCGGTACGAAATAAAATAAATCATCAACAGATCGATCGTACTTCAATCCCCGAAACAAACCACACACACACAAATAAAATATGCCAACTCTTCTAACAATCACGGACATCGACTAAAACGGAGACATCAAAACACACAACCGCAATACACCCCATATATATGTACCAACGCGCTAACACATCACACAATTAGCTGATGGCGGAAGGAAAGGTCTGGAGCGCAAGTTAGGCAAGGCAAGGTGAAAGAGGGAGAGGAAGAAATGAGCTCCAATATGTTTGAATTTTTTGACCGTTTTGTTTTGCTCCGCCATCTGAAATAGTTCGTGTTGTGGGCAGCCGTGCCGACCCCTGGAATTGCCGTGGTAGTTGCGCTACCGCTGGTCAATGTCGATGAGACGACAGTGTGTCACGCACACTGTCGTACGCACACAGTGCGCAGGTCGCTTAAGTGTGTGTCGTGCGCTCGAGCAAAGAAGTGTGTTGCGAGCAACCGGGCGAGCAGGGATCCCGGCAGGGCACGCTACGGCTGGCGTACGGCCAAGTATTTTAAGGTGTAATTGTGCATTGTCGTACAACGTATAAAGCTCGCCAGGCTCCGGTGGGCTGGCCATGTTGTACGCATGGAAACGGACGACCCAGCCCGTAATGTCTTTTTAGGCCGTCCACAAGGACAGAGGAAGCGTGGTAGGCCCAAATTGATGTGGCAAGATGGCGTGGAGGCGTCCGCCATTAAGGCAGGGATAACGGACTGGCAGACGAAGGCGCGAGACCGTGAGCGGCTTCGGACACTCCTGAGGCAGGCAAAGACCGTAAAGTGGTTGTAGCGCCGGATAAGTAAGTAGGTAAGTAAGTAGTCGTGCACCTCCATTCTTGACCAGTTCAGCTGCAATTTCGTCGGTTCCGGATGCCTTGTTATTTTTCAGCCGACGGATAGCCTTTCGTGTTTCTTCTATGCTAGGTGGCAATAGCATGACACTATCTGCTAGTGGCGCTTCTAGCTGTTCGTTTAACTGGTCGTTGAGCAATTCATCAAAGTACTGAGCCCACCGCGAGAGGACCTCTGGCTGGTTACTGACCAGATCTCCATCCTTGTTGCGACAGCAGGTTACCTTAGGTACAACGTTGTTTTGGTGACCTGCTATCGCTTAGTAAAACTTTCGTGTCGGTCCGTGCGCCTCTCTGGTTTGTTCGAGCTCCCGCATGTTTTGCTCTTCCAAAGCATGCTTCTTGGGCGGTGAACTCGTTTCTCTTCGCGTCTGAGCCGTGAATATTCCTCTGCGTATGCCCGCGTTCTATGCCGTTGTTGCATTGCTCGGTATGCAGTATTCTTACGTTCGGTCACTTGTCTGCATTCATCGTCGAACCAGCCAGATTTGGTGTTGCGACGACGTGGTGGGAGTATATTTCTTGCACAGTTTATTATTTTTGTTTTTAGAGCGTTCCACCTCTCGCTCGTAGTTTCTACTACCAGAAGACAGATACGAGACTCTTCTAAAGCGGTTTTGAATTCCTGTTGGACAGTAATGTCCCTTAGAGAGTCCGTGTTGAGCCGAGGCTGCGTGTTTTCTCCGCCCCTATTGACGCGGGGACGAGCGATTCTACAACGTATCACTAAGCCAACCAAGTAGTGATCGGAATCGATATTGGCTCCTCGATAAGTTCTGATATTTAACTGGCTCGACTGTCGTCGGCAGCTTATTAACACGTGTCGATCTGGTTGAAGGATTCTCCACCAGGGTGTGCCCATGTAATCTTGTGGATTTTCTTGCGCGCAAATTTGGTACTTCCTACAACCAGTTTGTTCGCTGCGGCTAACTGGACCAATCTACTACCATTATCGTTACTGTGCTCATGTAGACTGTGACAACCAGTGTTTTGGCGGTACATTGGCTCCCTACCGGCTTTTGTGTTGAAGTCCCCCAGGATGATTATGAGGTCATGCCTGAGGCACGCATCTACGATTCTAGCGAGGTGGCCGTAAAAAAGGTCCTTCTCCTCTTCCTCTTTCTCTTCGGTAGGGGCGTAAACGTTTATGAGGCTTATATTAAAGAATTTGCCTCGCATGCGCTGGGTGCATAGCCTATCGTTTATAGCCTTGAAATCCATGATTGCGGGTTTCAACCGGGGACCTACGGCGAAACCCGTTCCGAGTACGCGGTGGCGGTCGTGGCAGCTGTAGTAAATGTCGTAGCATTGCTTACCACGCCTGTTGTGCACACCGTTCCCTAGGCACCGAATCTCTTGTAGAGCTACGAGGTCCATGCTCTGTGTGGCTAGGGCGTCATCAAGTTGTTTCAAGGCTCCGGCTTTGCTAAGAGTGCGTACGTTCCATGAGCCCATTTTTAGAGTAGTCCGGGGGCATTGCGTTGGGTCGGTATCGTTAGGTCCGTTTCGTAACTTCCTGTTGCTTTCCGTAGTCGATTGTTCCGTGAGACTGGGTGACTGGCCCGGCGTTAGCGTGACCGTTTTATTTAGCGTCGGGTTGCCTCCCCGACGTTCAGGCACCCGGTTTCCCGGGATACCCACCCCCCTCCTGGTTTGCCATATGCCACCATCCGCCCAAGGGGTTGGGTCAAGCCCGTGTACCCAAGCTTGGATATGTGGTGACACATGTTAACACTCTGCACGACGAGGACGTGTCGGAATAGGAGTTGGATGGGAGAGCCTGTATTATCCCCCACTGGGGCTTCGGATCCCATCTCATTACAGAGCAAACCTCCACATATTTTTAAAATAAAGATTTACTCATTTGTTATTCATATACAAAGTTTCACATCATTTACATGTATATTTTTCAAAATATCAAACAAAATGTACAGAGTTTACAATTTTTCGACAGATTTGCTTTCAGCCAATAACTCGGCAGGTTTCATTATTAAGAGAACCAGAGCATTAAAACAATGAAAGTGTGTTTTTATGAAAGATTCTATGATTGCAGAATTTATTTTAGCCCGCTAGTAATTTTAAAATGACGATAAACAAGTATTTTTCACTTTAAATGCTGCCGAAAAAAGGTACACGGTAAATGTTGATTTTTGATAGATCAATGTTGTGGGCTTTGCCAGAATGCAATTTTTAATCTAGTAGGCCGCGGTACCAATGCCAGCGCCTACACGCGTGGTCCAAAACAGCCAAAGTCATACAAAATCATGAAAAAGTCTGCGCCCTTCTGTTCCGGCGCCCTCGTGATGTTTACCGAGCTGAACCGAATAGTTGTTCGATAAACATGTGTGCGTAACAGGTAGCAGCATTTGTACTGCTTACCTGCCGTATGCCGCTGTGATACCGAGCGAGACGCATAGACAACGCATCGAAAGGACATGTGTAGTCGTAAGGAAATTTTTCTGTGTCTCTTTTGCCTTATCCTTGCCTTTAGATCCTGATGGGTGAAGCATGCATACCTTTCGGGTACGTTTGGGGTATAAGCCCTGTCCCTCTCATGTTAATGGTAAAAATAGAATCGTATGCAATCGGCTCTGCATTCGGGCGTGGGCAAGCCCGTGGGCGCCGTTTGTATGCAGACAATTCAAACACGGTAGTCAATTCAGAGACGGAAAAAGCAGCTGTTTTAAAAAAATATTCATCAATATTTTTATTAAATGAAGAATAAAATGAAACCATACGACGAAACTGCAATCCGTGATTGTATTCATTTATTAAAGAACACCGATGTGAGCTTCTCTGCAGCCTGTAAACGATTTAAAATCCCGCGAACAACCATTCAGTATCGACTTAGTTCCCAGTGGTAGTTTGGCAGTTAGGAACAACCATAGACCCGAAATCTATTTTGTCGTGTGATGAAGAAAAGCAAATTTCATCGTGGATAATCCAAATGCAACGACGCGGGTTTCCTGTTTCACGTACCAATTTAGTAAGAAAAATTGCAGATTAACTAACATCGAATTCAAGAACTACACCATTTAAGGATAACCTACCTGGTATGTTACTTGTTGCAACTTCCCGCTTGGAAACCCGCTTCGCAAAGCGATCGAAAACTTCTCAGACTCAAACTGAGAAGATATTTCACAGCCCATGGCCCCAAAATTGTTGCAAATTTATAAATGAAATATTTCGAAATTTTCAGCGCTGAAGTTTTTGGATTGATATATTTCTTCGACCGGAATCCAAGCGTTTTCCCTGACATTTCTGCTCGCTTTTTCGATCGCTTTTGGCGGAGAGCGATCGAAAATCCGAGCTGCAAAACTGCTCGATTTTGTAACTTCCCGCTGCGCAAAGCGACGGAAGAAATCATGGAGTTCTGAGAATTTTATCATGCCCTCTTTTTCTCTCCAACGGCAAATTTGTCGAGCAGCTCGTCGAGCTGCCCGTCCCTGGCTCCGCCTCATTCCCCTCGCCTGAGCGCGCTGCCGAAGGTTTGAATGTGTTGGTGCGTCAGACGGCCAATCGCTGTCAGCCATCGTCCGTGCTCTTTCCCTCCCTAGTGCTATCTCATTCTCGCGTGTGGATAACGCTCGCGAGCTGTTGTGGTGCCTAAAAATGCCGTTAACAAACATTGCGGCGATGAAGTTGCATTTTCACAAATCAAACCAAAAAATCGCAATAAGTTCAATTGCTGCAATGTAAAAATGACTAAGGAAACGCTAGCTCAAGCTGGAGGGTTTGCTGTGCAACGCGCTGAACTCTAATTCGCATTGACACGTACATCCCGGCGCTGATTTTCATCAACTTTCCTTTCCGCCGGCATCTAGAACGCAAGTTTATTGTAAAACCGGCATACTGGAAACTCCACTGGCAGTCCCTGGGGCCTGCCATCGAACTGAACGTGTTAAGCATTAAGCATAACTTTGTTACACTAAGCTTTTTTGCTTTCGTATGGTGTAGATTATACAGATATGCTGAGCCATCTGCGCAAGGGTGTGTGTGTGCGTGTGTATGCCAAAACTGTCGCCAAATGTGTTTTCTTCCGGAATGTTATGATCGATCGAAAGAAGGTGTTCATGACAGTGGCGGTGTGGGGGAATCGGCGGGGGGGGAGGGGGGGTTGGCGATGGAATCCCTACGATCATCGGTCACAGGTCCTAAAATTGTTGCCGGCGGGGGGGGGGGGGGGAATGCAGAAAGTTCTCCAGCGACAGGGCCCCAACGACCATCTTTCCGGCGGCCCTTGTCGCTAATACTCTGTCCACTTGTAGACATACGGCATACTACAGCGTATGCATCGGGAAGGAGACAATGTGGCAGTATGCAAGTTACCCGCTGATAGGAGCGGTCCCGCGGCACCGCCGTCATTCCTCACATCTGCATGCCCGTCGTGGGTTCTAACCGCGTATGAACCGTCCGCCGTAGCAAGGGCTGACTATCCGGCTACGTGCTACTCAAGACTTGAAAAGGCCGGCATGATCGCGTTGGTTATTACCCCAATAATAATAATAATAATAATACTAATAAGAACTTAGCATAGCAGCCCACACTCGGGGAAGGTTTTTGTTTTGACTTTGGTGCTGCCGGGTCTACCGCTGTCGGGCGACAAATGCACGGAATGCACTCGACCAAAACATGAACCTACCGATCCGAACCCATTCCAAGGCATTGCCGGTCAATCGGCGTCACGATACCGACAAGTCAACAAGCCGCCCGATTCTGGACGGACTGGTGCAGCACCATACGCGCACCGTAATAAACAAATCCAGAATCCTCTTTTGTATGAATTCAATTCAAGTTTTGTTTCCACTTGCGTCCGCTAGCGGAATGGGAAAGAAATTTGCTACATATCACATGCACGTTCGCTTCGATCGTGTGCCTTTTTAACACCCCCAACAGCAGAGCCGATCGCAAAGATGCCAATGCCAATGGTTGTGTTGTCTCTCAAGTAGCGAGATCGAAAATGCATGGACTTTGTAGCCGCAGCGGATGAAAATGTACCCATCAGAATCAAATAGTTCTGGGGTTTCCAAACGCACACACACATACAAACACGCGCGCAAACTCACACACACACACACACACACACACACACACACACACACACACACACACACACACACACACACACACACACAAACGCGCGCGCGCGCACGCGATAAGGCACCTACGAACGCGCGCACGCGAGAACGCACCTACGAAAGCGCGCACGCAAGCACGCACCCCCCACCAAACCCCCCTCCCCATCCGCTAACATCAGCTATCATATAGCGCATCCTCATCCCTAGCGCCGGACGGGGTGGGGGATCGCGGCATGATAGAGTGAACGGTCACTTTCCCCGCGCTGTGTGCGTGTGTGTGGCTGGTATTATTGAATCCGTTCGTAGCGGCGGCGTACGTCCCGACACTCATTTTCCTAACGTACTAGATGGTTGCTACAGTTATTCACCGCGGCGTTGTAGGACCGGGCTCAAAAAATGTGTTGCCATCCCTAGAATTTAATGTGAGCGCCGTACGTTCCCGCTACGAACGGATTCAATAATACCAGCCTGTGTGTGTGTCGAGACACAAAAACTCGAAGCAGATTTCGGCAAATTAAAAAAAAAATATAACCACTATACACTGTGCTTCATGATGCTTAGAAGGTCGTTGAAGCATCAAACATGTTCAAATTAAAAAATATTAGACTAGTGTTAGACGTTCTCCTACGCTTGTTTTAAATAGGCTTCTTCACGCTCAACTGGCAGGGGCATCGAATGGTCTCATCAGCAGCGGCACGAAATAAAATAATCCATCAATACACCGATAACACTTTAAATCCCAATCCAGCTTCTCCCGCATCGTCCCAAGGTCACACACAAATTAATAAATGCTAACACCCACCAATAACAATACACAACCGCAATGCACATATATGAATCAACGCATACACCACAAACACCCAATCAGCTGGCGGCGGAAGGCACGGGCTGAAGTGCAAGTAAGGCAAGGCAGGGCGAGGGAGGGAGAAGAAGCGGACGAAAAAATGGGCGCCATTATTTTTTTAAATTTTTTGACCGTTTTTTTTTTTTGCTCCGCCGCCGCCCGAACTGTCCGAACTGTCCGAACTGCCCGAACTGCGCGACCCAGCGCAGGAATCGCTGAAAAACAGCGCGGGAGACCAGGCCAAATCTGCGCTGGCCAGCGCAGATTTTGGTGCATTTTCTGCGCTGGAAACTGCTCGAATTTGCGCAGCGGGTTTAATTAAAGTACCCCGCACGACAAAATCGAGCAGTTTCGTAGCTCGGACTTTCGATCGCTTTCCACCAAAAGCGATCTAAAAAGCGAGCAGAAATCCCGCACAACAAAATCGAGCAGTTTTTGAATTCGGCTTCTAGTTCGCTTTTCGCCGAAACCGATCGAAAAAGCGAGCAGAAACGTCCGAAGAACCGATCGAAGCTCCCCGCTGCGCAAAGCGAGCGAAAACTTCTCAAACTCAAACTCCAAACATATTTCACAGCCCATGGCTGTGAAATATTTCGCATTCAAATTTGTTGCAAATTTATAAATGAAATATTTCGTAATCATCAGCTCTGATATTTTAGGATTGAAATATTTCTTCAATCGGAATCCAAGCGTTTTCCCTGACATTTCTGCTCGCTTTTTCGATCGCTTTTGGCGGAGAGCGATCGAAAATCCGAGCTACAAAACTGCTCGATTTTGTCGTGCGGGATGTCAAGGAAAACGCTTAGATTCCGATCGAAGAAATATTTCATTCCAAAAATTTCACCGCTGAAAATTTCGAAATATTTCATTTATCAAATTACAACAATTTTAAAAGCGAAATATTTCACTGTTTCATCCCAATTGACATTGGTACTAAATTTTGTTCTAAATTTGCTCGATTGGTGCTCGAACCGTCCAAAAGTATGGATGTGTGTGTGATCACGCGTGTAGGAAGTGGCAAGTATGATTGTGTGCGTGTGATCTTCTTCCCGCTTGGCAAAATGTCGCGCGACATGCATGCTTGAAATCGATGCTTGTTAACATTTTATTTCAAGCATCGTGAGTGTCCCAGCGTGAGCGCTGAGCGCACCTCCCCTCATTCTAAATGCTGCGTTTTTGGTTAATCCTCTCTCCCACCCTTTCTTTCCTTCTCCTCAACGAACCCACCATTCCTGCGAGCGTAGGCCGACCAAAAAATTCCAGGAAATTCCTACAGTAAGTGTGCAGTTTTTTATTCACATTACTGTTTGGCAAAATATCAATTCTTGATGGTGCGCGCTAGGCGAACAAAACGTTAGCTGCTGCACCACCGATGGTGCGTGCTGTTGGGAAAAAACACTTGCTGTTTGATGCGTTTGCCTGAGGAATGAAAGATAAATCGAGCATTAGAATGGTGAACAAAACTAGTACTATTTAAAACTTACCGATCACGAAGATATTTTAAATTAAACGGCGACTCTGTATGCCCAATCCATCTGCTTTGATCTGTTATCAAGAGCTTTGGTAATGAAATAGCTAGGTGTGATGGAAAATAATAGAAGAATAAACAAACATTGAAAGCAGTACGATTGTTAGAACACAAACATCATTTGGAAGATTCTTCTTCTTATGCATGCACTTACCCGTAGATCATGTAACAAAACATACTGCATTTACGCCTGCGTTGGCATCTTTCACGATTTACTTAACCACTTTTCTATTCACATTTAATAATTTTCGCATCTACCGGCACCAATCCTTCCCATATGAAATTTGCATTCGTTCTGGCGATGAGTTTCGAACGATCACCACACAGCGCGAGAGTGAAGAACACAAAGTAAATGGCACTATGTACAAGTGTTGATCATATGGACAAAATAGAGTATAATGGTATTTATTTTACTTCAAATGAATTGATTTTATTCTGATTTACAATTCAAATATTGTTATCAGCCTAGTTGTGAACGTTTATAATTTTGATGAAGTGAAATCATCATTACCAGATAAATGAAACGACAATCCACGCATTTTGACCGTATCGAATTATGATCGTCTTTACACATAGTGTCATCTCTTGCGCATCAGGGTCTCACGCTCAGAGCAAAAATTCTCGCAACTTCGCAACGGCGGGAGCGTTCAGCTGTGGAGGGCTGGAGGAGTGCGAGTGTGTGTCTCATGCACACAGTGAAATTTTGGTCAACACCTCGATGGTGGGAGCGTTTTTCCATGGGATGGGGTAGTGGAGTGCGAGTGTGTCGCATGATTCCTTTAAAACTAAGGCCAGGGGTAGCGAGAGGCATCAAAATGAGTTACTCTTTGCCAAGCGGGTTGTAGCGAAAGACGATGGCATCATTTCCAGCTGTCATTTATTTGGCTTTGGTGTTTGACGAAAGAACAAAATAAATGTTGTGCTCTATTGTTTTGCGAAAATTTGTTGATTTTTTTTCAGTAAAATGGCTACACAACCAATGAAGAGGAGCAGAAAAGTTATTTCTCGACGGAACAAGAAGCTTGCAGCTATGTCGACGGAGTATGATCGGCAGAATATGTTGGGTGATGATGATGCGGGAACAAGCGGAGTGGGGCACCGTAATATCGATGAGTTTTACTACATTAATTATTAATATATTACGTATTCGTTTGGGTATGTTGTTTGTTAGGAGCAGTGAGTGAGTGTGTGAGTGAAATTTCCAAGTGCTTCTTTGTTCTAGTTATCTATAATGATAAAGAATATTTCCGATTCCTAATGTTATTATAATGGTAGCAAAATGACGACCGAAGTGTACCGGCCGGTACCGAATGTACCAATGTATTTTGTTGAAGAAATATTCTACAGATAATGTTCCATCTGTGTTATTTTAAAGAATAAATGTGTATTTACCATTCGTGTGTGCGACAATTTCATTGTTATTTTGTAAACAAATTTGTTTACAAAAGTTATTTTGTGTGATGTGTTCTTAAATAACAACGATAAAGTGTTTATATTTTCTTTGCTGTAGTATGGTCCAGGACTATGAAAATACTATGATAACATTTGGTCAATCGAACTCATTCGGATTGTTCTATTCGAAAAAAAAAAAAACGAAACATTTTACCAGCAACAACAACGATGAACACAATGAAAATAATATGCCATTTATACTTTATTTTATCTTGTAGGTTTAACATCCCAGTACGATGATCCATAATACGATGCAGAAGTGCATTATGGGAACATCGTCTCACAACAGCGATACCGATAACATCAGTGATCGTTCTTCTGAAAGCGAAACCGACGCCGTGGCTGAAGGGTCCACAACTGCTCACAACTGCAACAACCATAGCGATATTGGTGAATGTTTGCGAACTTGGGCAGTTGTACATAATCAGCCACTCTCGTCGGTAAATGAAATTTTAGCTATTTTGGAAATATGGACAGATTTACTTCTTCCCAAGGATTCTCGCACGCTATTGAAAACGCCAAAAACCATCGGGGAAGAGATACAATCGATAGCGGGCGGCGAATTTTGGTACAAAGGAATAGAAAATAATCTCGTCAATTATTTTAAGAAAGTTTTGAAAATAATTTAGCCTAAACAGTGTCTGGTAAATGTGTGTATTTTAATTGTATTTCGATTTTTTCATTCTCATTCATTTAGGTCAACTGTTCCATCAATCGACGAATTATCGATACAGGTATCCACCGACGGACTCCCTCTTCATAGAGGTGAACCTACACAGCTCTGGCCCATCCTTATGAAGATTGTAGAACTGCCCTCAGCCCCAATTATGATGATCGCAGTGTTTTGTGGACCAGCAAAACCAACCAGTCTGGAAGTATTTTTAAGACAGTTTGTAGAGCTCGATAAAATTCTCGATCCAAGCTATTATTGCAGATTCTCCTGCGCGGGCTTTCCTTAAAGGTATGTAAACATACAACTATTGCTTTGTGTACATATTATTTGAAGCTTGTGTAATGCTAATTATGTTTGTGTTTTGCAGCAACAACCTACTTCAATGGATACCACGGTTGTATGAGGTGTGCCTGTGTTGGGGAATATTATAAACCTGGAAAAAAAATATTTTCGACTCTGTTGGCGCTCCTCTACGAACGCACCATGGATTGTCCGGGTCATCACCAGGAATGGCGTTCACCCCTGGAAGACCTTGATGATTTTGATATGGTGGATAAATTACCGACTAGTTGTGGGTTGCACTTATGCGATGAGGGTGCGACTCGCCGACACTTGTGCGGTCTTATAGGTGGTAAGTATGAAAATATTCCTACCTGGTCCAAGGGTCAAAAGCAAGCGATATCTGAATTTCTTATCAGCGTACAACTTCCCTCTGAGATTCATCGCAAACTCAGAGGGCTGAATGTAATTCGATATTGGAAGGGTACGGAATTCAGATTTTACTTGCTATAGGTAAGTCCCGTGTTAATGGAAGATGTTTTGCCTGAGAAAGCCTATTGCCATTTTCTGCTGTATTTCTGCGGAGTAACAATATTTTCCTCCTCATTCCATCGACGTCATTGGGAACGTGCCGCTGAATTCCTTAACAGTTTTGTCAAAGATTACGGAAAGATTTATGGCCGTGGCGAGCTGACAAGCAATGTCCATAATATTCAGCATATAGCACGAGACTGTTTTAATTACGGACCGTTGCATAAGCATTCTACTTATGACTACGAGAATTATTTGCAAATTTTAAAACGCTCGTCCCGTTCAGGCTTTAGATGTAGCGTCCAAGTTGCAGCACGTTATGAAGAACGTTCCGCAACCGAAGTAGCTGCTGCAAGCAAAAAACGCAAATTTCCCCATTTAACTAGAAATGGTAAAGGTATCTTTTTAGAGTCAAACTTTCTTTTAAGCCCTTTGCCAAGAGACCAATGGCTTCTATCAAAGGGTAATGGTATTATTAAATTTTTAGGAGTTGAAAAGAGTAATGGATGTTTTATAGTATCTGGAAAACAATTTGAATGCAGCTCCAGCTTGTTTTCATTTGCTTTGCGTGCGGATGATCCAGAATCGGTATTTTCATCTTTAGACATTCTTATTCATAAAGTTGATGCAAATGTTCAGACGTGTGACGTAAACATTTCTCTGTTAGATATTAGATGTAAACTTGTAGCTGTCTATCCTCCATCAAAACCTGGCACAGTTGTTTTTCCCCTCTTTTGCATACCCTCCAGTTGGATTAAAATTCATTAACACGTATTCACTAACATTATACTTTAAGAATCATTCTGTAGCTAACCACTTATTTGCTCGTAGTTGTAGTTTGTTTGTAGTTTTGTTGGTATTTTTAGTTATGATGATAAAAAATAGAATGTGTATGCAAAAGCGTTTGAAACCATTTGTGTTCATAAAACGTGTTATTTTTAGTGCAATGCTGTTTAAGTATTGCCTAGGAAATTCTTCATGAACTATTATCAAACGCTTTTGCATGGGAAAGCGGTGGGTCTTATCATCGTAATTATTTAATATCATATTATTCCTGATGCATGGTAGATGTTGTTTGTAGCAATTAAAATTCTTACTTGCAAAAAAACTACATGGTAATGCTTGTTTCATTAATTTAATTAATTTACTGCATGTCTCATGTTTTGAAATTTTATTTTTGCGATTTTTCTCTTCAATAAACTTCACATAGTTTATACGTCTTTTATAAAATTATCTTAAATATTTCGTCAAAGTAGAGTCTACATATTGCTAGTGAGTGTAAAAGATAAGGAAGGGTTTAGATTTAAATAAAGAATAATAATAACTCATTTATTAATTCTATTATTGCGTGTATGATAAATTTTACTAGAGCTCTTGATTTTTCCTTTGCAGTTTTGCAAGCTGCTTTGAGCGTTATCTAACTTGTTTTTAAGAAAACGTTCTACGTCGTCAATATTAACAGCAAAAATATCGTCCTCTCCTATTCTCTTAAATAATTTTATTACATTTACATTTTGATTCATTGGAATCTTTGGTCCATTTTTGCCCCCGCCACGCCAGCTGCACTGCACAACTAATTCTTTAGCAAATAATAATATAAAACTATTGTGCATTCGACCTTTGGCATCATTTGTCTTGGTTTGAATTCTTTGTGTTAACTGGTAACAAATATTTTGAAAATATGTGTCTTCAGCCAACTGATCATTAAAAGATTTCAGTTCTGCAGCGGTTGTAAGGCGAGGTATTTGAATTGGTATATTTTCCTGATCCATTGCTTCGGTGAATTTTCTTCGATGGTCTGTGCGATACTCCATTTCGGCCCAAACACCTGCTATAGACGTGTTAATGTTGGACAATTTTTTAAGGGTTGTTCTCTTAAACTCTGCATCACTTATCTCCATTGCTGAAGATCCATGTCGTGCCGAAATTTCAATTTCGCCGAATGGTGTTTGTTGCAGAGCTTCAGAAGCAACAGATGGTATTGCAGGGCTATACGTATATCTTGGTTTCCCGGTTGATGACTGGGCCAGGTGTTGTTGTACTGCTGAGATAATCACTGGTTGTTTTTTGGCATTTTCATTTTCAGGATCTGCAGCAAGGCTTGCGACATGGATACTGGACGAAGTTGAGTTTTGCGGTCCAGATGATTTGGTTTTCTTTGATGTTCCAGGAAGCAATAAGGATGATGCCGAAATGATGCTGGATGAGGATGTTGGTGGTCGGACGAGCTTTACTGGAGTGTTCACGGTGAGGACTGGCCGACACATTTGTTCGGTTTTAATAATCATTGGCTTATTGGTTGGTTTGATATTTTTAGGAAGCATTGATGATGATGCCGAGAGGATGCGAGATGATGATGCTGATGTTGATAACTGTACCAGTTTTGCTGGGGCATTAACGCTGGGGATTTGCCGTTGGTCGGCAAATTTGATCAGATTTGATAATTACTGGTCTATTTGCCTGTTTTGCACTTTCAGGAGCTGATGACGGTGATGCCGAAAGGACGCGGGGCGAGGATGCTGATGATTGCACGAGCTTCGCTGGGGCATTCACGTGAAGGACTGGTCGGCAAATTCGTTCAGATTTAATAATCACTGGTCTATTTGCCTGTTTTGCACTTTCAGGAGCTGATGACGGTGATGCCGAAAGGACGCGGGGCGAGGATGCTGATGATTGCACGAGCTTCGCTGGGGCATTCACGTTAAGGACTGGTCGGCAAATTCGTTCAGATTTAATAATCACTGGTCTATTTGCCTGTTTTGCACTTTCAGGAGCTGATGACGGTGATGCCGAAAGGACGCGGGGCGAGGATGCTGATGATTGCACGAGCTTCGCTGGGGCATTCACGTTAAGGACTGGTCGGCAAATTCGTTCAGATTTAATAATCACTGGTCTATTTGCCTGTTTCGCAGTGCAAGGAGCTGATGACGGTGATGCCGAAAGGACGCGGGGCGAGGATGCGATGGCTGACGATTGAACCAGGTTCACAGGGGCATTCACAGTGAGGAGTGGTCGGCCCATTTGTCCCGATTTTATAAGCACTGGCTTGTTGTTTTGATTCACAGTGCCAGGAGCCGATAATGGAGATGCCGAAAGGACGCAGGATGATTTTTTTGACCATTGCACGAGCTTCACAGGGGCATTCACGGTAAGTACTGGCCGGCACATTTGTTCGGTTTCGATAATCACCGGGTTATTGGTTTGTTGTACATTTTCAGGAAGGAATAATGGTGATGTAGATATGGATGTCTTTAATGGTACGAGGGTCGCTGGTACTACCGATGCCTGCGCTTTTACGCTGAGATCTGAAAATGATGCCATCGGTGCCGTTATCGTTTTATACACGTTGTTTGAAGCCATTTCGCGAAACGTATCCTAAATGAACATTTTGTTTATTTAGTGAACCATTTGATTTCAATTTATCCTAATTAATAGGTACCTTTTTTTGTTTTGAAGAAAATCCGAGAGAAATAATGAATAGAAATAGAGAGAAATAATAATAGAAATAACAAATTTTAGATTTCAGCTTATGAAGCATCACCGAACAATTTGGTTTTGTTTTGTTTTTTTCATTTGACGTTTCGATGACGACAATTGGAAATGACAGGAGAGAGCAAAGCACAGTGGTCGGTTTTCATGAAATTGTACTAAAATTTCCCTTAAACTGGTTCAGTTTAAGGTAAGTTTAAGGCTCCAGTTTAAGGGAATTTGCTCGAATTCCCGATTATTCGTGCTCGAAAATGTCAATTGGGATCGTTTCACAATATTTCATTCATCGAAAATCCGAGCTACAAAACTGCTCGATTTTGTCGTGCGGGATTTCTGCTCGCTTTTTCGATCGCTTTTAGCGGAAAACGATCGAAAATCCGAGCTACAAAACTGCTCGATTTTGTCGTGCGGGATATGATCATACCTATACATTTATGGAATCACAAAACATACAACTTCAGTACATGGTTATAAGGTGATGCCAACCTCCTTAGGAGATTCAGGATTCGGAATGTTTGAAGATTCAATCCCTAGAATGATTTAATCGGATCAGATTCCGTTTTTAAGATTTGTATCCCTTGAGGTGATCACACCTACGGCCGCAGTGACAAAAATACGCTACGTTTTTGTGGCCTGCACTGTGCTTCAGTATTCACACATCATGACGTTAGACGCGTGTTCAATCAATGGCGCAATAGCTAGCCAAAAGAAATGCTCTAGATAAGAACGAAGGATTAGGTTATATTAGATTACATGAGATAAGATTAGATTAGATTAGATAAGAGTAGGATTGATAAGAGATTCTCCGACCGCCAAACCGAACAGACGGGCACTAATAAATGTTGTTTCGTATCTGAACACCGGGGAACGATTGGGATTGGGATTCGATTGCGATTTGTTTGCGATTGGGATTTGTTTGCGATTCGATTTGGATTTGGACTGGGATTGCTGTTCGATTGGGATTGGGATTGTGATTCGGATAGGAATAGCCATTAATATTCTGATTCGGATACTTGGATTACGATTGAGATTGAGACTCTGTTTGGGAATGGCATTCTTATAGGGTTTGCGTCAAGTATGAACATGACAAGGTGAAGTTGTTCACCAAATGTTGCATATTAATGTTTTATATTCATTAAAAGAAAAATGCGTTCCAACTGCTTTAACAACTTGTCCAACGTCATTGGAAGCGGTGGAAGACGGACTTGCGGACTCGATTTTCAGGAACATCCAAGAGATCGTCGTGAGGAAGGGCCAACAATGCTGTCCTAATGAGGCAGTGACCCGGTGATAAAACATCCAACTCTAAAGGGTCCTCTGATAATGGAGTCAATGGGCGACTATTCATTTGTCCCTCGATCTGCACCAACACGGTCGTCATTCTAGCAAACGATAAACGTTGTAGGCGTAAGAGTTTTTGCAGAGTACGTTTGGATAAAGCAGGAGACCTCTGCGAGAGACGTTTCTACGAAAAGCTGTTAGGAAAGCCGGTGTGGATAGATCTTCTAGTAGCAAAATTTTGGAACTAGATCTTGACATGCTTACTTCCTTGTCCATTGGAAAGGTGTTTCCTTCTTCACGAGCAAGCTGATGTAACTCGAGAGTGGCTAAAACTGATGAAGGTGATAGCCCGAAAGTGACTCGCTGAAGTTCTAATGTTTTTATCCGTTCTGTGGGATCACTCCTTCACAAATTTCGTTGCATCGGAGTATCATCTGGGTGGACTATTACTTGTAAATATATTTTTTTATATCAGACGTCATGGCAATTAGGTGGAATTGTAGCAAAAGATTCAATAATGTTTCTTGAATAACTGGTCCCTTCAACAGAACATCATTTAAAGAGTAGCCGCTTGACGTCTTTGCCGATCCATCAAAAACCGGATCGCTAATGCTCGACTCTTTCAAGACAGGGTGATGAGGTAGTTTAATGCGATGAGCGTACAATTGTACATCGAGTACCGTCGTGGTAGGTCAGTTTTTACTGATATGAGCCGAGGTGGAATAATGCTTCGTTCGAGCGGACTTTTCGACACTTGATCGTCCAGGCGATCTTAGAAACCCAGAAGGGGTTTCCCTTACAAGAAACGTTGGAGTTTAGAAGCCTTACCTTGGGAAGGGGGACATAACTAAACTCTTGAAATAGTTTGGAAGGCGAAGTTTTTAAGCAGCGTAACTTCCTATCTTGACAGTCCGAACGAATCTGACTTGCCACGGTCGGAATTGGTTTTATTTCTACTCAATAAGTTTCGTACATTTGGTTTTGGAATATGTTTTTGTCTTAATTAAAGGTTATTGATATGAGGTGCAATTTATATATTGTATCGGAGTTATGTGTCTGTCATTAAGTGCCTATGCTGCGCTTTTAGTGTTTTTACGAATGTTCTGGAAAGTATAAACTGTGTAGTAGGTTTGGCGATAGCTACGGTCGCCATATGAGGATCGTACATCTGTACCTCTAGTACCGTCGCGGTCGGTCAGTTTTTACTGACATGAGCCGAGGTGGAATAATACTTTGTTCGAAGCGGACTTTTCAATACTTGATCGTCCAGGCGATCATAGAAACCTTTAGTAGGGTTCCCTAACTGGAAACGTTGGAGTTTAGAAGCCTTACCTTGGGTAGGGGGACATAACTAAACTCTTGAAATAAGTTGTAAGGCGAAGTATTAGGAAGCGAAACGTCCTATTTTGGCAGTCCGAACGAATCTGACTTGCCACGGTCGGAATTGGTTTTATTTATACTCAAGGGGTTTCGTACATTTGGTTTTGGAATGTGTTTTTGTCCTGCTGCGTTTTTAGTGTTTTTACAAAGGTTCTGGAAGGTATAAACTGTTCTAGCTAAAGAACGGGTGCGTTCGTCGATCTTTGCCTACACTGCGCTTTTAGCAATAAGTTGCTATGCGTTCTCTGTTTGTCCACTTTGCTGCAGTAACGCTTGAATTGCTTATGTTGCGAGTTTCGGTTGTTTTCGATAAATGTGTCTCAATGGTTTTTACTATGAACGGTATGGTCTAGGTATGTTATTATTATATTATTATTTATTTAATAATTTGTTGGCCTCTAGGGTTTTACAAATGTTTTCTTATAATCTAGGGAAACATATGGGATGATAAGTCACGAAGACGGGAGCGGAATTGGGAAACTGGGACGTTGAAGTCGAATAGGTGATACGAATCGTTGAACGCAGAAAGAGCGCGCAAGAAAAGGTCATTTTGGCCATGACGAGTTTGGCGGGAAGGAATAAGAAGCGGGGGTCGGTCACGAAGACGACGTGAGGGGGCATAGTTGCTATGGAGTGGATTGATTTGCTGATGTTTTATAATGAATGTGTTGCAATGGTGTGATTTGCCTTTCCGGAGTGTGTTACAATGTGTCTATAGCTGATAGTGTGGTTTATAATAAGTTCTGTTTAGCAGATATGCTACATTCCTTTCATATTCTTTACACTTGAAACACACGATCACATCGTTTTCATTTATTTCAATAATAAAGTTGCCTGCACTTTGTTAAATGTTATGTTCATCACTAAACGAAGGACCAGCTGACATCATATTGATTTGCATATTAGTATAAATAAAAGTAAGTAGTACTTACACATAATTTGGTAACAACTTACCTTCCGGCAGGAGGCAATCGGTTCTCCCTTCGTTTGTGTTTTCGTTATTGGTATTGTTGTCTAAGTGCAATAATGCAATATCACTGTCAATTTCTAAAGGCGATAAAACTGACTGAAATCGCATAACATCTTACCTTGAGGTTTTAACCAATTAGATCCCCGCTTAATGTCCTGCACGTTTTTTAATTGATATTCAGATGGTACAACATGTTCCGAGCATACAACATTATTTGGAAAAGGCATCCAAGGATTATCCTTTCCCCAAAATGCAATCCATTTTTGCTTCGTTGCTAAACACTCTGGGAACTTATGGAAGTATATTTTGGCTCCCATCTTCTTCACACTGTACCTATTATTTTACAAGAGGCTACAGAGCTCTTTTAGTTTGAAGACATGATAAATAATGTATTATAATATATTGAAAACGATAAAGGTTGTTGAAATACACTCTGGAAATAACGATAGCTTTTCGACTGATCGATTGCAAACCGATTGTAAACAAACAGTTCAAATTGTAAACAAACTGTTTAATCTCACTATTTCGGAAAATTTATTTTCCGCGTTTCGGTGTAACTTTCAAACCTTTAATATTTACCAGCAGTTATTCGTTGTGCAGCAAAAATGGAAGAGAGATTTTATTCGCGACATTCACGGTTATTTATAAACTACTCGATCGAGCCGAACACTCTAAATTGAACGAAGAATGTTCGTGTTTCGTTAAGCACGATAAGAAGTGACAGGGCTGTGCCTGAACAGCAATACTTCAATTATTATAGTCGTCCCCGACGGATAGTTAGTGATCGTGCTACTTGTTTTTCTTCTCATGAGTTTAAAACGTTTCTAGAGGATAATAATATAATTCATATTCAAAACGCAGTTTGTTCTCCTCAAGCCAATGGCCAGGTTGAGAGGGTTAACAGGGTAATCAAACCTATGATAAGTAAAATAACAGATCCCTTAGATCATGCAGATTCTCAAGAAACAAACATGGTTCAGTTCAGCAAAAGACACAAACCTGCGGTAGAATTTTCAGAGGGAGATCTTGTTGTTATTCGAAACGTGGATAACACACCAAATGCTAACAAAAAATGTATTCCCAAGTATAAAGGCCCTTATACAATTTACAAACTACTTCCGAATGACCGTTAATGATACAGGACATCGATGGTTTCCAACACACACAAATTCCTTATGATGGTATTTTGCAATCTGATAAACTTAGGCATTGGATTGCAAGAGATGCTGACATTTTTCCCGAATCGTATGATGCGACACAAATTGATTAAAAAGTAATTTAAATTGATGGCAATTTTAGATGTCAGAATAGGCCGAGTTGTAAACCTTGCAAATGAGAAAATGTAAATCTTGAGCGTGATACGTGTAAATGCTACCTAACCACACCTCATGTCGCGTGTATATAGACCTCGTCGATGACAGCTGTCACCGGCAGATGAGACGAAATAAAGAAGAGCAACTCCAAAGAAGCAAAAAATCCAAGTGTGTTAAATTTATTGGATTTTACACATGCTACAATAATTCTATTGAAAAACTTAAATTATTTAATTACCATTTTTCCTAGTTTATAAAATTCAAAACAAAACAAGAAGGAACGTAGAATTCAAATATTTTTTAAAATGAAGCGTATTTTAAACCATCCTATAATCTAAATATCGAGGCAAATACGCTGTCATGTTACGGGAGTATCCTTCACAATCCTTCAAAGTGATAAACTTTGAACCATCTGCTATCGCTGCCATGAGCTTTTCTTCGTTTCTGTGCATTAGCACTTTTTACCAAGTTCTTCCACTTACTGAATATTTTTTCTATCGGGCTAAGGAAAGGCGAGTACGGAGGCGAATATAAGGGTTTGTCCTCTTCGTTACCGATCGCTTCCTTAACCTCGATGCATTTGTGGAATGCCACGTTATCCATTATCAAATAGGATTGATAAATCCCGCGTGTCCTCAATTTTTCTTTGAGTTCTAGAATGAATTGTTTGAACAACTCACGGTTAAGGGTCGTGTCTGTTTGATTGATAATGTACGGTACCGTTTTTATCCATAGCGCATATTATAGAAATGTTTCGGGATCGTAATTGTGGTACGATGAGAGTTGGAGTTGTTCCATTTTGTAATCGACCTTGCGATGTACGAATGCTATGGTTAAAAACAAATTCACCTAGAATACACTTCATGTGTTGGAATTTTCTACGAACAATTGACAGAACATCGTCGCATACGTTTTCATTTCTTGAATTGTGTTGCTAGTATTCCTTCGTTCTGGCAAATTGTGTATTATTTCATAGGTATAATTAAAATCTTTTTAATAATTTTCCGTGCGATAGTAGACGAACCTACAAGCACGCTGTTCCTGGTAAAGTGTAAGTTGCGAAACGTGGAGGTAACTGTGCTAAGTGACCTCCACGTTTCGCAACTTACACGTTCCAAGTCTTTTGTAACTTCTTTATAATGATATACACTGTTGCTCGGTGTAAATTTAGCATTAAAGCAATAGCCTTGCCGGCAAAACCATTTTCGTAGGCCATCATCACTCGCTTTCTGTTTTCTTCCGATATGGTTTTGTTCGGATATGGTGTTTTTTGATGGCATCGAGTGCTTCCATTATTGCTACAAGTTATAAGAAAAACATGAATAAGGCATTCTTTTGGTTGACAGATGTATAAATATGCACTAGTGCCTGTATTAAACACGAAGCTTCAGTGTGTTTCCTCAAAATGTGTTGTGAATCTGCAATCGATTTATAAACAATGTATAGGGTTATGCATGTCAACTACTATCTACTTCGGATGTACGGATGTACGGAATGATTTCTACTCACGTCTGGTTCGCTTAGCGGTCAAAATTCGCGGTCAACACTTCCCCTTTAATTTAAAATTTATCTGGAAGATCATTATTCCTACCGTATCTCGTCTGATAGACAGCTGGTCGAGTCGCAAGTGGGTCGGTCATGTTTACGGGCTGGTCATTTTCCTCAACAACGGGAGTGGTACTTTTAATCGGAGATTCATCATTCATCATGAATGCGGCCTTCAAACGATCGATGGAATTTTCACTTTTCCTGCCTCTGATATCTAAAACGAAAGATTTCTTGTTACGTTTTACTATTTTAAATGGACCATCATAAGGAGGGGTTAAAGCGGGTTTCACGGCGTCGATGCGGACAAAAACATGGGAACAGCAATTTAGTTGTTTTTGTACATATACTTTTTCTTTCGTGTTGTGGTTCGATGTGGGGGACGGCTTCAACGATGACATTATATTTTTTAGATTTGCTATGTAGTCAGGCGTGATGTTAGGTGAATTCGATGGTTCGTCAAAAAATTCACCAGGTAATCGAAGTGTTGTACCATAGATGAGTTCTGCACTGGTTGCACCGATGTCTTCTTTTATGGTGGAGCGCATACCAAGCAACACTATTGGGAGTGCTTCCGTCCAACGAGCGTTTTTGTGGCAAAGGATAGCGGTTTTTAGCTGTCGATGCATCCTTTCGATCTGGCCGTTTGATTGGGGGTGGTAAGGTGTTGTTCGAAGGTGGTCGATTTATGCGTCGCCTCCCAGAACGAAGAACAGCACCACCAACATTTGCGCATATTGTTCGAACGTTTGAGGCAGAACGGACTAACAATTAATCCAACAAAGAGTCAAATCGCGCAAACAAAAGTAGAATTTCTCGGTCATCTTGTAACCGCAGATGGTATTAAACCAAAACCCAGCAAGGTTCAAGCTGTTTTTGACTTTCCAAAACCAACCATAGCCAGACAAATGAAACGCTTCCTTGGCACGATTAATTTTTACCGGCGTTTTATACCGCATGCAGCAGAGCGCCAACAAATTTTGCACGGTATGATGAATGGCAACATAAAAAATGACTCCACTATACTTACCTGGGATGAAAACAGCACGCAAGCATTTGAACAATGCAAACACGATCTGGCAAACGCAGCTTTATTATCTCACCCTTCACCAAATGCAAAGCTCGCCTTAGATGTTGACGCTTCAAGTCATGCTATAGGAGCTGCATTAAATCAGTTGACTGACAAGGGTATCGAACCTCTCGCTTTCTTTTCTAAAAAATTGACAAATGTTCAAATGTCAAAATTCAAATGTGTACAGGTATGTTGAAGAAAGCGGGAAGATGAAGGCTTCTTTCTTTCTGCCAATCAGCTTTTTTCCAGTAATACGCATAGTAGAAGATACCTTCGCTGCCGAACAATATTGGATAACTTCTTGTCCTGTGGAAAGAAACCAACCATATCTATTTCCTTTCTTTAATACGTTCTTTAATTGTTCATGAGAACTGTTACGTTAGTTCCGTGAATTTCGATGTCATAAAAAAAATCATTTCAAATCGTCAAACTTGCGTTGTTTGCGATGGATTTTCGATGGCAAAACTATACTGACCAAATGCAACGAAATTTGTTCAACAATTTCTGCTGTCCACTTTTTTTACCCCCACAATCCGTACACCTTCGCTTTCAAATGCCGACGGCATTTTTGTAACCATATTTCTTTTATGTGCTCCTTATAAACACCCGCAGGGAATTCTACGTCCGTCCTCGGAACAGCTCTGGTTGATGGAAAGCACGTTGTTCTTGAAGTTGGATGATAATATCCAACTGTCGTGCATTTCAAGCAGCCGTGATGCCCTACGTGCGACCCCACACCTAGGAACAAAGTATTAACACAATTTGCATTTTTTAATTACCTTTAAAAAATGCACGTGCTGGGGAATCAGCCACAATTACAAATACTTCAATCTTCATCAAAGTGAGAGGAGAACCTGCAAGTCTTCTGTTGTCAATGATTTGATTAAAATCGTTTACCAACGGACGAAGATATTCCTCCAGTGAATCTGGCTTTTTGTCCCACAAAATATTGCCACCGTCATAGGTTTAATATGAGGCATTTTGTGTACTTTGGCCAAAATTGGCCAAAATGTTGTTCGACTACTTTTGTGCAGTGGTAGTTTTGTGCCGGGGGATTATCCTCTGTTTTCTGAAATAAAAAAAAATTACACATATCAAATATTAGTTGAACTTTAAAGATAGAGGAGCATCTTTAAAACTTTCTTCGTGTTGAAAAATTTAAAAGGAAGTGTGAAATATTGTGCCTGCCTTCTTTGGCGGTAAAAGCGTAGTGGCCCTGTAGGCGCCTGTCTGTGCCACTAATGGGTTTGGGTATCTGTAACTCATAGCAGGATAATCAGGCTCACGTATCATTGATGGGGGTGAAGGGGAGGGGGGCGGGTTATGCACAATCCATAGGGGCTTGAACTCATGATGAGCATATACCACTAAACCGGCTGTGACTCCTTAAGCCTTAGTAAATCTATAAAACTACTATTTATATATACTATATAAAAAAGCTATATTATTTTAACATATTCTCACCTGAATGCTTTTTCAAGACACGATCCAAGGCCATTTTACCAATACTGTCCCCCCGCGACGTTTAATATTGTTTTGGGCGTCGTGCTTGTTCTCAACAACGTCCGTGCGTCCTTAGGGAGTAACAAATTTGTTCGCTCACGCATAATTTGAAGCAATAAATTAACGGAAGAATGAGCCGCATTGGTCTTCAAAGCCCAATATCTAAAACATTCTTCCAGTGAATGCGCGAGCAAATCAAACCCGGGGGTTTTAGATGCTTTATTAGCACCTTCACCATCCTCGTGACCATCCTCGTCATCATCCTCGTCACCAGAAATATCGATTGTACCACTCTCTACAACAGCTTCGAAAATGTTCGACACTTCGAATGGATCCTCCACAACTGCTTGCGGTTATGGTTCAGTTGTTAAAATGTTTATAAACCTTTTATTTTACTAATCACGTTTCCAGCCGTTGGTTACGCCTGATGTACCTTTTCGTAGATTTGAAATCTATGAGTTATTTTGTATTCACAGATTGGTCAGTTCTGCGAAAAGGTATCGGCACACCTACAGATTTATAAGCACATTTTTTTACAAAACACTTGCATTAATGCACAAATTAAAATCACATAAACATAAATATAAAAATAGAGGATAAAATGTTAAGCATTGTTTTTCCTTGAAAAATGTGCTTCTTCACTTAAACTGCGTGGCGATCTATGTATTGTTACAAACAACCTTATCTTATTTTCTTTTCTTCTTTTGCACAACAACCGCTGTCGGTCAAGGCCTGCTCAAGGCTCTTAGTTTCCTAACGCTTTGTTTCATGCAATTCAAATTAAAGTTCGAAAATAATTATTCAAATTCCAACACATACAAACGCATGCTTTTTAAATGAACTATGAAATGAAGCCAACTATTGAGCCAAAGGTGACGGTCCATACGATGCTTGAACCCTATATCCTTACCCTTTGCCAACACTATCTCAGTATCTCACTATCTATGCAAAATGCATTTTAGCCAAAACAAAATATTTTTATAATTTGTCTTTGCCACGGTAGGACGGCCCATTCTAGCATAGAACCCATGACGGGCATGTCTTGACCATGACGGACTCGTACGAGACATCGACAGTACTACGCAATCGCTTTTTTGTTCCGATAATCCCGAATAAAACCAAAATTTGTTTTTAACACCACACTGCACCAGAGTTCAATTAAAGATACGCTTGGTTTTGGTTCAGAATGCTTAACTATTTTTTTTTAAAGTTGCCAAAAAACACCATACATACCCGGACATTTCACTCTGAGATTAAATTGATAAACACATTCACAACGTCACAACAACACAACATTACAATCACTTGATGCTAAGACAAAATTAATTATATACTCACATTTACTATCACTTTCACAACCCCACATCACTACAAACAAGTGTTTCACAAAATTATACTTACCAATCTGCACATTAGCCCGGCTGGTTTCTGCTTCTTCTTCTAACACCAGTTGTGCAGATCGTATTTGCATCTGGCGATAATATTGCCCGGATTGCTTAGATGCTTCCAGAGACGCATCCATGTAGTCCATGTTTTCAATGTTATCCATGTTATTCATTTTTTTCTGTATTAAACAAATGAATGTAAGTCTATTTGTAATGTTACATTGCTGACACAAAACAAATTTACCTAGCTTCACTTGATAAAACCACTTTTACTTTTCACTTGTGTTTGTCCTTTAGAGATGGCTTCACTATTTTGACAGCACTTGCTCAGATTTGAGGAGAAAAATGTATTGAGAGAACGCACTGCGCTGGCGTAATCGATTTGTACAGCGAGAGAATTTTGCAAGTCCCAGATGAGTGTGATAGCAGAAAAATGATGGTAGATTGAGAAAGATGGGTAGACTCGGTCCAGAGCAATCCGCTATGCATGTGTGTGTGACGAACGAAAGACTTCAGACCCCGCTTCCCCCTTTTTCCTCCATAATTTTTCGTCACACGCACACACCTCTAAACGGGCGGCGGTTTGCCGTCCAAAATCTAGAGAGAGAAGACAGGGCCTTTCGCTTTGGCACACAGAAAAATCTCTCAACAACTTTCGGCTCTGCTACTTGGGTAAATGACAGTTGAAAATGATGCCATCGTCATTCGCTACAAGAAGATCACACGCACACAATTAGTGATGAGTAAAGTACCACTGTGCCACCACGCACACACAACACATTAAAATGTGCGAGCACAATTGCACATTTTATAAAATTGTGGTGCCACACTTCGCACATTTTTTGTGTTCCGCACGATTTTTGTGCTCCGCACAGTTTTTGTACTCCACACAGTTTTTGTGCTCCGCACAGTTTCTGTGCTCCGCACAGTTTCTGAGCTCCACACAGTTATTGTGCGCGCACAATTACTCCGCGCTCTGACACCAATCGAAGAAGACACCACATTTGTTGTGAATTTGATCGGTTCGAGAGGATGTTTGTCTTGTTTGTTCGAGATTTCTGACGGGAAATCCTCACGTTTGTTCGACTCTGATTTGCTGGTTATACCAGCGGCACACGAAGCGTAAACTCAAAAAGTTCACGCTTGATTTGTATGGGAGAGCATAAACTTCCCGTCAAAAGATTATAGAGTTGTATGGCTTAAATCCAGTTTACGTCAAAGTTTACGCCTCGTGTGACGTCCGTATGATGTCTGTTTCGATTGATGCGAGAGCGCGGTGTAACTGTGCGCGCACAATAACTGTGCGGAGCACAGAAACAGTGCGGAGCACACAATAACTGTGCGGAGCACACAATAACTGTGCGGAGCACACAATAACTGTGCGGAGCACACAAACTGTGCGGAGCACAGAAACTGTGCGGAGCACACAATAACTGTGCGGAGCACACCAACTGTGCGGAGCACACAAACTGTGCAAACTGTGTGGTAGCTGTGCGGAGCACAAAAAGTTTGCAAAGCACACTAACTGTGCTATAACACAGTAACTGTGTAAAATCTGTGCGGGAACACAGCTACTGTGCGACCACACATTAAGTGTGGTACCACGCACACACAGCACAGTAGACTGTGCGTGGTACCACAGCACCACACAGTGAAAAGTGGTACTTGACTCATCATTAGCTGTGTGCAAAGTTTTTCAAAATAATTCCTTCCTGCCGTAAGTTAAGCACGCCGTCGAGGAAATTCAGCGAAATCGGCAGCGGCAAAACATAAACCTTACTGAGTCGAAGTAGAAAAAGAAGTCGATCGATCACGTAGGTGGCATCCATAAATCACGGAATCTACGGTTGTGGGGGGAGAGTGTGGGGCAGGGACAGGCAAAGTTAAAGACCCGTATGGTCGTATACGTGGAGGGGGTGAGTTGGGAGGAGGGTTATGGGTGGGTGTCGTTGCGGTTATGCTATTCCCCCCCCCCTCCCCTCACGCATTGTAACGCTCCCAGCCACCCGACGTGACACGTCGGTGCGTTTGCGTTGTGTGTGTGTGTGCGTGTATCTGACCCTGGCGCGAAGGAAGTGAAATGAGCGGTTTAATCCAGCCGTGTGTGCGTCCCTCCACCGAGTGGCAAGTTAGGCTAGCTGCTTCCATGGTTCGGATTTAAATCCGACTCTGACCTGACGAACCCGCTGCAACCATGGGTTGGAATCGATTCCGAATAGCTCGTACACGAGCCCTGGACAGGTAGCGACATGAATCATATCCCTAATGTTTGAGCCACCTATTAATCACCCTACCTTCTCGAAAGTGCACTACTCAACACGCAAGAGAACATAATTCTTCTTCTTCTTCTTTTAGCTCAACAACCGTTTTTCGGTCAAGGCCTGTCTGTACCACTTGTGGGATTGGCTTTCAGTGACCAATTGATTTCCCCCCATAGCAGGATAGTCAATCCTACGTATGGCGTCTATTTTGAGATTGAACCCATGACGGGCATGTCGTTACGTCGTACGAAATGACGACTGTACTACGAGACCTGCGAGAACATAATTAGTCTCTCTGATATTTCGGTTAGCTCCAAAACAGTCGTACAGGTGTTATTTAGGTTGAAACGTTATTTTACTTCTGGTCCAGATGGTATTCCTGCTTCAGTTTTAGTAAACTGTAAGGACGTGCTTGCTCCACACCTTGCTAAAATTTTCAACCTTTCACATTCTCTCTGGGTCTTTTCTGCTCTTTGGAAATCCGGTTGGCTTTTTCCAGTACACAGAAAGGGATGTCGTGGCATTGTTTCTAACTATCGTGGGGTAACCCAAACTTGCGCCACAGCTAAAACTTTTGAGCTATGTATCTTTCCAACAATATTTCATAGCTGTAGTTGCGCTACTATCCCTAAACAGCATGGGTTTACGCCTGGTAGGTCTACTTCAACTAATCTCATGTCTTTTGTTTCCAATATTTTTAGATCTTTTGAGACCAACATTTTTTACCCAACTTGATGCAATGAACACTGACTTTCATACTGCGTTTGATAGTTTACCTCACTATTTATTATTAGCTGATTTGTCTAAACTTGGTTTTGGTGATGGCATTATTAGCTGGCTGTCCTCATAATTAAGTAATCGAGTAGGGTTAAAACCGGGTCGTATTTATCTGAAGAATTATATGGTACGTCAGGTGTCCCTCAGGGTTGTGTGCTAAGTCCACTTCTGTTTTCTTTGTTCATCAATGATGTTTGTAATGCCCCACCTCTTGATGGTCATCTCCTTTACACGGACGTCACACAAGGCGTAAACTCAAAAAGTTTACGCGTAAACTGGGTTGCCAGGCGTAAACTTCATGTCAAAAAGATTTAAGGTCCGAGAGGGTGAAATCTTGGCGTAAACTTTGAGCGTAAACTTTTGACAGATAAATTTACCGCGCGCTTTTCATAGCACATGGTAAACAAACGAAAAACAAAAAGCGAGCGGTATGTATACAACTTTTGTGTATGTAAAAAAGAATCAGAAAATTAAATTTTTTAATGATTTCACTATAATTTTAGCAATGGAAAACACAAAAAAACAATCCGGAACTACACAAAACAGGTACTTATTTATAAAAGTAGCTAGATATCTTACTATACTGTATTTACATATTCGGTGCAACACCCACATATTTATTATTTTTGTATAAGTGATATGTATACATTTTTATATTTTGTAAGGATATCGAGGAAAGCCGTGCCGTGATAGAGGCATTAAGGAACCGTCCATCCTTATCAATTGACAACCCAATTTTGATGTATTTTTATGCATACGCACTGCATCCTGCCCGCCGACGACATACCATTGGTTCAAATGTGTTTATATTTCCACCGGCTTCCGATGATTATTTTGCAAACGCAATCAAATTTTTCACTGCACTTTCGCCAACCATCAATACATATAACTTTCCACTTACCATTAAGGAGATGTTCTGGCGACCGCGCTACCGATGTTCGTCTTTGCCCGGGATATTCCATTATCCTGCCACCTCGCTTCACCGTCACCAATTTATGTAATCCACCAGCGCACACAATCGATCACTTATTTGAAACCAATAATTCGAATGTTATGAACACTCTACACACAGTTCAGATGCACTTAATTTATTACAATTAGCCAAAACTATGATTTTCTTCACAAAATATCACACCAAATACTATTTACGTCATCACTTGCTCCAAACATGCAAAACAATTATACGCATTTAACAACACAATATTGTGTAAACGCGTCTTACACCTATCTGTCAATTTATTTTTCGTTGTTATTGCCAGAGCTGTCGAACCCCTTCTATTACGAAACCTGCATTCTTTGGATCTTGGTTTCGATTCACATAATGGAACTGGAGATGGGAATAACAACACACTTGAAGGAATTAAATGTAGGCATAGAGTGAATTCCTAAAAATCTCTGCGAATAGTTTTTATCTCTTCTGCGATTTAAATCATTCCATGCGATTTAAAACATTTATGAGTTTTTTATCTCATCAGTGAGTTCGTTTGTGATTTAATTTTTGCTGGTGTGGGTGGCCTGTGCACGAGACACCCAAACCCAAAACCACGCAGAGCAACTTGCTGCTAAAATGGAATGCACAGAACGCTGCGCTTAACTACCACCGAAAACCCGTTACACAACACAAGCACACAACACACCCAAACAAAAATTTAAAGGCCCCGAAACACAATATCAATACACCGGCTCGTAGCCGGTAAAATTAGCAGGAAAAATTGACTAACATCAAGCAAGCAACGGTGCTCCAGTGGGTAGAAGTTTCATTCGAGAAACGATTCCATCGATATCGATGTGCGCGCTTTTCAATTTGGCTTGGATGAAACGTGTCTGTGCTTGTCTCTGGAGGCCCCTATACTTGTTTTGCAGATGTGTGCCGAAATAGACAGTTGTTTTCACGCGAAAAATGGTATTCACATCTCAAGCCTGAGATCGTGGAGCGTGCCTGCATTTAAGGCCGCGGAGCCACGGGGCTTTCTCAAGCTGAGAAAACGTTCTCAAGCACTCATTTCAGTTTCTCAAGCACTCAAAACTTGTTCTCAGACGCGAGCCCGTGGCCGTCGTCAGTTTTTATCACTTTGAGAAACTGATATTGCCACTCATGCTTTATTTGGAACTTTAAATAGAAAATATTTTTTTGATCGCATTTTTATTTTTTTTTCAATTATAAACATTGAATACATTTTCCAAAGTGATTACCGAAAAACAAATAGCATAATTGCTCATATTTCAGTTAGCCGATCGCTGCATTGTCATCTTTCTCAAAGATTCTCAAAGATTCTCAAAACCGATTTTGTTCCGATTCGACAAACGCTGAGAACGAGGATTTCTCAAAAGCACTCATGAGTGCTTGAGAAAATGAGCGCTGAGAATCCCCATGGCCCCGCGGCCTAACACTTTGATCGCCGGCCTGACGTCACAGTTTTTGAGTGAGCTCGTAGCGCATGGCAAGAGAGCGATGAGAGCGACAGTTTCTTGTGCCATTGTTATCACTCTTTTATTTCATTGCGATAAGCGGCGTAGCACTTGTCGTTCTCATTCTCTCTTTCCTACTTCATTCGTTCTTAAGAGAATCACTGAGCGTCAGATGCCAAGCTGAACGGTGAGCCAAACCGTCATGCGAATTTATATGACACGGCGGTTAAAGTGTTAACACAAAAACCTTAAATTTTCACGCGGGGCCCTACTCAACTTTTGTGGTCAACTGACAAATAGGGGAAATCGGGAAGGGGTGGTATTCATATGTCCAAAAAGGATCTGGGCCATGTTAATATTAAAATGATGTTTTATCACTATTTACATACAACTTTTTACGTGAAGACAAGATAAAAAACCGTTACAGCTATACTAAAACTCAAAGGTGGTTTACGAGGCCCCAACGATTATGTGGACTCTTCGATGAAGGGGCCCCGTCGGTAAGGGACCGCCGGGAAGGCGAAAATTGTGTTATTGAATTGGACAGAGTAGCTTACACCATCTGACGTGTGAGCAAGTGGTAGACAGCGGTGTCTATTCAAAACGACTATTGTTATAAACAAGTGCACAGTTGTTTATTGGACTGGTAAACCCTGTAAGGGGCCCCGTGCATTTGGTGTCTTGGTGTGGATAATCGGTGCACGAGCTCATCAAAAAAAAAAACGCGGAGATACTTGCTGCTAAAATCCAATGCACGGAACACAGAACAGAACGCTGCGTTTAACCACAAAGAAAACCTGTTTCAACAGCCACAAGCACACATCATACACAGACAAAAATTTAAAGGCCTCTAAACAAAATTTCAATACACCGGCTCGTAGCCGGAGAAATTAGCAGGAAAAATTGACACCAAGTTCGCGTCGCTTTAAAAAGCCTAGGAAGGTCGTTTGGTCAACGGTGCTTCAGTGGGTTGAGGTTTCATTCGAGAAATGGTTAAATCGATGTCATTGTGTGCGCTCTTGGCTGGGATGAACCGTCCTGTTCTTGTATATGGGGTCCCTGCTACCGTTTTGCGATTGTGTGCCGAAAGCAGACTGCTGTTTCACGCGAAAAATAGTATTCACATTCCTGGCCTGGGATAGGGGATTATGTGTGTCTTTTAATGCAAAAACTAAAATTTTCATTCTTGATCCTAATCGAATACATCAAGTTTGTGAACCGAAGAGAAGGGGAAATGGGAAAGGTTTCAGTTAGAAGGAAGGGGGGAAGGGTATAAAAATACTCTAGGAACCTATGGACCATGTTCATTTATATATGGTTTTTATCGACTATTTCAATTTTTGCGAATACAACAAGACCAAAAACCGTTACAGCTGTATCTACATACAGCAATATACAGCCATAATACGAAGAACAATCTCCATTGCTTCGGCCATTTGGGGGCCCCGTTGATGATCCCGTCGATTGAGGGGCCCCTTCCATTTGGTGTTGTCAACCCAATATACCCCCATTTTCCCTCCGGGGATTATGTTTACAATCAGATTTACTATTACTACCAGACCTATCAGAAGCATATTTATTTTATTTATCAGAAGCATTTTACTATCAGAAGCAGAAAACATTTGTCTTTTTAACATGTGGAATATTTTTACCTTAGTTGGATGCGCAGAACGCTGCGATACATGCCCACAGCTCAAAACAATATCATTTCATCATCGTTGGCCCAAAGCGTTGGATCAAATGCATTGAACGCTACGCACGAATTTGGTAAAGCGAAAATCCGTTACAAGAGATGCCTCACGCAAACTACAAGGATATACGACATTAAAAGGATCCGAAACCGATCTCAACACAACGGTTCGTAGTCGTAGAAATTAGCAAGAAAACTTGGCTGACACCAAGCACGCTCTTTTAATCTGTTGAGGTTTTATTCAAAAATCGATTCCGATGTCGATGTGTGCGTTTTTTTAATTTGGTTTGTGTCTATGTTATCTCGCAAAAACTAAGAACTCGTGCCCCGGCTAAACTTTGGGGCCCCAGTCAAAATTGTGGACTGGACGTAGTGATGGTAGAAAGGCAAGCTGTTGAAGGGTTTGGGTCAAAATTGGAAGAGTCAACGGAAAGGAAATATCGATATGAATGATCGCGTACAATTTGAACTAATTAAGCAGACGACAGCGGTCGGCAAAGTCCGGCCCGCCACAATATGCAGTCAGGCCCGAGAAAATATTTGCGCGATTTTGAAAGATAGGATATATAGATAGATCTTATTCATTAAAAATTAACTGAACATACTTTAATATGACAATTCATATCGTTGAACTCTTCCAAATTTGATCACCATAACATGGATTAACGGACCAATCAATGTGGTCAAATTTGAGGAGAAATTAGAAAATAGAAAGAATAATTCCATAAAAACCTGACTGTTGATTTTACGAGAACAATGGTTACACACTATTGATTTTTAAGGATGCAACGATTTTCTAGGAGTATTTTTTAAGGAAATGCGCTATAAATTTGTCTGATCTGGCCTTACTTGTCCGTGGCCTCATAATAGTACTGAACGATTGTACGTTTGTCTCGATATTTTTTAGCTGTTAAGGTTTTTGTATCATCTTCAGATATATCCTGAAACAAATTTGGAACATGGAAGGAAGGGTACATTGAGAAGCAATATTGCGATTTTGCTTAATTTTTTGGAACTTTTTATGACTTTTGCACACCATGCTGCTGACTGTTAATTGAAGAATCTTTGCAATTAATTTTACTAATTGTAAGTTAATAAAACGAATTTGAAATTTGCTTGGATGATATAATAATTTAAGAAAAATAACAATATAACCAATTGCATTGTTTAATATCATAAACCAGTTATTTTGTGAATTAACTGTAATAATATAATAATGTATGTGTAGAAGAAAAAAATGCATTCTCCTGGCCCTCCACGATCGATCATTTAGAAAGCAGCTGATCTAAAGCAGTGGTCTCCAATCTGTGGTCCGCGGATCACTTGAGACAAACATACTGCAATACAGGGTATTTCCAGTTACTTTCGAATGAAAATATTGTTTTTCCCACGTGCAAAAAGTTATCGCTGTGATCGATTGAAAATGAAGTGGCCGTAATTCGAAGCAAAACGGTACTTCAGTATTCATTGTAAAGGTAAACACCAACCTAAAAGCAAACTATTGTTTTCATGTTATGCTCACTATGATTGTTACGTTCGCGATTATTAAATTCGTAACGGACGTGTCAAATTGTAAATTCGCGTGGTGCGCGATCACCTTAATCTAGAAACCGGGTACGCTGCGTGTAAAAGCGGAATAAATATGCGACACATACATATACTAACATGCGGCACTCACGCGTACGTACACTTATGTGCTAATTATCCTCGGAAAGGATACACTAACACCCTAAAAATGTATGGGCTTCCGGGGGTATAAAAGGGACCGAACTTTTAATAAACAATTCATTCGGATTTTGCAACTCTAAGAAACCTCGTCTTTTTTAATTTTGCATATTCGGATCAAGAAAGAAATCTCTCATCCCTCTTCACCCCCTTCTGCGGCATAGGCTCCTCAAATTACTTGAGAGAGCAACTAGCGGGAAGGTTAATTATTGGTGTCGAACGGTTGAGAAGATCGCTGTTACCCGAGCGGATTTGATTTACAAGGCCGCATCCTTCGCGTGGCCCACAGATCCGTTCGCCGTCGTAACATTTGGTGGCTCCAGAGAGGATTCTTCCTCATATTTGTATGGTAGAGAGATTTGCCCGTGGTATGAAAGCTTCCGCAAATTCTCTAGCCCTCCACATTCTCACCGAAGAGAAATTGCTTCGCTCCTAGACGAACCTATCCTCGCTCCAGAGGAAGCACTCACACTAGGAGGAAGACAGCATCGCTTCCGATAGGATTGCTTCCGCTCTCCACGTACGCACTCACGCATACGGCTTCACTAACACGTGTGCAGCTCCAGCGAGCTGCGTGAGAGAGCACTACGAGAGAGCTCCAAGGGAGAGCCCTTTGCGCACCGTTGAACCAGTGCGACATCGCACACCCACACCACTGATAAAAATCTGTGCACTATACACGCACACGAACTCATCCGATTAGCTTCGTCATGACTACCAAGAGAAATCTTACCCCGTTCGTTGACAACGACAATGGTAGCTGCCGCTTATGCAGCCGGATTGATGATCCCAATATGGTCCAATGCGACGAATGCGATCGCTGGTTCCATATGGCATGTGCCAAACTGAACCGGTTGCCTAAAGCAGACGAACCATTCTTGTGCATAAAATGCACAAAAGACTATGCTAAGATTAAGGCTCCAGCGTCGACTGGCTCAGACCAAAACACGGCAATTGCAGCCCTAATCGAAGCGCTTAAAGGTAGCAGCTTAGATACAAACACATATCTCAAACGCTTGACCTTTGATCAGCTACCTGATTTCGATGGCAAGGCCAAAGAATGGTTGAAATTCAAGCGTGCGTATGAGGAAACGACTAAGCAGGCTAAATATACAAATGTTGAAAACATGACCCGGCTTCAACACGCCCTTAAGGGAGAGGCGTATAAATGCGTGCACCGTCTATTTCTCGAGCCAGATAACGTGCCGGAAATATTTACGAAGCTCGAAGAGCAATTCGGCAGAGCAGAACTCGTGTACGACGAGCTGCTCAAAGACGTGCAAAACATACGTGTTGAAAATCAGCACAAAATACCTGATTTGTCCGACGCGATTCAGGACATGATCACTAACATAAAGGCAATAAATATGCCTATGTATTTACAAGACCATCGCCTCGTAAATGAGTTGGCTTGTAAACTGCCTACTGATAGGCATCTAAAATGGATCGAATATAAATCCACCAATATCAAACCGAGTGTTCTTCCATCGCTGGAAGATTTTGGCAAATGGTTGGTGCCTCAAGCAAAGGTACTTAAAGAATTGCCAAAACGGCCAGAAAGGCCAAAACACTCGATGAACGTTCACCAGTCTTCATCGCACAACACAAAAAGACCGTTCAATCACAACCACTTTGGTAACGCACAAAACAATTCACCGGCCACTAACACATACGCAAGAAATGCAATAGATTACACCGCACAGAATTGCACAGCCGCACGAGAACGCGGCCCACATCCATGCGAAGAAACGCATCACCGTTTGCACTTCACAGCCGATGCGGAGGAGAATTGTCATCAAGAACAAAAAATACTTTACCAAATTGTTCCGGTCGTGTTACGCAACGAAGATAAAACGCTGAAAACATTTGCATTGTTAGATTCAGGGTCATCATTTACGTTGATCGAGGAAGAAACAGCTAATCAGCTTCAGTTAGGAGGGCCGACTGAGCCGATTACGATGACGTGGACGCAGAATTTGTCCATACGAGAGAAAGAAAGTAGGAGAGTAAGTTGCCTAGCGAAAGGAGAGAAGGAGAAAAAAGAACGGGTCTTGGAAAAAATGAGAACCGTGAAGAGTCTCCAGCTCCCGAGGCAATCAATCAATTGCAACGTTCTCAGAGAGAAATGTTCTCATCTGAGAGGAATTGACATCAGCGATTACGAGAGCGAAAGGCCAACTATACTAATTGGTCTCGATCATAGCCATCTACTAATACCACTAGGGCGCAAAATGGGCCGAAGTGATGAGCCAATGGCAATCAAGACCAAGCTGGGTTGGACTGTCTTCGGGATGAACGTGAAAGGACACGAAGCGCCTCATAATCAGCCGATGATCCACTACGATGCAGATAGTACGATGATATCAAAAGAGATCGATCGTGGAAAGGAAATAATCCAGAAACCGTTCGTGGAAACGGTACCAAATCGAGCTTGGCCCGAGGACCAGCGTATCGCGGAACCAGATGAAGAAGATCGCCGTACATCGATCCCCGTACTTCACCATCATGAAGCTGTGGTTCCAGGTTTTTCTACGGCACCCCTGCTATTGTGTGGGACACATCCCCACAACCCCTCACCACTACACACCGGTGTAGATCATCTTGAGCCCCCCGACGTCACCACGCAACGGTTTGTCGAGAAGGAAGTGCGACAACCCTGCCCAGGCGAATCGGCAGCGGTTCTGATGGAGATGAGGATCAACCCACAACCATATGTACATCCACCGCTTACCAACGAGGAAGACGAGATCCTGTCGAGACGAGGAATTGGCTCCCTGACTACAAAGACTCTTCGACACAGGGGGAGGCCCCACCGACGGAGGGCTTTGCTGCGGCCTGCGATTGGGCTAGCGAGCAACGCAGGCAGCCAGTGAAATAATCGCTCACTTTTTTATTTTCGTAATTCACGAGAATGAATTACGAGGGGAAGGATGTTACGTTCGCGATTATTAAATTCGTAACGGACATGTCAAATTGTAAATTCGCGTGGTGCGCGATCACCTTAATCTAGAAACCGGGTACGCTGCGTGTAAAAGCGGAATAAATATGCGACACATACATATACTAACATGCGGCACTCACGCGTACGTACACTTATGTGCTAATTATCCTCGGAAAGGATACACTAACACCCTAAAAATGTATGGGCTTCCGGGGGTATAAAAGGGACCGAACTTTTAATAAACAATTCATTCGGATTTTGCAACTCTAAGAAACCTCGTCTTTTTTAATTTTGCATATTCGTTTGCAACGTTTGCATTTTGCAATTCGTTTGACGTTTAACGTAAAAGTCGCTTTCGCATATCGCTCAGTATCTTTTCTTGAAAATCGCGCTGTTTATCTCACTATTTTTCGGTTTCTGTATAATCACAGTATTTTAGAACACCGTTCGTATTTCGTGCAATAGTGCGTTTATCTCTGTGACCCAAAAACTCGCGCATATTTCGCATTTCGGATCGCGTCTGAGTTCACGCGTCCTGACCGCCATCGCTCTTGTTGCTGCAACGACAACCTGCACCGCTTCCCGTAGAATGGCCCGTATTTGCAACGCCTGCACTATGGAAATTGCGGAGGCATCTATCAGCTGCTGCCTGTGCGACTCCCCATTTCATCAGCGCTGCACTTCGGTTCCCGCTGATCTGTTCCTGCGCATTTCGGAATATAAACAATTACACTGGTGCTGTATTGGCTGCAACAACGTCTTCATGAATCCGCGCACCAAGTTCGTAAAAGACGCAGCCATGCAATCTGGGTTCCAGGCGGCAATAACGACAGTAGCCGAAAGCATCAAGACCGTTATGGAGCCATTGACTAACGAAATTTAAACTGGGTTTGCACGGATGAGCCAACTTGACCTAAAAACTCCACGTAGCAGTCACCCTCCCGCAAAAATTCGTCGCATAAATCCATCCAAACGTTTGTTTTCCGATGTCATTAAGGACAATCACGCATTGTTTACATTCGGTGCTACGAGCAATCAAAGAAATAGCCAAAACAACAATACGAAGCGAACTGACGATGTTCAACGCAAAACTCATGCACCACCTGTGATAACTGGCACAAAAAAGGATATAGCAGTATTTCCAATCAAAATAGTACCCGCTCATTCCGCGGTGCAAAAATGCGCGTTGTATATTTCCCGGCTCTCTCCCGATACAACCAGTGACCAAATTGTACAAATGGTCAAACAAGCTTTATCCATTGACGATGCTACAGCATACTGTCTTATTCGCCAGGGTACAAATACGGCTACACTCTCATTCCTGTCGTTTAAAGTGTTAGTGCCTTTATCACTACGTGACAAGGCTCTTTCCCCTGACACCTGGCCTCTTGGCCTATCAGTACGTGAATTCATTGACTACCGAACTCAACAGCCGAGTGCAAATTTTCGTATACAACCGCCAATGGGTCTCTCCACCCCTACAACTTTGCCTACGGTGCTAAATATTCGGTCACCGCCACTGCTGGATCACACAATTTTATCGGCACACACTCCACGCACATCACCAACACCGCAAACCCACTAATATTCACCGGTATTCAGTCCACGCACATCACGCACACTTACAATCACACAAATCATCCTGACACGTCTCAAGAAACGAAGAACACCGGCGCTGAAACAACGTTAGTAAATAATAATTGCACTTACCAGACGATTGTTTTTCCTACAAAAAACAATATTTTTTCGACTGAGGCAGTGCTTGACGAAAGGCGCACGCAACTTAATGATCGTGAAACCAAAACAAACCATCGCCAAAGAACGGACACTACACTCACACAATCGCACGGCTATCATGTCAATCCTACAGGGGTCGCCTGCCGTAATAATACTGACGAATTATTGTTCCTGTACCAAAACGTTAGAGGATTGAAATCTAAATGCAATCAAGTATTTGACTATGTTTCTACAACCCACTATGACGTTATTATCCTGACTGAAACATGGTTGGATTCAACGATTGATTCCTCGGAATTGTTCTCGGATAATTATACAGTGTATAGAACAGACCGCAGCAGCAAAAATAGTAAAAAATCAATCGGTGGCGGGGTTCTCATTGCCGTTGCTTCACACCTACGTACAATACTTTGTCCTACACAGGATACCGTTGAGCAACTCTGGGTAAGAGTTTATGGTAATAAACGTACTTTTATCACGGGAGTAGTGTACATTCCTCCAGATTTAGTAAACAACACTACTACCATGCAAACTATCTGCTCCACCATAGATAATATTGCTTGTGCAACCACCGATACGTTTCTCCTATTCGGGGACTTTAACTTCCCCAATCTTTCCTGGAACACCGATGATTCTAACGTTCCTGCACTGCGAATCAATTATGAGAATTCACGAATTACGGACAACTGCCGCTCTTTGCTTGACTGCATCTATAGTAATGGGCTTTCTCAGATCAACTTTATACCTAATGCATCGAATAACATTCTCGATCTCATAATTGTCTCTGACGAGATCCTACATTATTGTGCCCCACCGGTGGTGTCTCCTTTCCCTATGGTTGCCGTTGATGTTCATCATCCTCCTGTTGAACTACACTTAACTGGTGCTGGCAATACAGCTCGTTCCTGGCGTTCTACCTCACCAAACCGTGAGTCCGGCACACGTAACTACAGGCGAACCAACTTTATCCGTCTAGCTGAACTGCTTCAATCTACTGACTGGTCTTTCCTGGAAGGTAATCCGGATGTTAACTCAGCATTGGAACTATTTAACACAACACTACTGGCGCTTATATCTGATTGCTGTCCTCTAATGCCACCGCGTCGCAGTCCACCATGGTCTGATGCACGTTTACGCCGTCTAAAGCAAAACAAAGCGTCATGCTTTCGCTTTTACAGTACAAATGGTACACAACACTCCAAGTTAAGGTTCATTGCTGCCCATAATGTATATAGAAGCTATAACAGACAACTTCATACTAATTATCTCATTCGAGTGAAATTCTCGCTCATCAGACACCCAACACGATTCTGGAGGTATGTTGAATCAAAACGCGGTAACAGCTCGCTCCCCGATGTTCTCACATATAACAACGTCTCCACAAGCAGTAAGGAAGGCATGTGCAACTTATTTGCTGATCGTTTCAAGGACTGCTTTACTACGGATGATGCAAGCTTATCATTAGATGCAGCTTTAAATAATGTGCCCCGTGATGTTGTTGACATTGATGTACGCGATATTATTATCTCGGTAGATACTGTACTACGTGCTCTGCAGCAGGTCAAAACCTCATACAACCCTGGACCCGATGGTATTCCTACGGCAATCCTTGCCAAATGCCGCGAATTTTTAGCAGAGCCTCTGTCTCAAATCTACCAACTCTCTTTTGCACAAAGTACTGTACCCACGGCCTGGAAATCCTCTGTGATGTTTCCGGTGTACAAAAAAGGAGATAAAAACTCTGCTGAGAACTACCGCGGTATAACCACCTTGCCTTCTTGTGCTAAGGTGTTTGAGATCGTCATACAAAACTCGCTAATGTATCACTGTCGTTCTTATATTTCTACACGCCAGCATGGTTTCTTTCCTCGACGCAGTGTTACCACAAACCTGGTGGAATTCGTCTCCAACTGCCACGCAGCCTTTACTTCCGGAGCTCAGATGGATGCAGTATACACTGATCTTAAGGCTGCGTTTGATCGTGTGAACCATCGCTTGCTGTTGGCTAAGCTCGCCCGGATCGGTCTCTCTACTCCGCTGGTGAATTGGTTCAGGTCCTATATCTCTGAACGTAGCTACTACGTACAAATCGATGGTGTCTCCTCTAAGGTTTTCGAGAGTTCATCTGGCGTCCCTCAGGGCAGCAACTTGGGACCACTGCTGTTCTCGCTTTTTATTAACGACGTCACACTGGCCATTACGGAAGCAGATTGTCTGCTTTATGCGGATGATGTTAGGCTGTTTCGTATCGTACGGAATACTTCCGACTCTCTTTCACTGCAAAGATCGATTGATGTTTTCTCTGACTGGTGTATCAACAACGACCTGCTAATTTCTGTTGATAAGTGTACGCCAATGTCTTTCTTTAGAATAGCTAGTCCGATAAGGTATATCTATAGCATATCAGGGACACAACTACCGCGGTGCAATACGGTCAGGGATTTAGGAGTCACCCTGGATCGCAAACTAGATTTCCGACAACATTACTGTGATATTTTAGACAAAGCTAACAAAATGCTAGGATTTATTCGTCGACATTCGAGAGAACTTAATGACCCACACTGCCTGTTAACTCTGTATAAGTCCTATGTTCGTTCCATCCTCGAGTTTAGTTCTACAGTTTGGTGTCCGTTCTCTAGTGTTTGGTCCAATAGAATAGAAGCTGTCCAAAAGAGAGTTACTCGTATTGTCCTACACTTCACTCCGTGGCGTAATGTAACCCCTCGTCCATCGTATCATACTCGTTGTTTGTTGTTTGGTCTGGACACACTTGCTAGGAGACGTGATAATGCCCAATGTACGTTTTTGTCCAAACTTATTGTCGGTGAGATAGATTCGCCAGAACTACTGGCTAGAGTCAACATAAATTTCCCTCCTAGAGTGTTCCGTAACTACAGACTATTAAGAACTGACCTTACAAGACGTGCATATAGCGAGAACGACCCAATGACTGCGATGGCCCGTAAATTTAATCAGCGTTACATTTTATTTGACTGGCACCTACCTACTAGATTCTGTTGATCGGTTTTGTCATTGTACACTGCGTTAGTTATTTAAGTTTTAGTTTTAATTCAGTGATAAGGCCGCTTGTTTGGCCAATCACTTAATACAATAAACAATACAACAACAATACAACAATACAACAATATTCGGATCAAGAAAGAAATCTCTCATCCCTCTTCACCCCCTTCTGCGGCATAGGCTCCTCAAATTACTTGAGAGAGCAACTAGCGGGAAGGTTAATTATTGGTGTCGAACGGTTGAGAAGATCGCTGTTACCCGAGCGGATTTGATTTACAAGGCCGCATCCTTCGCGTGGCCCACAGATCCGTTCGCCGTCGTAACAATGATGATTTTAAATCAAATCGTCCGTACTATGAAACACGAGCTGGAAACTGTAAAGTAGGAAAGAAAATATCGTTTAGAACCATCGTTCTTGTCAATAAAAGACAAACGTAACTAGCTTAGCGAAAACGATAACTTTCCGACCTTTAACTTCTTTTGAGTATAAATAAAACCAACTCCGATCAAGGCATCTGACCTGTTCGGATTGTCAGGATAGGACTAAGCCCATCCATCATCTATCGACTTCTCATTTAAGGAGTTTACTTATGTCCTCCTACCCAAGGTAAGCCCTCTAAACTCCAACGTCCTACATGTTTTTATGATCGCCTAGACGATCAAGTGTCGAAAGTCCGCTTCAAAACAGTACTGATCAACCAATCAGCCTTTCGGATATTACTGATTGTTTAGTCATTGATATCGATTAAAAATTGGCGAAAAAATGATGGCAGTCCATTCTGCTCATGTTCATTTCTGTTTCATAAAGTTTTACACAGATGTGAACTGTATTTTGTCGAAACAAGTTTGTTGATTTGGTATGCACTCACGGTTACCACGAAGTTTCAGCAAGAACAGCAAAGTGGTGTGAAGATTTTTCTCAACCAAAACGTTAATTCCGCAAGCCGAATATGCACCTAAAATTTTATCGGGGTGTCTGTAACTGCAGCAAACTTAGAAAATTTCCAGTGCATGATTTGTACAACCATTTCACAACCCCCCCCCCCCCCACCCGTCGATGGATTTGGTAAAGGGGCCCCGTCTACCATAACGCCTAGGGCCTCGGAGAGGCTTGACCCGCCACTGGTCAGAATAGGCAAAAGAGCAGCCTTACAGTGAATAAGAATTGCACTGGGAATGTTGTCCGGACCAGAGGCATACGAAAGCTTCAGTTGCGATATGGCAGCATCGACTTCATCTTCACTGATAATAGATGTGGATAAGTCAACTGCGTCGTTGATTGCGGAAAGTGCTGAAGATAGGTTGAGAGGTTTCGAAGAATTGCAGGTGTACACGGAGGCGAAATGTTCTGCAAAACCTTTGCAGAGGTCATCTTCACCCGAAATGATGTTCAGCGATCCAATCGGAAGGTATTGTAGCGGTGGCTGTCAAACAATAGAGAAGATGGGTAACTATCGGTGAGCCAGGTTTCGGTGAGAACGATCACATCCCACTCGGAAATAGCTGAACTGGTAAAGCATTCGGTATTTTTTGTACGTAAACCTCTAGCATTTTGATAGAAAATATAGAAAGGATCCTTTAGTGATACATCGTGTCGGCGCGGACACGTTATTGTTTGTGTAAAAAAGGTGATCCGGAAGTTGCAAAGTTTCCAATTGAGTGTATCTAGTTATTTTCATTTCTATTTCTTTTCCTTTAATAGAATATATAATTGAGTCTGCACAAAATTATGCTAATTTTCAGAGTTTAATCAAAACATAATATTACTGAGTTTGCATTCGATTTAATGTTTCTACAGGGTCTCGGTTGCTCTGTACGTACGTGCAGATGTTATAGGTACATTAATGTTAGTTTTGAAAAATATAGCAACACAATTATTATTCTTTTCTGGAAAATGTAATAAACTTCGACAAAAAGTAATAAAATATTTTTTGGTTTGCAGTGCTTTATTTTTTTTATTCAGGAGTAACGGTCCAAAAAGGCGTTATTGCTATTTGCAGTGCTTTAGCAATTCTCAAAATATTATCGCGGGCCGCATTCAAAATCGCCGCGGGCCGCCAGTTTGACATGCCTGTCCTAGACCATTATAACTGGCAATGGAAAGCAACTAATCCAGCAAATAAGATGATGCTCCTTTGTTTCTTACCTTTACATAATTTCTTAAGACTTTAACAAGGCAATCTTGAGGTACGAATTTAGATATCGCTTGGGCAGAAATTTAAGAACAAAAATAGGTTTATGAGTTATTTTGAAACGTTTGGAAACTTAAAAAATCATTCTTACCCGAAAAGCGTATTAAGCGACTGATATTGGTCTCCCGTTGCCAAATATCGCAATGCCACACAAATAGCATGTCCCTTGGTGACAAACTCGGGCGCATATTCGTATCCATTTTTAAAATGTTTGGCGTAATTTGCTCAAGCAGATAGTTGAAATCATTTCTGGACAACCTCATAAAATGTATAATTTATTTATTTATTTATTTAAATCAAAGTTATCGGGCAGTATGCCTAAATAACTTAATGCTTACAGAGTAAAAGTTTAAAGTATGTCCCTAGAACTAACTTGAATATGCTGACGCAGCTGACTAACGGATTGATTGAAATCTGCTGATCACCCTAACCTATTATACACATCAATCATTTTGAGCAGTGGATCATTGGCACCAAAACCAGTCGATCTAAAAGGGCTTCTTAGTAGCTCTCTACTTCTAAGACCCTAGAGGGAGTAGAAAAGCAAATAAAATTTAAAATGTCAGGTGCATCAAAATCTCCAATTAATAATTTATGCATAAAAGTTATCTGAGCCGTAGTTCTCCTATGCTGTAAAGTCTCTAAGCCAAATAGTAAACACCGAACATTATACGAAGGACGTGGACTTTGGTTTGACCAGGGAAGACGATGAAACATAACACGTGTGATTTTTTTCTGATTTTTTTCAATTTTATCTATGTATGTGATTTGATGGGGAAACCAAACTACACTGGCAAATTCCAGGATGGGACGGACTAAAGAACAGTATAATGTTTTTAAACTGAAAGGATCTTTAAAGTCGGCCGAGAAACGTAAGACAAATCCTAACAGTTTAAGAGCTTTAGTGACGATAGTTTGATAATGGCTAGATAAACTAAGCTTACTGTCTAAAATAACTCCTAAGTCCCGAACCTGAGAAAAACGTGGAACGCTGTCTTCATTAATTTTGTAGTTATAAATAATAGGATTTTTTTTCTTTGAGAATGTTATACAACTACATTTGCTAACATTAAGTAACATTTCATTATTAAAACACCATGCAGAAAAATAGTTTAACGAGTCTTGTAACATTTCACAGTCGTCAGAATATTTAACAGGTAGGAACATTTTTAGATCGTCAGCATATAATAACAATTTAACATAAGGAATAGCAAACACGACATCGTTAATAAATATAATAAATAGTAAAGGTCCTAATATACTCCCTTGAGGAACACCAGATAAATTATGGAATGTGGCAGATAAACTAGTTCCTATCTTAACGTTAATGCAACGATCAGTTATTTAACTTCTTAACCACTCAACAACATTTGTGTGAACACCATACTTTGATAATTTAGATAGCAATAGAAAGTGGTTGACCTTGTCAAAAGCAGCGCAGAAGTCAGTATAAATGACGTAACCTGTAAGCCCTTGTCAATATAGGAGTGGCAAAAGTTAAGTAAGTATATTAGATTGGTCTGAATCGATCGTTTCGGCATAAAGCCATGTTGAACATTAGAAATTAATGGTGAAAAGGCTTGGAGCATATGACGAGACATTATCTTTTCAAACAGTTTACTGCACGCACATAACATTGAAATTCCTCTATAATTGCACACATTACTTTTGTCAGATTTTTTATAAACAGGAAACATCCACGATGATTTCCTAAGACGCTGGAAGCATTTCGATTGCAAGGATTTGTTGAATAGTTTGGTCAGTATGGCAATGAGAGCAGCCTTGCAGTTAATGAGAATTGCGCTGGGAATATTGTCAGGCCCAGGTGCGTAGGAAAGCTTCAACAACGAAATAGCAGATTCCACCTCATCATCGTTGATTAGTGGGGTGCATAAATTAACCTCATCATTTATGAAGGATAAAGCCGATGTTGAGTTAGACGGTACCGAGGAATTTTTGGTGTACACAGAAGAGAAATATGAGGCAATTGCATTGCAAAACTCTTCATCTCCGGTAATGGTGTTTCCCTCAAACTGCATCGAGGAAGGAAGTCGTCCACAGGATTCCTTATCTTTAGCATATTTCCAGAATGATGTGGGATGTCTTTTGATATTGATTTCAATTTTCCTGACGTAGTTGGCGTAGGCGGTTCGGTTCAGCTGCTTATATATTTTTGAGGCGCGAGCAAAATTTATTTGATTAGTGCTGTTTTTTAGTCGATGCAGTTTTTTAAGGGCCCGTGATCTTCGACGTTTAGCCAAACGTAGTGCAGAATTGGTCCATGGTGGATGAGCACGAACATTAAACCGTGGGATGAATTGTTCATACAGTTCATTCATTTGAGAAGAAAATTCAGCCACACTGTCGTTGATGTCGTCATAATCAGCGATAGAGTCCCAGTTGATTTGGTTAAGTGCAGAAACGAGATCAGTGAAATTAGTTCGTCTAAAATTGAAATCTGCTTGACGTGAGGGTTGAGATGACGGTACACTGTATTGCAGGAGCGTGAAGTATGTAAGTAAAGCTGGATGATGTCCATCAGGTTCAACAATACTTTCGATGCATAATTCGATTGGCCTCATGTAATAGTAACTTTGTCGTTCGCAAACACTAGATCTAACATATTGTTATTGTGGTTTAGAACAGTGTTAAGATGGCGAAGACCCTGTTCTAAGATGATGGCTCGGTGATGGATTATGTTGTGTTGTGTGTGTTGGTGGGATCACATTTATGCAGTTGACATCATTATGCATAAAATTAGTAGTTGAGAAACTTCTGGCAGTTGAATTGTTTGAAGGAGGAAAGCAAGATACCGGGAGTGTTGGTGATAATTGTTTCTGTGTACGTTGGTGAAATTCAAACTGGCGGTAAACAAATCCGCATGGCCAAGTTGAAGGAGAGAAAGCGAGCTCGCCAAACTCCGATGGAAAGCCGATCTTAAAGGACACATACTTTAGTGAGCTTGTAACGCGACCTCTTGGTATGACACACTTCACCGAACAGTCAGTGCATTTTAACCTTCCTAGAATGAAAATGTTTCATGTTCTCCTCAGTTACAGTGGGTGCAATCCTAGTTACAAACATCCAAACTTTTGGCTCAGGTGCAGGAATGAATTGTATGGTGTCTGTGTTGATGTGATCATTGGCAGTGCCGGTGTGAAGAATTGCTTGTGTTGGATTTATGTGTTCATTATCAGAGAGCATACGCGATTGAGAGTGTGGTAGTGAGTTCTGTTTGACGGGAGTTGGTGTTGGTGACATAGGAGTGTCGGTGGATGTGTGGAATGTTTTATCGGTGAGAGAGATGGTACTCACAGTCGGAGCGATTTTCTCACGCTCTTGCGGCATCACTCTATTTGGATCCAGCTGAGATATCCTTTGATCAAGCTCACTCCGTATTGCATTTCTCAACTCATATTTCAGTGTATTCATCAAGCACGAAATTGATGAGAATAAATCTGATCTCGAGTCACGGCATTTCTCGCACATCCAGCAGAGACCACGATTGCGTGCCACCTCCTTAACACAAGTGGCGGCAAGTTTAATGCATTCCGGATGAAAGGCAGAATTGCACTCCGAAAAAGGAAGATTGCCAATACAAACAACCGGATCTTTGTTGATAGTAGTAGAGCAGATTGCACAGTCCATTATGAGGGAGAGTATCGATCACTTAGGTGAGCAGTGAGAGTGAACGGAGAGGACACTTATTGATGAGCTGGTGCGAATTACTCTCTGAGTGTATTAAGCAGGGTCAATAACACTGAACCGCAGTCGCCGATGAAACAGAAATCACGTAGAAATACAATTCAGGTACGCGTTCTCGTAGAAATTCTCGTACGATGCAGGAACAAAATGCTTAAATACAGCAACACAGCAAAACTTGCGACAGGAACTGCTTCACAAACTCAAAAACGAACGATTTCAAACCAAAATCACACCAAAAACAGACAGTACACAGGAGCAACGCAGAAACACGTCCAAACGCTTCAGTGGCCAACTCTCTCTGGTGGTATCCAATTCTTCCTCCATAATGGTTGTAGGGAACTGCTCGATTGCAGGAAACAGAAAGTTAGGAAACTGAAATTAGGAAATCTATTCCTAACGTTTCAAAAATTCGTTTGAATAAATCCGAATCGAATTGCCTGCCTTGATCGGTTGTGACTTTAGAAGGCACGCCAAATCTCGCTACCCAGTGCGTAACGAAAGCTTTTGCCACGGTTTCTACGGTCATATTCGCTAGTGGAATCGCCTCTGGCCACCGAGTGAATTTGTCTATCATTGTTAGACAATAAAGATTCCCTTCTGATGGTGGAAGTGGCCCAATTAAATCGATGTGCACGTGATCAAATCGGTGGTCTGGTACGTTTATGTGATTTATCGGCGTGTGATTGTGGCGAATTATTTTTGTTTTTTGGCATGCTAGGCAGTGTGTTACGAAGTGCTTGCAATCTTTCCGAATAGAAGGCCTAACGAATCTTTCGGAAACCAAATGAGTGGTGGCTCGTATTCCCGGGTGTGATGTGTTATGCAGTTTCTCTATAATTTGGTTCCTGAAGTGCAAGGGTACGAATGGCCTTATGTTTGCAGTGAAAGTGTTGCAAAAAGTGTTGTTTTTGTTCCAGGCATTATTAGCTCTTTCAGTGCTAATGTTGAGTTTGCAGGTGCTTGTTTCATGTATTGTATCGTTTCAGTGTCAGTGCGATGAAGCTTCGCCAAGTGTTCGTAATCGATCGTATCAGTGTTAATCGCGTCAACCCGACTAAGCATGTCTGCGATTTTGTTCTGTTCACCAGAAACGTGACGAATGTCTGTGGTGAACTCGCTGATGAAACAGAGTCGGCGCTGTTGTGTAAGATTTACTCTTTCCGGGCGTTGTTGAAACGCGGTTTCTAGTGGTTTGTGGTCAGTGTACACACAAAATTCTCGTGCCTCTAGCAAATCTTTAAAGTAGCGTATGGATTCGTATATGGCATACAATTCTCTGTCGTACGTACTGGCTTTCTGTAGACAAGGAGAAAGACATTTGGAGAAAAATGCTAGAGGCTCTGGACCCTCTTTGCCGATCTGTTGTAGTACGCCGCCGATAGCATGATTCGATGCGTCTACATTTAGAGCGAGCTTAGCATGCGGTGAAGGATGCGCAAGGATTGCGGCGTTTGCCAGATCTTCTTTGCATTTCGTAAAGGCTGCGTGTGCTTCATCATTCCAGACTAGCTTTGTTGTATCGTTCTTCTTGTTTCCCTTTGTCAATTTTTGCAAAACGTTTTGTTTGTGTGCGGCGTGTGCCATGAATCGGCGATAAAAGTTAATTGCGCCGAGAAATCGTTTAAGCTGTTTAGCTATCGTCGGCTTAGGGAAATCGATTATGGTTTGAACTTTTTCTTTTTTTGGACTTATGCCTTCGGCAGTTGTGTAATGCCCTAGGAAATTCACACAAGATTGTCCAATTTGGCATTTTTCTGCGTTGATCGCTAAGCCATTGTCGCGTAAGCGTTGGAAACCAGTTCTCAGGTGAGCTTTGTGTATTTCGGCATTTTTCGATGCGATACATATGTCGTTAATGTATGGGAAAACAAAGTCTAAGTCTCCAAAAATCGCATGAAGGTGGCGTTGAAGCGTTTGCCCTGCGTTCCTTAAACCAAAGGTCATGAACATAAACTCATACAAGCCGAACGGGGTCGTTATGGCCGTCTTCGGTATGTCATCTCTCGCTACAGGTATTTGGTGGCACGCTCTCTGGAGATCGATACACGTAAAAATGTGAGCACCGCTGAGTATGTTACTCACGTCCTGTATGTTCGGGACGGGATAGTGATCAGGAATTGTAACGGCGTTAAGACTTCGGTAGTCTCCACACGGTCTCCAAGTGCCATTTGATTTTTTAACCATGTGCAACGGGCTTGCCCAGTTGCTTTTTGACGGTCGACAGATACCCTGCTTCACGAGGAAATGAAACTCAGCCTTAGCCTTCTTCAATTTGTCAAAAGGCAACCTGCGCGGGCGACTGAATACTGGTGGGCCCGTTGTTAAAATCTGATGCTCGACCTTGTGGCAAGGTTTTTTCAACTGGTTTAGCTTGGTGATATCGCTGTACTCATGCAATATTGGGACGAATGGATTTTGGGTCGAGAAAGCTTTAATGGTAGGTGTATCAGCTGCATTTATGTTGAGAATCTCGCTTTTCGTTCTATTGTCTACTAATCTCTTTCTTTTCACGTCGACGAGCAAATCAAAATGCCCGAGAAAATCTGCACCGATGATTGGGCTGCCCACATCGGCGATTACAAACTCCCACGTGAACTTTCGTGCTAACCCAAGGTCAACAGTTAAACGTTTTGTGCCGAAAGTTGCTATCGTAGTGTTATTCGCGGCGAATAGTGTGCGTTTGCATGCGTGTAACCGTTCACGCATAGTAGGGGGAATAACCGATATTTCGGCGCCTGTATCGATCAACTATCGATTGTACGAACTATTGTTCACTAAGTGAATTCTTTGAATATGTACGGGCGCTTCGGGGAGTGTATGATTCGGAGTGTTACCGTGAGTGTTCTTTGGAGTGTTACCGGGGAAGTGATTAGTGTGACCTTTCTTCTTAATAATAAATGTGTTACAATTATTTGTGTTGAGTGGTTTTTTCGGTTTACATAGTGTCTTGAAAGAAAATGTTACGCGTTTGCGGGTGTCACTACTTACGGTTTGTTCCTGACGTGAACCGGTATGCCTTCTTCGAAAAAAATGCACTGGATGGTGCTGTCGCCTTCCTTCTCCTTCTCGCATTTCTCCGCTTTCGCTCCGTGCCGGTAGTGATACCAGCAAATCCATCTGTGGGACGAGGACGGCTTCCAATGATCACGTGATGAGTGCGTAGGTCGTTGTCCTCTCCTGTCCCTTGACCTTGATGTGTAGCGGGAGCGGGATGCCCAACCAGCAAAACCGAAGCTATTGGAAAACTTTCCTGTGTGCCAAAGCGAGAGAGCATGTCTTCTTTCTCTAGATTTTTGACGGCACAACGCCGATCGTGTGGCCTATGAACGAAAAACGGGAGAAGGGGAAACCGATATCCTTCGAGTGACACACACGCATGCATCTGAATGCGTATTCCGCTGAACCGAGACTACACATCTCTCTCGATCTCCCATGATTTTTCTGCTATCGCGCTCATCCGGGTGTTAGGCATCCTCAGTCTGTCCAGAACTTTCACTGTGGAAGGATGTATTGGAGTGATGTGTGATTTCTTGTGCCCCGTACTTTGCTCGTTTACGTTTTGTGCCGTGTTCCTTCTTCTTTAATTATGGAATGATTTATCCTTGTCAATTTCTAAGGTAAGTTTCTCATCCTCGTGTGTGCTTCAATGGATACATTAAACTAACGCTTGTCGTCTAAAAAGTTACAGTGCACGCGCATGTTAATCGACGGTTGCCAACATCCCGCAAAACGATCGACAGAAGGAAAACGGTGTCCGGTTTTAAAATATAAAGGTAAGCGTTTCTATAATCCTATGTGCAAAATATTGTTTAGTTTGGTATAAAAAACATGGATTAGTTATTGGTTAATTTTCATCAACAGATTTCATCACAGCTCTTTCGTAGAAGAGCGCACTTCAAGGACGCCTAGGATACGGCTAAACATGTGCAGCACCAGTCCGTGACGTCATTTCCAGACAGGCGCCGGCTGAACACGCGCAGCACCAGTCGAGGGTGTCCTAGCGAGAAGGGCAGAAGGAGGAACGAGAGGAAGGGTAACGGAACCGGTACAATTGTAGGGGGTGAAGCATCCAGCCGTGTACAGAGTGTGAGTGTGCCAAAACGCATGTGGAAAGAGGAGGTCCAGCATGCGCATGCGAATAGCATGCGAAAGTGTGCATAAAGCAAAAAGAATAAGCGTCACTACTACAACCAGCAATCCGAAAATATAAGGGGAGGGATAAATACAAATGCATGCGTGAGCAGGACCAGCAATTCAAGCATTTGAATGTGTGCGTCGGTTTGTGCCGTGCTGAAAATTTTTACTTTAGCTGCTGCTAGTGTAAAAACTTAAGGAAAGCTTAAAGTAAATTTTTTTTTACACAGGGCGCCTTCGGAAATTGTAGCCTGGGTGTGTGATGAGCTGCGCGTCGATCAACCGAGAAAACTTCGTCCAGTCTCCGGGAGAGTTGTTCGATCCGTTCTTCGAGTGCTGCGATATCCGATGATGTTCTCGGTGTGTGATGCGTGTGGGAGGTCTCTCTTCGTACAGGTGCAATCTCCGTGCGTGGCGCCTCCATGATTTTGTCAGCCACGATCGCCTGCTCGTCGAGTGTAGCGGTGGGCAAGGCGGAAACGATGGACCGCACTGTGTTGGGTAGTGCACGAAGCCAGATGTTAAGAAGGACGCTGTCGGAGCATCCTTCTCTGCCCAGTCTTCGCATCTCGGAGAGCAGCATGCTGGGCTTGTGGTCGCCCAGCGAAACACCGGAAAGGAGGTTGGTTAGCCGCTGGTTTTCCGAGGGTTGAAAATACTCCAGTACGGCGTTTTCCATCGTGATGTAACGATCGTTATTCTCACTTTTGTTACACTTTGCAATGGCAGTGTAAACGTATTTGGCTCGGTTGCCGAGCGACACGATGACCGTATTGAATTTCTGCTTGTCCGATTTTACGTCGTTGACGTTGAAAGCCGCTTCCAGGCAAAGGAACCAGGTGTCCACATCATCCACATCGAAATCTGGAAAACTGATTTTTGAAACCGCATGCCTTTCCTCATGCTCCGCTTTGATGTGTGCCGGTGGCGCGTGGGGAGTCGTCTTCGGCGCGATGGGGGCACTTCCTTCGGGATTCATCTCGTACAGCGGTCGCGAGCACTTTTATTGTACAAACGTTCGCGGACTGGTTAAAAACGAGGTTTTTGCGTATCACTTTAAACTGTCGGGGTCACTGATAGCACGTGTGGAATTCGGATTGATGGAAACGACTTGTTCGGTTGGAGTTCAGATTATAAGAGAGAGCATTTTTATTTCGGTTGTCCTAACAAGCTACATAAGGACGGTTCCTTATGCGCTCTGTTTATGCCCACGAGTTGGGCTGTTCGTGCTACTATCGAGCAGTTTCCTAACTTTCTGTTTTCTGCTATCGAGCAGTTCCCTACATGGTGTTAACCAACCGACTAGCCTGATTGTTTCTTTCCAGAAGCATGGAGCGCGCTCATTTTCTAATTTTTGGAGGTTGTCGAAGAGATACCATATGTAACCTAATGAAAGTGGGCCACGTAAGTCGCAAGCTGGCCAGTTTTTGTTCACGATTCATGATTCACTGTAATTTTTCACAATTAAATTAGTGTAAATAAACACATTGACATGGATTGACATTTTATTGACACATATATAGGTTGACATAATTGACAACTGAGTTATACGCGTTTGAACGCGGGCGTGGAAAATGCGCGTCGTGTTTGCGGCCTTACAAATGAATTGATATTAAATAGGAATGGTTGGGCTGAGTAGGTAACATAATATCATGCTTGTTGATGGCATAACAAATTAAAATATTCCTTGATCGCAAATACCAGATTGCATCGGAACGCTATCGCTAAACTCCATAGTATATGTCTTCCTTATGCTAATCGTAGAACTACAGTTTCGTCTTTCAGGTATTCTTGAGGTGCGTTAAAACCTTTAAAGCCTTTAAATTAAAACCTTTTATGGATCACTGTATTGTGGAGATGCGATAAAAGATTGCATTCATTTTGAAGCTTTATTTTGATGACCCTTACGGATAAGCAGCAATCTTCATATAACAATTTCCTTTATATTCCTGAGCCTCTTCACTCACTTTAGACACGGATAGATTACCCTTTTTCTCTTTGTCGACATTTCCTTTTTCACGATATTTTTTTCACGATTAAAAGAACTGTAGTTCGTTCAATGTTTCAAATTTCGGCAACTTCTTTTGGGAGCTTTCGACTGTTATACGAATGCCACACATGTTCTCCGTCTGCATCTGTTGTTATGTTATTTTTCCTTTTTGTGCTTTGACTGAAGAACATGTTACTCAACGCAAATTAAAACTATTAAACTGAGGTGTGTATTGTTGGTAGATGTGAATTATTATACGATGCCAATTTATGCTGGAAGTTGGAGCGGTTCCGTGGTACAGTCGTCAACTCCAACGACTCAACAGCCGGTTCGGGTCGGATCGCAAAGAACGGTGGGAGCAACAGGTTCAGTTTGAATCTGCTTGGGTTAAAAACAAGGATCGCGGTCCAGATGCTTGCATGCTGGAACGGATCGCACCTGGCCGGAACGCAACGCGCATCACTTCTATTTATTTATGTCCCGCACATTTTACTTATTTATCATTACTTTGAGTGATTTTTTTCTCCTCGAACGTGAGGCAAAGAAGTTTGAATATTTTTATAATTTTTAAATCTACGCTTGCCATGATTGAATTTGTCTTGAAAGAATGATTTGTCTCGACATTCTGGTAAGATAACAAAATTTGATGCGCCCTAAAAGGAAAAAAAAGTAGAATTTGTTTATTTGTTTGTTTGTTCTTTTGTTTGATTCTTTTTTATTATTGTCCGCTAACCCTAGCCTGACGCAACAAAACTTAACACAGTGCCTGTACTAGAAAGAAAGAAGATTGAATAAAATGTAAGGACAGGGAATAGAAGGTTGAAGACCAGCTAGGAATGGGCGGGAATGGAAGGAACGGGAAGGGGACACACACAAGGGAATGCGGGATAAGAGGGAAGGCACATCAATGTCACCGAGAAGAGAAGGAGTCCTGCGACAAAAATAGCATAAGCGCGACCACGTCTCCTTTCAATCGATTTTGGTGTCAACATACGACATCTGACGAGAAAAACTCCGGACTCATCGACTCCGAGTCCGGATCAGTCCGGATCTTTCCAGATCACTCCGGATCACTCCGGATCAATCCGTATCAGTTCGGATCAGTCCGGATCAGTCCGGATCACTCCGAATCACTCCGGATGAATCTGGATCACTCCGGATCACTCCGGTTCACTCCGGATCAGTCCGAATTAGTCCGGATTAGTCCGTATGAGTCTGGATTAGTCCAGAAGGTTGGGGTTAATACGGTCAAGACCGAGCGAGTAGTTTAAGTTGGCGATGCAATTATTAATGCCCAACATGACTAGTCACTATCGTTAAGACAATTCTTGATGAATGTGTTCCGTTGTGTTGTGTTGTGTTCAAATAATGCATCGAGAATTTACGATTCAGTATAAAACATTCTTTCTGTTTTAAATATTTCTTTCTTGCAATAATATTTACCTTTTAAATATTTACCGTCTCATTGAAAATCTCTTTTCCTTCTACTTCCCGTATGATTCCCATCGTATTAAGTCAAAAGAAGTAAGGTTATTTCAATTTTGATTGTTTATTGTTGGTTTACATTTCTAGAATTTCAATACAAACAATTGGAGTTGTAGCATATCTGCTATACAGAACTTATTATAATACACACTATCAGCTATAGACACATTGTAACACACTTCGGAAAGCCAAATCACACCATTGCAACACATTCATTATAACACATCAGCAAATCAATCCACACCATAGCAACACACCCAGACCATACCGTTCATAGAAAAAACAATTGAGACACATTTATCGAAAACAACCGAAATGCGCAACATACGCAATTCAAGCGTTACTGCGGCAAAGTGGACAAACAGAGACGCATAGCAACTTATTGCTAAAAGCGCAGTGTAGGCAAAGATCGACGAACGCACTCGTTCTTTGGCTAGAACAGTTGAAACTTTCCAGAACCTTTGTAAAAACACTAAAAGCGCAGCATAGGTACAAATTGACAGACACCTCACTCCAATACAATGTATGAATTGTACTTCATATCAATAACCTTTAATAAGGACAAAAACACATTCCAAAACCAAATGTACGAAACCCACTGAGTATAAATAAAACCAATTCCGACCGTGGCAAGCCAGATTCGTTCGGACTGCCAAGAAGGACGTTCGCTTCCTAATACTTTGCCTTCCAACTTATTTCAAGAGTTTAGTTATGTCCCCTACCCAAGGTAAGGCTTCTAAACTCCAACGTTTCCAGTAAGGGAAACCTCCTAAAGGTTTCTATGATCGCCTGGACGATCAAGTGTTGAAAAGTCCGCTTTGAACAAAAGTATTATTCCACCTCGGCTCATGTCAGTAAAAACTGACCTACCGCGACGATACTTGAGGTACAGCTGTACGCTCATCATATGGCGACCGTAGCTATCGCCTAACCCATAACAGAGTTCAAAAAGTCAAGTTGAATTATAATTTAATACATTATTTCTTTTTAATTCGTCGTTTGGTTTTATTACAAGTTAAATCACATTTAAGCCTATTTCTCCTTTACTTTCCTTTATTTCCTTTACTTTCCTGCTTCCAAGTTGACTTCTTTTTTGACTCAACATCAGTCCTGTTTTCGAAAAAACTCTCTCGCAGGGAACAAAAGTTGCTGGAAGCCGCGGTCAAATGGGGTCAAGTAGATCAGCTTGTCAGAAACATAGCGCCATTGAAGACGGCGCTTAGTTGCAAATTAGATACGAGAAAAGACAGACCAATTTTTGAGCTGATCGGCGAAACCCTACATACGCGAGCGACAGTTACAAAAATTCTGTAGCAGCAACTGAAATAAACAGAAAGCTACACCAGTGGCAACAGTAGCTGTTACAATATGATTATAGGAAACACCGCTGGATAGTGGTTGAACTTGCTGTTGAAATACGCCCCATGTATCATCGTCGAGCCGGTCTCGTAGTACAGTCGTCAACTCGTACGACTTAACAACATGCCCGTCATGGGTTCAAACCCAAATAGACCGCGCCGCCATACGTAGTACTGACTTTCCTGCTATGAAGGGGAATCAACTAGTCACTGAAAGCCAAAGCCCACAAGTGGGTACAGGCAGGCCTTGACCGACATCGGTTGTTGAGCCAAAGAAGAAGAAGAAGATCATCGTCCTTAATTGATATGTCGCAGGGAATATATCTTGAGAAAAACACAACTGCTTTATTCCTTAGTTCAGAATGGAATCGTCTTTATTCACTCAATGTGTACTCTGATCGAGTCTTGCAATGTTACTGCGTTATGCGTGTTACTATGCAACATCTCCCCCCTTAATTCACCAATACGGTTCAAACCTGGCTGGTGGCCTACGAATTCTTCGAGGTCTTTCCGCTTTCACGGGTTGAGCAGAAGATGCAGGCATCGGTGGAGTGGCTTGAGTAGTAACTGTGGACGATGATGTTTGCCAATTTTCTCCTTCAATTTCTTCAGCGGACTCTTCATCAGCTGAATAGTAATGTTCTTGTTCAGTCATTTCAATTGAGTTTTCAACTGCCTGTGGAGTTCCCAATTCAAATTCGTCAAAGAAAATAGTTAACAAATTTCCAGTGTCGTGACAATTTCTATTTCCACACGATGTTTCCTCCTGTAGACGCTTCTTCAGTTGATTTGCATGTGAGCGAATAATTCGCTGGTTGTCTTCCAAAAACACGTTGTAATTCACTCTACCGACTCGTTCGACTATTGATGCCGGTTTCCACTCCCAGGAATTATTGCGGTGGACTTGGGCATAAACCGCTTCTCCAGGATCGAAGAATTTTCTACCAGCTTCTGGCTTTTCATTTCGTGACCGTGAAACTGGAGGTAGTAATAATGACTGAACTGTTCGAATAGGCCGCTGAAACATCAATTCAGCTGGAGACTTATCTGGTGTAGGTGTGGTTCGATAAACTTGCAAAAAAGTCTGCAAAGCTTCATCTAAAGTCTCTCCTCCTGCTCGAATTTTTCGCAATGTACGCTTTAGTGTGTCCACGAAACGTTCTGCCAAACCGTTTGACTGCGGATGGTATGGTGCAGTACGGATGTGACAAATACCCAATTGTTTGCAAAATGCTTGGAATTCAAAGCTGGTGAACTGGGTACCATTATCAGAGACTATAGTTTCTGGAACACCAAACGTTGCGAATGATTGCGTTAAAAACTTGATAGTTGTCTTTGCTGTTGTAGTTTTGGTTGCATATACTTCTGGCCATTTTGTGTATGGATCAACTACAACCAAAAAATACACGCCATCTACAGGACCGGCATAGTCCACGTGTACCCGTGACCATGGCTTTTCCGGCACAGGCCAAGATTCAGGTGTTTCTTTGATTGGTGCTTTGCCAGCAGTGCAACATGAAGTACAACGCCGGACAAAGTTTTCGATATCGACATCCATTCCCGGCCAGAAAACGAAACTTCGAGAAATGGATTTCATTCGCACCATTCCAGGATGACCGCGATGGAATTGTTGAAGTACCTTTTTCCTGTAAATGTTTGGAACAACAACTCTGTTGTGAAACAAGATACATCCATCTACATGCGTTAACGATTCTTTTCGTGTGTAATACGAACGAATGTCTTGATTTTTGATTGACGACGCTTCGTTCGGCCAGCCTTCCCGGATGAATTTCAAAACAGCTTGCAGTGTTTCGTCCAATCTTGTTGCTTTTTGAATGTCAGCAAATGATACTGGTACTTGTTTCAATGAATCGTGCATGACGTTTTGAATATCCTCTTCAAGTGAAATCGAAGCTATAACGTAATCTTCCTCTGGTTGCTTGCAACGGTCGATTAGCCTTGATAGCATGTCAGCGCACCCAAACTCGGTGGTTGAAACATATTCGATGGTAAAATCGTAGTTTAATAACATCAATGCCCACCGTTGGAGTCGGTTTGCTGTGTGCAAAGGAATTCCCTTTTTTGAACCAAATATGGATAGTAAAGGCTTATGATCGGTTAAAAGAGTAAATTTCCGACCAAGTAAGTACTTATGAAATTTGGTTACCCCATAAGTAAGAGCCAGAGCTTCTTTTTCCGGTTGTCCGTAGCCTTGTTCTGCAGACGTTAATGTTCTTGAAGCATGTTGAATGGCTTTCAAATATCCGTTCGGAAATTTATGAAAAATGACTGCGCCAACGCCGGTGCTAGACGCATCTGCTGCAACGATGATAGGAAGATTCGGATCATAATGTGTCAACAGTAAGTCAGATTGCAGTACTTTCTTGAATTTTTCGAACGATGTCTGACAATCCGAATTCCACTTCCACTTCGTATCCTTCTTTAGCAATTGATCTAACGGGTGTCTGAGTTCATGCATGTTTCTCACAAATCGGCCGTAGAAATTCACAGCTCCTAAGAACGATCTTAATTCGGAAATGTTCGTTGGTGCTGGAATAGATGCGATGGTTTTCAGCTTCTCTGGGTCAGGACGTATGCCGTTGCGATCTACCACATGCCCCAAATAGACAATTTCAGTTTGATAGAAATGACATTTTTCCAGCTTGACGTGGAAGCCATATTCTTTTAAACGCTGAAGAAATGTGTCTAATGATTGCTTGTGTGCCTCCCAAGTTTTACCGAAAATTATAGCATCATCTAGAAATGTTCTAACGCCAGGAATGTCAGCAATCATACCGTCAACTAGTCTTTGAAAAGCTCCAGGTGCTGATTTGACTCCCGGTGCGAGACGGTTGAACTGAAAAAGACCTCTATGTGTGTTGATCGTAAGAAGGTGTTTAGATTCGTCTTCTACTTCTACTTGTAGGTATGCATCGGACAAATCGACTATGCTGAATACAACACTTCCGTTCAACTGTGCAAAAATTTCTTCAGGAGTAGGTAGAGGATAATGATTTGACTCTAAAGCTTCGTTAAGCCCCGTCGAATAATCCGCACAAATTCGAACTTTACCATTAGGCTTGCGAATGGCTACTATCGGAGCAGCCCACTCCGAAAAGTCTATTGGTGTGATGATGCCTAGTGATTGTAGTCTTGATAGTTCCGCATCCACAAGAGCGATAGTATTGAATGGTACTGGTCGTTTTGGACAGAAAACTGGTTTTACATTGGGCTTCAGAAACAGTTTCACCTTCGTTTTTGTGCAATGTCCAAGCGAATCATCGAAAACTGTTGGATATTTCGATTGAAGCTGTACTATTCGATCCTTTGGACATGCTGATGAAACTTTCTTACACAGTACATCGAAGGGAATTGCCCATAGATTAAACCTATCTATCCAATCTATACCTATAACATTTAGGACTGGTGATGATGTAACAAAACAAACACATTTCTCTGTAATCGCATTAAGGATAACCTCGCATTCGAATTCACCGATAAGCTTGAGTTGTTCTCCCGATGCATTCGATGCTTCAATGGATGCTTGAGAAAGTTTCGGTTGACCCAAATGTTGCCATGTTGTTTTAGAAATAACTGTTATGTCACTTGCGGTGTCCAGTTGGAGTGATGTAGTTATGCCATTGATTATGATAGAGATAAATTTCCTTTTAGCAGTGTTTTTCGTGACATGATTAACGAAAATTCCCTGAGATTTCTTTTGATTTTGATTTTGATTCTTCTCACTCTTTTGATATGTGTTGTTGTTTGAAGATTTTGATCTCATGGCTTTACAGTAACCTTCCTTGTGGCCTACATTTTTGCACACTTTGCAGAGATGATCTGTAAAATTGCAATCCCGTACAAAATGCATTTTTCCACATTGCCAACAAGGAGTACGAGGGACAGTATTCGAATCTGATTTCGGTTGACGCTGATCTTTTGAATTGTCGAATCGGGAAGGCTGTGGCAAACGATACGGTTTCTTCTCTGAAACTGCATGCACGGAATGCTTCGATCTTGATTGATTTTCGATCATCGTTGTATCCGCTTTCAGATTGATAAGCCGTTGAAATTCTGCCATTAGTGTTTGAATGTTCACTTTAGCCTCCGGCGTCGCGTTTTCTATTCGAGATAGCAGTCTTGCTCTGATATCCGAGAATTCCGGAGCTTGCAGTCCGCAAATGAAAATTAGACATTTGAAATCGTCTAATTTCAAATTCTCGAACTCAGAATCCTCGCATGCCTTATTCACTCTTCCGCCGTAAGTGATGATATCTTCTAATGCAGATTTCACTATCTGCAAGCACTGGTACCTTTTGTGGAACACCGAATATTGCTTTCCGAAAATTTTTTTGAGAATATTGACGGTTTCTTCAAACGAATTTTCATGCGGTTGCTTCGGAAGAATGTAATTCACATACCGGCTGTGAGCGGACGTTTCCAGCTTCCTCAGCAAAAGTCGCACTTTCGCCTCGTCATTCAAACTGCTGGCATCGTTTTGAAAAAGGTCTTTGAAACGTACATACCATTTTTCAAAAGTGATGTTGTTTTCTTCATCGAAACGAAACTCCTCGATGGTTTTCGATAAAGATTCAAGGATTTCGTCAGGACTTCTAGTTTTAAAAGCAGCCATCTGTTGAAGAAGTTGAGCCATTTGGTTGATAACGGTTTCAAGGTTTTCATTGTTCATCCTTGACGCTAATTCTCGTTAGCTTCAGAATCTCGTGAGCTTCGGGTTCCGGGTTCAGTAATAATCCTCGTCGCCAAAATGATATGTCGCAGGGAATATATCTTGAGAAAAACACAACTGCTTTATTCCTTAGTTCAGAATGGAATCGTCTTTATTCACTCAATGTGTACTCTGATCGAGTCTTGCAATGTTACTGCGTTATGCGTGTTACTATGCAACATTAATAATTTCTGTACATTCTTCTACAGTAGGTGTGTCATTTGCGCATTGAGTTTAAATGGAATCAATTTTTCATGTGAACAAGCATACGCCTCCTCGTATTCTGTAGAATTTCCTAAGAACCCTTCTTTTTTAAACCTAGGATCAAATAGTATTGCTAATGATGAAACGTCCTTATAGTTATAAGTGTTGAACCTATCTTCAATTTCTGACATAATTTCTGTTGCAAGCTATTTGGCGTTTGTATGTAAATGACATGATAGTGCTTTTAATGGTATAATCAAAGATTTGATCAGCACACCCAATTTTGATAATGCAACTGTTTTTCCGCCATTATTTCTTTAGTAGTTGAATCCAAATATCGAAGCACGTTAGCAGTTTCTTTTATGATTTCCCAGTGATTTTATATTTTTTTATATGTTATATTTTTTTTGATTTCCCAGTGATTTTAGATTTTATATATGATTTTATTTTTATAGAAGCGATCTAGCATTTCATACGTAGAGTTCCATCGTGTGGGGCAATCCTGTTTTAGTTTTTGTTGCGGTAATTTATAATTAGCTGCGCTTTTGAATGCAAAAAATTGCTGCACTTCTGGAAGTTTTTGCATTGCTTTGTTGCTTCTACGAAAATGCATTTAACTATTTCTATCGTTTTTTCTATAGTATTGCTAATAGATTTTTGAACTGCTAAATATATGGTATGTGCACCGCATGGAAGGTCTTCAATGCCAAGTGCTCTTGCCGATGCTATCCTAGTAGATTGATCGCGCATTCCCCTACGTTGTGTTAATTTCTATATGTTTTACTTAAAACTGCTTTATTGAATTATAACGCGAAAGTTGTGTGCTTACGCAAAGCCGTTGCTCTTGGTGTGTCGGTTCTTGTATTCAATCGATCTTTTCCCGCTATCCTAATCGCACCAATACATACAAACAGAAACTGTCAAATATACGCACAGACCGATAAAAACGCAATTACGTAAAACGCAGTTGAAATATTTCAATTACACGGACTATGGGTAACCGTAACACACATTCCTAAACAAGATGTATTGTCTGTTACCATATGTTGGAAATTGAATTGAATCGCATTGTAGTTAGTTTAGAAAATATGATTAATTGAAATTTCGTGTTTCATCCCAACCCAAGTGACATTTGCTCGAAATTGTTTTCCCATATCTGCTCGATTAGTACTCGATACGTCTGAAATTGTGGATTTGTGTCTGATCAAGTGTGTTGAAAGCGCTAAAATTTGGTGAGTTCGTAAATTAGACTTGCTTCTATCGATTGACGATGCCGTCGAGCTCATTTTACACACATAGCTTCGATTTTTGATTAAAAACAAAAGCTAATTTTGTGTGACGTTATTGTATAAAAAATTAATATTATTTAAGTATAAAATGGCTACCTGACCAATTATAACGATAGAAAACATCATTTTCGAGCGAATCTAGAAGAAAACAACGAAAAAGCCACATCACAGTTGATTTTAAAGGCCTTTTTCTAAATTCCCTTAAACTGGTGCAGTTTAAGGGAAGTTTAAGGCTCCAGTTTAAGGGAATTTGCTCGAATTCCCGATTATTCGTGCTCGAAAATGTCAATTCCCAATTGACATTTTCGAGCACGAATAATCCGGAATTCGAGCAAATTCCCTTAAACTGGAGCCTTAAACTTCCCTTAAACTGCACCAGTTTAAGGGAATTTAGAAAAATGCCTTTAAAATCAACTGTGATGCGGCTTTTTCGTTGTTTTGTTTTAGATTCGCTCGGAAATGATGTTTGCTATCGTTATAGTTGATCATGTAGCCATTTTATACATATATAATATCGATTTTTTATAAAATAACATCACACAAAATTTGATTTTGTTTTTCATAAAAAATCAAAGCTACGAATGTAAAATAAGCTCGACGGGATCGTCAATCGATAGTAAAAAGTATAATTTACGAACTCACCAAATCTTAGCGCTTTCAACACACTTGATCACACACAAATCCACAATTTCAGGCGTATCGAGTACTAATCGAGCAGATATGGGAAAACAATTTCGAGCAAATGTCACTTGGGATGTGTTCGTGAATTGTTTCAAATGGTGAAATATTTCAATTGAACTAGATCAGTTTCGGATTGTAATTGGAGAATGAACTCTTAGGATTAGGATGAAATGAACTAGCAAATGAACTATGTAATGAAATGACAAGTGAATAAACAGTAGCAAATTGATTGGCGCAAAGCACACAGCGGTTTTATCCATTCTCTTCGGTTTTCGGCAATCCGTATATCACAGCCAGCTTTTAAGTGATATTTATCACACTATAGTTTCTATTCGTCCATGAATTTCAATTTTTTTGGTAACATTTTCAATACATTTTGCTATTTTGCTCCCGATGTGTTCTTTTAAGAATTCCAAGCAATCTATTAAGAATGTAGATAATTCGAAGTTATCATTTATAAAATGAACTGTTATGGCAAGGAAGCAATATAACTATCTGATACTCAATTGGCGTTCACATATTCCAATGTTTCGTTATAAATTTTTGGTCACGCGGAATTAGCTAATGTTTTGCTGGTTGGTAGATCAAAATTTGGATTCAATTATTTTATGAATGCTCTAAAATAGTGATTATCAATGATAGAAAATGGATAATATTCTTTACATATTATTAATATGAGCAGTTTACCTAAACATTTAACTGCGTTTGATGACAGAATGGTCTTAGAAACAAAATAATTGTCTATTGAGCGTAATGAATTTGCAAAATACGAGGCGGGTGCGAGACGATTTTTGCAGAAATCAAGCCGAATCACCTTTTTGCTCGTTATTTGAATTTGGTTCGGCTCTATTTATAGAAGTAGAATGATGCTTTCTCTTCATATATCGTCGTAAGTTACCGTTCAAATAGACACAGAGCGACAACGTCGCGCGCGACAAAAAGTAGCTCAATTTAGCAAACAGAGCTACTCGTCTCGCGCGACATTATTGCTTCATCCGAAATAATCGAATTATCTAGTTTGTTTACTAGCCAGATTAATGCCAAACGTAAAAAGTTAGATTTGAACACATTTTAACCTATTTTTGTGTGTTTCTGATTTAGATTTTCTCTTTGCTTTCGTCTATCATAATCAAAACAGCAACAAAACTTACTTTCCAAACTCTATATGTTTGGATTAACATTTTCGCTAATTTTGCTCGCGGGTTTCTGCAGTTTTTTTTTACGCGGTATAATTTCTTGCCGAAACGATATACTTAAGTTTACCCAAAAAATTTGTCTCAATTCCGCGAGAGGTTTGAAAAGAGCGCAAATCTTATGCTGCGCTCTTTTTATAGCCTCTTTTCCTTCGTCACTTCAGGTCCTAATCGGATTGCGCTTCGTGTACGTTAATCCTTCTGGTTTAATAGTGCTCGTTCAGTACCTGTGTTGCGCTATGTAACAACACTCAGTTTAGTTAATGAAATGACAATCGAAAATATATCTTCTTTCAAACATCTTACCTATTTTTCATGTCATACACTGTTAAACTTCTTCTTCATGTCGCTGGTGATTTCGATGTCTCCATTCGAAGTTGTAAGTAACTTTCAAAGAGTATGTAGTTTGGAAGCCAATAATCCTTCCAATACCTCGGGTGACAAACGGTCCCTTAGTTTTTTTTTTTTTGTTAAGGTTATTCTGGGAAAAAAGTCTTTCCACGCAAGCCGAAGAATGTGGAAGAGATAACAAAGCTGGTAAGACTCTTCGCAGTACAGGAAAAGCAAAATTTCCATCAGAACGCCGTACGATTGCTTAATCGTTATTATATTCCAAAAAACTACATTATAAGTCAACTCCTCTGGTTGAAAATCCTTTAACCCTATGTTCCTTATTTCCCGATACTCCATATCGGCGACTTGTAGTTCTGCTTCTGATACCAAGTTAGGGAACATGTTTAGCAATGGATAGATTGCCTCAAATTTCCTGTTTGCTACATGATTTGAATCCAATATCGCAAAATGAATAAGAATAGAATCACTTAAATCGACACGGCTTGTGATTTGGTTACATAATGTTACATAAAAGTTTATCATATTTTTGTGACCTCGCTTGCTGTTTGTTGACTTATGATGTGGTTGTGTAGGAGTTGTTCCATTAGCTGCATACTTTCTGTGCCGATGTCTATTGATTTATAATTTTGATGGCAGAACACAACTTTTATTCTGTCTTTATTTTATTTTTTGTTTTTTTTTTATTATATTTAATATTGTTACTAATTATCATAATTATTAACAATATATTTATTGTTTAAATATGATTTTTTAATAATTAATAATATCAATATCATAATTATTATTATTTTGTTGTTACGTTATTACAAATTTAGCCCTTCCAGAGGTAGAGATCAAAGAGGTATCATTGCATCAAAGATATATATATTTTTTAATAGTATTTTCAATTACTAATTATTTTACTATAGCCATCCTGAACTTTCTGCATTTCTTCTCTGCCTCCTTCCTATTTTTCTTTGTAAAAAATGTTGCATGATCGTTTGATCCGAGGGTGTGCTTTAGCGCACGCGCCGTTTCGTAACACAACCCGCTGCGCAAAGCGACGGAAGAAATAATGCCGTTCGGAGAATTTTATCATGCCATCTTTTTCCCTCCAACGGCAAATTTGTCAAGCAGCTCGTCGAGCTACCCGTCCCTGGCTCCGCCTCATACCCCTCGCCTGAGCGCGCTATCGAAGGTTTGGATGTGTTGGTGCGTCAGACGGCCAATCGCTGTCAGCCGTCGTCCGTGCTTTTTCCCTCCATAGCGCTATCTCTTTCTCGCGTGTGGACAATGCTCATGAGTTGCTGTGGCGCCTAAAAATACCGTTACCAAACATTGCGGCGATGAAGTTGCATTTTCACAAATCAAACCAAAAAAGCGCAATGAGTTCAAACACTGCGATATAAAAATGACTAAGGAATCGCTAGTTTACGCTGGAGGGTTTGCTGTGCAACGCGCTGAATCCTAATTCGCATTAACACGTTCATCTCGGCGCTAATTTTCATCAACTTTCCTTTGCACCAGCATCTAGAACTTAGGCTGGAAAGTTCACTTTCAGTCCCTGGGGCCTGCCATTGATCTGAACGTGTTAAGCATTAAACATAACTTTGTTACACTAAGCTTTTGCTTTCGTATGTTGTAGATTACACAGATATGCTGTGCCGTCTGCGCAAGCGTATGAGCGTGCGTGTGTGTGCAAAACTGTCGCAATATGTGTTTTTTCCGAAATGTTATGATCCAGCGGTCAAAGAAACGAAGGTGTTCATGAAAGGCGGAAAGACGAATTGAGGCCCCTGTCAATGGTAACTGATGACAGGGAGGAGGGGGTAGTGGCACACAGCTGTTGGGAGATTGAACAGTATTCTTAAATTGCCGGCGGGAAGGGGGGTGGCCATGGGACCCCAACGATCATCGGTCACAGGCCCTAAAATTGTAGTCGCCATGGGGGGACGGGAGGTGCAAATGGTTCTCCAGCCACGGAGCCCTAACGACCATCTTTCCGGGGGCCCTTGTCGCTAATAAACTGTCCACTTTTAGACATACGGCATACTACAGACTAGAGATCTTCGGTGACCGCCTAGTCCGCCTACCGTTAGATCCACCGCTGGTTCATGACGGTGTTTTTTTTTATTGTGGAGGTGTATCCTTCCCCCCTGCTGCGTATGCACCGGGCAGGAGACAGTGTGGCAGTATGCAAGTTGCACACTGGATAGGAGCGGGCCCGCGGCACCGCCATCATTCCGCACATCTGCATGCCCGTCGTGGGTTCTAATCGCGTATGAACCGTCCGCCGTAGCAAGGGGTGACTATCCGGCTACGAGGTACTCAAGTCCTGAAAAGGCCGGCATGATCGCGTAGGCTATTACGCTAATAATAATAATAATAATAATAAAAAGAACTTAGCATAGCAGTCCACACCCGGGTAAGAGTTTGTCTTGACTTTGTTGCTGCCGGGCTACCGCTGTGACGAGACAAATACACGGAATGCACTCGACCAAAACATGAACCTACCGATCCGAACCCATTCCAAGGCATTGCCGGTCAATCAGCGTCATGATAACTACTCCAAACCAACAAGCCACCAGATTCTGGACGGACATGTGCAGCGCCATACGCGTACCGTAATAAACAAATCCAGAATCGTCTTTTGTATGAATTCAATTCAAAATGTTGTTTCCACTTGCGTCCACTAGCTGAATTAGAAACAAATGTGCAACAAATCACACGCACGTTTGCTTAAATCATGTGTCTTTTTAATACCCCCAACAGCAGAGCCGATCGCAAAGATGCCAATGCCAATGGTTGTGTTGCCTCTCAGCTAGCGAGATCGAAAATGCGTGGTATTTTGTAGCCGCAGCGGATGAAAATGTACGCATCAGAATCAAATAGTTTTGGGGTTTCCAAACGCACGCACACACACAAACACGAGCGCGCAAACTCACACACAAACACGCACGCAAACTCACACACACACACACACACACACACACACACACACACACACACACACAACGCGCGCGCGCACACATGCATGAACGCGAGCACGCCAGCACGCACGCACGCACACACACACGCACCTACGCGCGCCCGCGAGCCCGAAAGCGCGCACGCCAGCACGCACCCACGAAAGCACGCTCGCGCAATCACGCACTCACACCCCCCCCCCCCCCCACCCACCACGCATGATCGATTACGGCTACCTTATCGGTAGAACGGTTGGTTCAGCTTTCTTGTAGCATCCTCATCCCTAGCGCCGGGCGGGGTGGGTAATCACGACATGATAGAGTGAACGGCCACTTTCCCCGCGCTGTGTGTGTGCGTGTGTGTGACGAGACCCGAAAACGCGAGACAGATTTCGGCACATTGAAAAAAATATTTTATTGCCACTATACACTGTGCTACATGATGCTTAGAAGGTCGTTGAAGCATCTAACATGTTCAAATTAAAAAACATATTAGATTAGTGTTAGACGTTCTCCTACGCTTGTTTTAAATAGGCTTCTTCACCCTCAATTGGCAGGGGCATCGAATGGTCTCATCAGCAGCGGCACGAAATAAAATAAACCATCAATACACCGATAACACTTTGAATCCCAATCCAGCTTCTCCCACAGCGTGTCAAGGTCACACACAAATTAATAAATGCTAACATCCACCAATAACAATACACAACCGCAATGCATATATGAGTATCAACGCATACACCGCAACAGCCAATCAGCTGGCGGCGGAAGGCACGGGCTGAAGCGCAAGTAAGGCAGGGCAGGGTGAGGGAGGGAGAAGAAGCGGACGAAAAAATGGGCGCCACTATTTTAATAAGCGATCGAAAACTTCTCTAACTCAAACTGCAAACATATTTCACAGCCCATGTCTGTGAAATATTTCGCATTCGAAATTGTTGCAAATTTATAAATGAAATATTTGGAAATTTTCAGCGCTGAAATTTTAGGATTGAAATATTTCTTCGATCGGAATCCAAGCGTTTTCCCTGACATTTCTGCTCGCTTTTTCGATCGCTTTTGTCGGAAAGCGATCAAAAATCCGAGCTACAAAACTGCTCGATTTTGTCATGCGGGCCGCCAAAAGCCCCGCTGCGCAAATTCGAGCAGTTTTCTGCGTCGTTTTGTGTCAAAAAATACGCAATAAAATACGCTAGACTTCAGCCAAAACTCCCGCACGACAAAATCGAGCAGTTTTGTAGCTCGGATTTTCGATCGCTTTCCGCCAAAAGCGATCGAAAAAGCGAGCAGAAATGTCAGGGAAAACGCTTGGATTCCGATCGAAGAAATATATCAATCCAAAAATTTCAGCGCTGAAAATTTCGCAATATTTCATTTATAAATTTGCAACAATTTTGAATGCGAAATATTTCACAGCCATGGGCTGTGAAATATGTTTGCAGTTTGAGTTTGAGAAGTTTTCGATCGCTTTGCGCAGCGGGCTACGATAGCCAGCGTATTTAGTGCAGTTTTTAGGTGCGGAACGAGCGCCATCTGTTGAAGGAATGGATGAACTATTTCAGACGGCGGAGCAAAAAAACGGCCGAAAAATTCAAAAAATATTGGCGCCTATTCCTTCCTCCTCTTCCTCTCACTCCCTTTCCTCTCCCTGCCTTGCCTTACTTGCGCTTCAGCCCGTGCCTTTCGCCGTCAGCTGATTGGGTGTATGCGTTGGTATATATGTAAATTGCGGTTGTGTATTGTATTTGGTGGGTATAGCATTTATTTATTGTGTGTGACCTTGACGATGCGGGAGAAGCTGGTTCATTTTGGGATTTAAAGTGTTATCGGTGTATTGATGGTTTATTTTATTTCGTGCCGCTGCTGATGAGACCATTCGATGCCCCTGCCAATTGAGGGTGAAGAAGCCTACATCTAACACTAATCTAATTTTTTTTAATTTGAACATGTTAGATGCTTCAACGACCTTCTAAGCATCATGTAGCACGGTGTAAAGTGGTTTAGCGTTTAGTTCAATTTTCTTTATTTTTACTTTTCCAAATCGGTCTGCTCTCAAAATGGGCGCCAAACAGAATGGTCGTTTACGCCAAGGAATTCTGACAGCTCTCTTGATGACAGCTCTTACTCTGCGTACGAACCACGCGAACTGCACAGTGGGCTGCTACAGTACTCCCCTTCGAGACTAGGATACGTACTGTTGAAGATGGGTAGGAAACACCACTCTTTGGCCTGAACGAGTGGTCCTAGTCGGTGGTAACTCAGAAGAACTGGTAGGTGGAGCAGGAACACTTGCAGAAGATTCTTGTAGGATGTGGGCTGGTTTGAGGCGGTCTATTGATATAGATACTGTACGACCTTTCACGTTGACCTTGAAGATTTTTTCTGTTCGATCCATAACCTCATAAGGCCCTTCGTAAGTGTTGGTCGTATGGAATGATTGCGAATAAAGACGAATTTACATGATTTTAGTTCGGTGGGAATAAAAATGTTCCGAGAACCATGCCATGAGGTTTGTCTGGGGCGTAATGATCGCATGGCATTTCGTAAATTAGCTACAAACTCAGCTTCATTTGTTGTTTCGCCAATATCGTTGAAAAATTCAGAGGGGATACGAAGTGTGGTACCATAAACCATCTCAGCTGGTTATGCTTTAATATCTTCTTTGTATGTTGTTCTTAAGCCAAGTAGTATCACTGCGAGATTTTCACACCAGTGTTCATTATCGTGGCAGAGAAGAGCTGCTTTAAATGTTCTATGGAATCTTTCGATGATTCCATTGCTTTGAGGATGGTATGCAGTTGTACGCAGGTGAGTTGAACCTAACAGGCGGTTTAATTCCAAGAAGAGTGATGACTCAAATTGTCTACCTTGATCAGTAATATATTTGGGTACGCCAAAACGCGCAATCCATCCCGAAACTAGAGCATCAGTTATTGTAGAAGCAGTCATGTCCGGAATAGGTAAAGCCTCTGGCCATCGAGTAAATCTATCGATTATAGTCAAGCAGTACCTATTTCCTCTGCTGATTGGAAAATTACCGACTATGTCGATGTTAATATGGGAAAATCGATCGTCTGGAGAAGGGTATTGGGATAATGGTGATTGAGTATGCCTTGATATTTTTGAACGTTGGCATTGTGTTGGGAACTAAAACCAAGGCGGATTAAATTTCTTGCCAAAACGATTTATTATGGTAATATTACGCGCCAAAAAATTTGTCCGTTTTTCCGCGATTGGTTTAGAAAAAGGGCTCGTTCCTATCTTGCGGCCCTTTTTAACGCTTTTTTCCTGTTACGCTTCGTGCCTTGTTCGTGTACTGGTCGCTCGTTTTAAAACGTCCCGTTTATGACAGGTAGTTGGAACGCGAGATTCCAACACATTGTATACAACTTCTCGCAAAGGCAATGCTATCTTTTCAAATATTTGGCCAAACGAATCTTTCGGTCATCAATTTGGCTGTGCTTCGTGTCCCAGGATGCGATAAATTATGTACCGCTCGCAGCGCAATATTTCGAAATGATGGTGTGACACACGGCCGAATACGATTAGTAGAGCAATCACAATATAATTGTGTGTTGCTGCCTGGAATCTCAATTAATTTTAATTGCAGCGACGATTCAGTTGTACCTTGCAATATCTTGCGGAGTTCCTCGTCATTTTTTTGATCATTAGCCAGCGCAACAAAATCCATCGAAGGCAATGTGTGTATGCTGATATGCGAGACAGCAGATCGGCGACGATATTTTCTGTACCATTTATGTGGCGTATGTCAGTAGTTATTTGGCCTATGAAATCTAGTTGACGGGCTTGCCGATCAGAAGCTTTGTCGAGTTTTTGGCGAAATGCATATATAATGGGTTTATGATCAGTGTAAATATGACAGCTGCGCCCTTCCAGCATATACTTAAAGTGACGCACTGCCAAATATATTGCTGATAATTCTCGATCGTAAGTACTATACCGCAGCTGCGCTTTATCAATTTTTTTGGAAAAGAATCCCAGGGGTTGAACGTTTCCCTCCACAATTTGATGTAATACAGCACCAGCGGCAATGTCTGAGGCATCAACCCAAAGAGAAAGCTCAGCAGATTTAGCAGGATGAGATAATAAGGTGGCTTGTGCGAGTTGTTGTTTACATTGATCGAAAGCTGCAAGAGTGTTGTCAGTCCAGGACAAAGGAGAGCAGTCGTTTCGTTTATTTCCCGGGATCATGTTCAATAATGGAATTTGAGCTTCGATGGCATGAGGAATGAACCTTCGATAAAAATTGATTATTGCCAGGAATCGTTTAAGTTCCTTTACTGTCGACGGAAGGTTAAAGTTTTGGATGGCTAGTACACGATCAGGTAATGGGCGAATTCCTTCAGCAGACACAGCGTGACCCAAAAAATTGAGCTTATCGCGACCAAATTCACATTTAGCTACATGAATGGTCAGGTTGTGTTCATTTAGTCTCTCAAACAACTGTCTCAGATGTTGTTTATGTTCATCGGGAGAATTGGACGCTACAAAAAGGTCGTCGACATCAGGGAACACAAACTCTAAGCCACGCACAACTTCATGTATCAATCGCTGAAAGGTTTGAGCCGCGTTACGCAAACCGAACGTCAAGAATAAAAATTCGTACATTCCGAACGGCGTCGTAATAGCTGTTTTCGGAATATCATCCGGATGTATAGGAACTTGATGAAATGCTTTTTGTAGATCAATTTTAGAAAATATGCATTTACCTTGTAACATTGATGTAAAATCCTGGAGATACGCCAACGGATATCGGTCCGGAACAGTCTGAGCATTAAGAGCACGATAGTCTCCACATGGTCGCCATGTTCCATCTGCTTTCTTGACCATGTGGAGAGGGCTAGCCCAATTGCTGCTTGATGGACGACATATTCCCAATTTCATAAAAAGTTCGAATTCGTTACGGGCTGCTTCGAATTTTTCTGGCGAAAGTCTTCGAGGTCTAGCATATACAGGTTGGCCAGTCGTTTCAATTCTATGCATAACAGAAGGCTTAGTTGTTGTACCCATAGGGGCGAGGTGTGTTATTTGTGGAAATTCAGTTAGTAGATCTACAAATGGCGTCGCTGCGGAAAAAGTTTTCACCGAAATGTCAATATCCCTGGTAAGAAAACCACGTGACTCTAAAGTGGTAGTGTTGTCTATGAGGCGGTCACGTTTTAAGTCAATAAGAAGATCAAACTTCCGTAAAAAATCTGCTCCGATGATACCCGTTGAGACATCAGCAATGAGAAACGACCACACAAATTCACGACGAAGGCCGAGGTTTACTTTCAGTAACACTTCACCGTATACTTCAATAGCAGTTCTATTAGCGGCGAACAATTGGATGGACGAAGGCTTTACTCTGGCTGATTTTAATCCTTTTGGAACGACGGAAACATCCGCTCCAGTATCAATAAGAAATTGCATATTAGTAGAACAATCGGCAATTTTCAGTCGACAGATTGTGGCTGCCGAGGAAAGTTCGCCATTTTCCTCCACAGCATCAGCAGAGTGGCGTCATTGCTGGCTGGAAGAAGGCCAATTACCTACAGAGCAAGGTGCGCGACATACTCTAGCATTACTTCCGTAAGTACGATGATACCAGCATGGCCCATTTGATGTGTCTCTAGCGGGATCAGCATCCGTACTACGTGCGCGAGAACGGGATCGACCTTGGGGGTTATTAGGATGGATCTTGTCGAGTCGTTTCGATAATGCGTCGATTGCCAATTTAAGATCCTGAATCTGTTGGTCACTCGATGTTACATTGAGAGCAGTTGTAGTTGTTTCCTGACCGATAGAGCTAATATTTCGCAGGCTCATAGATTCGACAATAGCATCAGCTATAGTCGTCTTGTCAGCGGCATCACCACGCGAAGCGATTACTGCTGCTTGGGCGTGAGCAGGAAGTCGAGCTGCCCATAAGTCTAGCAGCAAGGTGTCCCCTAGAGAATCGCCGGCAACTCGCTTCATCTCGTTAAAAAGATGGCTAGGCTTTAAATCTCCAAGGGGCATTTCAGACAACACACGATGCAAACGCCGCTGCTGGCTGTCAGCGAAATGTTCCGTCAGCTTTGATTTGATATATGCGTATTTTCCACTAGTTGGAGTATTCTCGACAATTGTGCGAAGTTCACCAAGTTTCTGCGGGGGAACCTGAGCCATGACGATATTGTGCCGTTGAGAGTCATGTTGGGCGGTGATTCCAGATGCAGCAAACCAAAACTCGAGGGACATAAAATATGCGTCAATGTTGGTGTCGGCCATAACTGGTGGGTTAAGACGCAGGGTAGCAATTGCTGCAACAGCCGCGGATGATGATGATGATGATGCTACACCTTCACCAGCATAAACATGCTGAGCACACGGTACAGCTGCGTTCTCGTTCTCCATTGTTTGTATTAGTTCGTAATTGTGAAAAATATTGACGGATCACGTCGGGGTCACCACTTTAGCGTTTAGTTCAATTTTATTTATTTTTACTTTTCCAAATCGGTCTGCTCTCAAAATGGGCGCCAAACAGAATGGTCGTTTACGCCAAGGAATTCTGACAGCTCGTACTCTGCGTACGAACCACGCGAACTGCACAGTGGGCTGCTACAGTACTCCCCTTCGAGACTAGGATACGTACTGTTGAAGATGGGTAGGAAACCAGCCTTTCTTCTGATAAGGTAGCCGTAATCGATCATGCGGAAGGGGGGGGGGGGGAAGCGGGGTTGATGGGGGGTGTGTGCTCGCCTGCGCGCTTTCGTGGGTGCGTGCTCTCGTGCGCGCGTACGTGCATTCGTGCATGCGTGCATGCGTTCGTGCGTGCGCGTGTGTGTGTGTGTGTGCGTGCGGGAACCCCAAAACTGTTTGATTCTAATGCGTGCATTGTCACCGGCTGCGTCTACACACTCCATGCATTCTTAGAAAACGCACCGCACGCCGCCCGATCGATCACCGCTACCTACGAGACAATACAACCATTTACTTGGCACCACCATCTTTTCGACCAGTTCTGCTGTTGGGGGTATTAAAAAGATAAACGATCGAAGCAAACGTGCGTGTGATATGTAGCACATTTCTTTCCAATTCCGCTAGCGGATGCAAGTGGAAACAACATTTTGAATTGGATCCATACAAAAGAGGATTCTGGATTTGTTTATTACGGTACGCGTATGGTGCTGCACCTGTCCGTCCAGAATCTGGCGGCTTGTTGGCTTGGAGTCGATATCATGACGCCGAGCGACCGGCACCGCCTTGGAAATGGGTTCGGATCGGTAGGTTAATGTTTTCATCGATTGCATTCCGTGCATTTGTCGCGTCACAGCGGTAACACGGCAGCAACAAAGATAAGCCAATCTCTTCTCCGGGTGTTGGCTGTTATGCTATGTTATTCCTCTTCTTCTTATTATTATTATTGGCGTAATGGCCTACGCGATCATGCCGGCCTTTTCAGGACTTGAGTACCTCGTAGCCGGATAGTCACCCCTTGCTACGGCGGACGGTTCATACGCGGTTAGAACCCACGACGGGCATGCTGTTAAGATGTGCGGAATGATGGCGGTGCCGCGGGCCCGCTCCTATCCAGCGTTCGTGCCAGCGGGCAACTTGCATACTGCCACACCGTATCCTGCCCGATGCATACGCTGCAGGCAGGGGGAAGGATGCAGCTCCACAATAAAAAAACACCGTCATGAACACCTTCCTTTCTTTGACCGATGGATCAAAACATTCCGGAAGAATACACATTTGGCGACAGTGTTGCACACACACGCACACTCACACCCTTGCGCAGACGGCTCAGCCTATCTATGTAATCTACGACATACGAAAGGAAAAGCATAGTGTCACATAAAGTTATGCTTTATGCAATTAGGATTAAGCTTTCCTATGCACGGCCATGGCCACCTGTGTTGCGTGCGCTACTTGGAATTAGGGTTCTGCGCGTTGCATAGCAAACCCTCCAGCGTGAGCTAGCGATTCGTTAGTTATTTTAACATTGCAGCGATTGAACTCATTGCGCTTTTTTGGTTTGATTTGTGAAAAATCAAATGCAGCGCCGCAATTTTTGTTAACGGTTTTTTTAAGCGCCACAACAGTTCGCGAGCATTGACCACACGCGTGAAAGAGATAGCGCTATGGAGGGAAAAAGCATGGACGACGGCTTACAGCGATTGGCCGTCTGACGTACCAACACATCCAAACCTTCGACAGCGCGCTCAGGCAAGGGGTAGGAAGCGGAGCCAGGGACGGGTAGCTCGAAACGCTGCTCGACAAATTTGCCGTAGGAGGGAAAAAGAAGGCCTGAGAAAATGCGCGAAAGGGAATGATTTCTTCCGTCGCTATGCACAGGGGGAGCGATCGAAAAAGCGAGCAGAAATGTCAGGGAAAACGCTTGGATTCCGATCGAAGAAATATATCAGTCCAAAAATTTCAGCGCTGAAAATTTCGAAATATTTCATTTATAAATTTGCAACAATTTTGAATTTTGAATATTTCACAGTCATAGGCTGTGAAATATCTTTGCAGTTTGAGTCTGAGAAGTTTTCGATCGCTTTGCGCAGCGGGATGGACTCAAAACAACCGTTTATTGCACATGTTAACACGAAGCGTCAATACGATCGTCATCTTCCAGTGAATACGGAAGTGAATACGTCCAATAGCGAATGCGGGCCAGGAGGAAAACCACATCCCTTTCACTGAGGAGTCTTGCGATAAAAATAGCCTTACCGTGATCACATCTGCTTTCAAGCGATTTTAGGACCAGCATACGACATCTTACTACATAAGTAGGCAACTTGGCAGTGCTACCAAGGAATCGCCTGAAGACGATTCTGGTGGAGCAGCGCTGAACTCGTTCAATTTTTGCCGTCTAGACTTGGGCAAAATGGTTCCCGACAACACAGCCATATTCAAGAATCGGGCACACTAGGGCGCAGAATAATCCCTTTAAACATTTTGGGTCAGTTATTAGGTTGGTAAATCTGCGGATAAGCCCAAGCACCTTAAACGCACTAGAAATGATATGCTCGTATTGTGACGAGAAGGAGAGTTTTGATTCAAGGATCACTCCCAGGTCGCGTATCACATTAACACGGGATAGTTGGAAGGAGTTAAGGAAATAGCACCAACAGGACAGAGAGTTGAGGATAGATTGAAGGTTGGAGCCTTGAAAATCCTTGGACTTGGTGTTGTCCATAGGTCGCAAATTATTTACTTCTTGGCATCTAGGCAACTAGCTTTTTGAAGCACAACAGTAACTCCTTAGCCGGCCCTGGACTGGTGGAGCCGGTGGTACGGAGTCGCTAAGGCGAAGCTGGGTAAGGAGCCGGTCAGAGTCTGCTCCTAAATTGTGTTGTTTTGCCCATCATTATTGGCAACAGCAACCAAGTATTCCTCATCTATCAGTTTCTGGTAGACAAGCGTTTTGCAGTTGCTCGCCGTGTACAGCTCTACCTCTAGTGTTTTACCTTTCTCCATGTCAGAGCGATGGATATTTCGCACGTAAAACGACGCTCGATAAAGTTGCTGCTCCAGCCGTCGGTAAACCTCTGAAATGGGTAGTTGTGCATTCGGCCGAACGCCCGCCAGTCGCACACATACGTTGTGCAGAGGTCCTTCTTAAGGAAGGCAACGTAGACGACACGCACAGTATCATGTACTTCGTCCACCTCTTCCACGATTCCCCGGTAGTACAATCCGTCACCACTATACCGAGTAAGACATGGTGTTCCTGGCTTGTATATGTCTGCCTGCTGCTCGCCTACTACCTCTCTTGCTCCTACATTGCCTCGAGTTGCACTGCCTGGCTTATCTGATCGATCTGCTCCGCAAATTTCTCCACGCTGGGACAGACGTAGAGGATGGTATTATTGAATCCGTTCGTAGCGGGGACGTACGGCGCTCACATGAAATTCTAGGGATGGCAACACATTTTTTGAGCCCGGTCCTACAACGCCGCGGTGAATAACTCTAGCAATTATCTAGTACGTTAGGAAAATGAGTGTCGGGACATACACCGCCGCAACGAACGGATTCAATAATACCAGCCAGAGTGTCTGTTCGTCGCCAAATCGAGTGAAGTCGGCAATGAACCCTTCCACAGATGACGTGATAGTTAGAAGGTAAAGATGATGTCGTGATATAACTTCACCCTGAACCGTAACCGTCGACTTGTGCTCGGAGGACTCGTTCTGCATGAACGATCGCTGCCAATATCGCTGCACTGGGAGAATTGATCCTCATTGTTCGGATGTCCGTTCACTTATTTTAGTTACACACTGAATTACGCACAACTAAATAGTTACAAACAAACAAGCAAACTTCATTACTAACAAATTAAATATTCGTTGAACAGTAAAACCCCGGCGCAGCCGCGTAACGGTAACCGCACTTGTTGATGACCCGAGAACCGAATGGGCGGGTGAACGGCCGTCGTGTCCTAGCCGCGATGGCGCGGCCCTTTCGCTCCGTCACACAGTTGCCCTCGACAGACAGCGCGGGTGACGTGCGAGCAACCCAGAGTCACAATGTTGCGCTACGCTGTCCGTCTCCACAACACTCATCATGCGTAATAGACTAGTGGAGTGCGCCAGTCCGCTGGTAGCTTCAGGTTGATGTTCGTGTATTCTGTTTCTTGTGGTTAATGCGCATGGTAGTGAGAGTCCGGGACAGCAGATGCGAAGCTCATGCGATGATTACCCTGCCCCGCTAGAGTGAGAGCTATTTGATGTAGTTTTTGGGTTTCATGAATGTTTCGTTGAGATTCATTCATATGAATCTTCAGTGATGAGTGATTCGAATTTCGAGTCGAATCTTCAAAGATTCATGATTCTCTAAATATTCAGGAATATCCAAAGGTTCATGAATCTCTCAAGATATATAAATGTATATGAATCGTGATTGGCTCCTCCGAATCTGGCATTCACATAACGAATTTTTTCACATAACGAAGTACACAACATAAGACAAAAAAACTGAAAGCTTTACTTACAATCATCGCGTTTAGGCTTTAATAGCCCTTCCTGTTAAAATGCTGAACGTAATCGTCCACTGATGCAATAATTTTTATGTGTGTTCCATCAACACACATCACAACACCAGCGATACTACTTTTGGAGAAAAAGTATCGTCGTGCATCTTGTTGCTCATTTGATTCCATCGCTAAAGAGATCCATTTGTTCTCAAGAGTATCTTCGATTATGTTCAAGCACATTTCAAAGGCTACCGAGAAAGTAGGCTGGGCAATAGCTACTTTGTAATAATTTCTTGTTCCAGTTTGATAGCTGCCTTCAGCTAGAAATCGCAAAGAAGCGGCCAACATTTCGTTTGGCTTAAGCTCCTTTCCCTTAACCGGGTCTACATCGTCTTCTATGTTAAAGTTAATAGCCTAAATCTTACGGGCTGGGTCATCCGTTTCCTTGTGTACAATATGGCCAGCCCACCTGGCTAGTATGATACGACACGCGACAGTGAGATCGCCGTACTTCTCGTACAGCTTGTTGTTGTATCAGCTCTTCCTTTGCCACTCCACACATACTTGGCCAAACATCCTTCTAAGCATCTTTCTCTCTAACGCGGCTAAGAAAGTTTCGTCATATTTGGACAATGTCCATGTATCTAGAAGGCACTCTAGCAAAGCTTTTTTTTAGTATAATAATGGCTTGAAATAAAAAACCTATTTTTTTCCTATTAATATGTATCAGCTCTCTTTTTATAAATAAATTTCCGGAATAAAAGTTGTAATGTGATTTGAAATGGAAATCGTAACGGATTGTCTAGTTGTAGAATTAAAGATCGGAAAGAAAATGTGCAATTTTTAAGTTCTTTTAAGTTCATTTATTTTCCACAATTCACGGTTAGGCCAGGTCGTATCACAATTCATTTTTAAATTCGCTTTGAGCTTATTTCATAAGTAAATTATGTTTGATTGAGACAAAAGAAATTTCTCACGAGTTCGAAGCAACAATATGTTTGTGCCTCCCTGGGAAAAAAAACTCCCTTATTCTTGAGAGGATGATGATATAAATTTTATATTAAAATTCTAATTATAAGCAGGGGTGCTCGGGGGTTTTTATAATTTTGGTACACTTAGGTACATAAGCCTCGATGTCTCCAGTTTTCCAATATTTTTTCAGGATTGCATAAACCGTACCTCGTTTTATGCCTAATGTTTTCGAGATCATCGTCGTATCTGCACCATTTTCATGCGCGGCTAGTATTCGTTCGCGGTCAGCTTTGCTAGTAGTGTTATTCTTGCGCCGATTTTGTGGAGCTGTTTCATTTACCTCCTCGTTCGATAAAGGTTCTGCATTAATCGGATTGTCGATAACGTCTGCCATTTCTAAAAACTAATATAAAATATGTTTTTCATAACCACAACTAACAAAGCGTTGAAACAGCACTAATGCAGCTCATGGTACACTTTCAAACTGTTAAGCTACAAAAGTTCTAATAGATTACAGAAAGGAAATAAAAGGCAATACCTGTAGCGCAAATAAAACAAATTCCTATGTACGTCAGCAAATTTATAGTTTTTTTTTAAATGGAAATGAGCGTGTTTTACTCTTTGCGTTGTGTCCGCCGAAAATCAGTGGGTTTGTATATTTCGTGATCAACAACACAACAGAAAAAATAAAAAAAAAACGTTTACCACCTGTTGTTCGATTAAGATTACATTGCAAATGTATGGTACAATCCGTTAACCCTATGATGTATACGTCGGAGACTTGAACAGCAGAGTGACCAGAAGTTCGATCTATTATTTGCATATTCACAAAAAGTAAAGATTTCTGGAACAAAATTAAGGAGAGAAAAAAGAAAACTCTGGTCACCCTTCGGACTTGTCGAAGTGGGGAAAGAATCGTCCGCCCGGTGTAAAAACTTTTGCGGGCTCCCTCGTTAAAATAAAATATGACGTCGTGAAAAATCATTTTGCGCTGGCAAAAATAGCTGCAGTGCAGTGAAAACAACAATGTTTGCGAGTGAAAGTTGACCGTGAGTAAATCAAACTAGTTTGTTGACATTCGATTCTGACTTGTAAAACCCTGTGTCATAATGGGCACAGGGCCTGATCGCCAACGAAAGTCCCTTCTTCCTTCCTCGTTGCCCGGGAATGGCGTCTTCCGGCTTTTACTTCAAGAAGTGGTTGTATGCTTTAGGGGTTATTCGATCTTTTAGGATAACAAGACTAGCATAGTGCCAAAAATATCTTCGGACGACCACTGCTCAGCTCCAAACAAGCCAAACATATAGGTGTGTTAAAAATTTCACATTAATCCTATATTGATGAGGTGCAGACGGTCGGCGATCATAACATCATGTCGAAATAGAGAAGTATTTCAAGAGATGATGTTTTCTTATTGGGTTCAGGACAGGCCCATGCCTCGATACCTTTCGTTAGTTCTAGACGGAGCAACCACTCTTGGGAAACAAACTGCTCATGATACTAAAATTCATTAAAATAATATTCTCAAAACACAATACCAAACAATTTAACAAACATATTACATCAACATTATAGACAAATTTACACAACTTTTCACACATTAGTAAGGGATTTGGAACTTTTAATTGATGTAAAACAAATCAACAAATCAATGTTCACCAAAACGCATTTTTAAGGCATTTGCCAACCTTTGTACCAAAATCTGCCACATCCAACCCGCTTGGCAAACTAACTAACTCATTTTAATGCTCTCTCGCCTCCCCTGGCCCTAGTTTTGAAGGAATCATGCGACACACTCGCGCAAGAGATGACACTATGTGTAAAGACGGTCATAATTCGATATGTTCAAAATGCGTCGATTTTCGTTTCATTTATCTGGTAATGATGTTTTCACTTAATCAAAATTTTAAACGTTAACAACTAGGTTGATAACAATAGTTGAAATTTAAATCAGAATAAAATCAATTCATTTGAAGTAAAATAAATTCCATTATACTTTATCATGACCATATGATCAACACTTGTACATAGTGCCATTTAGTTTGTGTTCTTCACTCTCGCGCTGTGTTGTGAACGTTCGAAACTCATTGCCAGAACGAATGCAAATTTCATTTGGGAAGGATTGGTGCCGGTAGATGCAGCGAAAATTTCTTCTTCTTTGGCTCAACAACCGATGTCGGTCAAGGCCTGCCTGTACCCACTTGTGGGCTTGGCTTTCAGTGACTGATTGATTCCCCCCCATAGCAGGATAGTCAGTCCTACGTATGGCGGCGCGGTCTATTTGGGGATTGAACCCATGACGGGCATGTTGTTAAGTCGTACGAGTTGACGACTGTACTACGAGACCGGCTAAAACCTACCAGCTACCAGCAACCTTCCAGCAATCCACACGTACACGTACACGAACCGTGCTGTCGATCGTTTGTTGCGAGCTACCTGTATGGAAGAATATAAAATAAAACACGAATTAATAATCATTTTTAATTATTATTACAAAAATATTAAACCAAACCTTCACAAAAAGACGCCTCGTGTTTTATGACAACAAGACAGCTTGACAGCTTCACAGTGGGCCACGAGGCGAGTTTGACCAGCCCGAGCCGCAATGATGGGTGATTTTTGACAGCTCTACGGTGACATCCCCCGAAATGCTATTTCGCGGGGGAACTCAGTGGTACTCAAGTTGAAGCCATCTTGGGCACTCAATTTCCATCATGGCTACCGCTAGTTAAAAAAAAACGACAGTTGGTATAAAAAAATGCTCTAGTCAAGGTCTGTTGAAATACCAGGTCACATATTAACCCCGTTTTCACAGCTAAGCTGAAGAAGAATCAGCTAAGAAAAGTGACGTCTGGATTACCGCGTGTATGTACAAGGGATGTGATTGTATGTGTGCGACGCTAGTTTCCAATGTTTACGATCTGAATGATGCGAAACAACAAGAAGGAAATTAAGTTAACATTTTCCATAAATTTAAGATAAAATCATTGTGCAGTGATTTGTGATCACATAAATTATTCATCGCGCAATGTCTGTACTATTACAATCTAATGTTCGTTGCTCATTTCATCATCTGGAAAGTGGTAAAGATACGTGGTCATATGTGATATGATATTTGATAAACTCAGTTCCTTGTGATATGTTATTCTATAATAATATAAACATTATCTCATACTACATTTTAGGTGCCTCCTAGGCTAGACCGTATATATCAAACCCAATTCGATGAAATTGAATAAACGCGCCAACAGTGAGTTTGGTCACCCGTCCTAATTATATGTAGCCATTTGGTTGTGGTTTCCGTGTCGGATGGTGGTATATGATTCTCGTACACACGGCGGAAGCAAAATCACTTGTTATGATTCTATTATTTGGCGCTTCCAGATTTCATCCATCCAGATCCAGAGAAACATTACAGAACCAACGTGATTTAGTTTTTGAGCTAGCGTTATATACAATTCCGGAAGTGATGTTTTCGACGTACCGTATGATATTTGGTTTTACGAATGTATTCATTTTACTAAATTTATTTTGTCTTTTAGGGTCCGAACTACTCAATCCTGATAAAGGGCTGTATAAGCGAATTACACTACTCTTACAAGCTGAACCAAACATATTTTATAAACATTATTCGTGCGACTTAATGCAAAAATAGAACAGCTACAGTTAGTGAGGGAAACGGTATCGCTATCAACAATTTAATCATCTTTTAAAACATTTAAAAGGAAATTCTACATCACAGTTCATGTATTCTACGCTTAAGCACATGTACGCGTTACTAAAGAACGTATATAGATTAATTGAATAATATTTAACATGTAGAAAAACTGGTCGCACAGTTTTTATATGTTGAGAAATTTAAGGTTAATTGTTATTAGTTTTTAGCTTCATCGTTGCTCTCGTCTTTTTTTTTTTTTTTTGTTATCGCGGAGTGAAACCTTCAAAAGGCACCCACGACTTCCATACCAACCGTCCATGTCGTGGGTAGTGTGGGATTCATTGATCGTAACCCATCTGTATTACAGATTAGCTTACGATCAATGCGACCGCACTAAAACACTCCGCGTACCTTTTATCTTCCTTTAGTCGCTTGTGTGATGGCCCATCTTGATCCTAAGAATTCCTCCACGCTGATATCTAGAAAAGAAATAGTAAGAAAAGAAAAGAAAAAGAAAAGAAAAGAAAAGAAAAGAAAAGAAAAAGAAAAAAAAGAAAAAAGAAGACAAAAAGAAGCTGGCTGCCATCCGGGATAAGTTGCTCCGTCACGGTTGAGGCTTCTGGTTATCCATCACTCATCATTAGGTTCATTTTAAATCGTTTTTCGTATGCTAGTTTCAGTGGGCTTTCCTCATTATTTTCGTTAGATGAGAAGGACATATATTTTCGGATACTTGTAGGATATTCTTTTCTATACACCTGTTCGACAGATTTAGCGTCATTAGATTGGTCTGACGTTAAGACATTCCAGTTGCCTGGAATGCCTGCCCCCCTCCTGGTTGGCCATGTACCATCATCCGCCCAAGGGGTTGGGACTGGGCCCGTGTACCCAAGCTTGGATATACGATGATACATGTTACCACTGCACGAAATGGACGTCGCAGGATAGGAGTTGAGTAAGAGAGCCTATATTAACCTTCAAGGAGGTGTCGGATCTTACCCCATTTGCAGATAATTTGGTGGTATAGTGCGTTTAGTTTACTATCCTTCTCATCTTTTTAATTCCTTTTGGATCCTGCTGTTGCGATTTTCTTTTGCGGCTAGTTGTGCCATTAGCTTCAAAGCAGGCTTTCATGTTCAAATATCGCATGCGAACTATCACTCTCTGTTTTGCGAATGATTTAACTATCTCTGAGGGTAATTCAACTTGTTTCTGTATATTAACCGCTAATCTCCGTACGATTAATGTTTTCTTATTAAATTTACCATTCTTGTGTAATTTTTGGAATATTTTTTCCATTTTCTTTCCAATGTTCATAAACTCTTCACTGGATTTGTGTAGTCCACCCAGCGACAAATGGTCCACAAATGTTGGTGGTTGGCAATAGCTATGCTCATTAAATTTTTTAAATGTTTGTATTCCTAGGTTTAAGCTGGGATACTTTTCGTTCAATTTTTTTGCGAGGTAACCCATAATGTATTGCAATCCGTCTTCTTCTTGTTCTGTCATTGTTAAAGGATTACTGCTCGCCGTACTGATAATATCACTATCTTCTGAGCTTATTAATCCGTTAGCTTTTTCCATGCGTTGCATGTCTGGGAAGTTCGGTACTATTTCGGCTCCTGAAAACACCGTTGCAGCTATATATTCCTCCGGCTCTTCATTTAAATTACTTTCTTCAACGTTAGGTTCCACTGTCGTCAAATATTCATCCGGTTCTTGGTTGTTTTGTTGTCCGGTATGAGTTTGATTCCGTAATATGGTTGGGGATTTTCCAAGAATTATTATTCTAATACGGTAAAGACAGCTCAACGGCGATGGGTGATCATTCACACCTCCTTTTTGTCTTACTTGCGAGAAGAAGTTCTCTAGTACATCTTGGTTAAGCTGTTAAAGAAAATTATAATACGAAGATAGAATTGATTATTTTAAACATTTAAAATAACTATACAGCATTGCACGATGGACAATAAACTTGGTCCAACATTTGCTGCTTTATACAATGAATAACTACTTGCCTTATATGTTGATATGAATTTGACTGCGTTTTTATGCTTTTCCTTCATGTCGTCAAACAGCATTTGTAGAGCAGTTGTTTGCATAATCACAGATTTTTGAAATGTTTGTAACGAAGATTTTCCCAACGCAATGGAATTCTCCATTAACTCGCGCATATCGTTGAGGGCCTTTCGCTGCATTTCATTACCATTATATGATTTTTTGTAGTCTTCTTTTGCAAATGGTGAATACGAGTTTGAGACACTGAACCATAAATCAATTTTTTCTATAAAATCTGCCAAATCACTTGCTTCTGTAGTGTCATCGTATCTCCGTAATGAAATTGCCACTGTACGCGATAGAAGTTGCGCTGCTTTCCGAACATTTTGTTTTTCTTGACTGGTCATTCTTATGTGTCCAGTATTTATTTTAAATATGGGTGTAATTTCTGCAGCCATTCTACCTTCAAGAATTTTTTTTGAGTGGTTCAATTATAATATTTTTTTCTTTATACTTAAATCCATGGTCCACTAGCCAGTTTCTCGTTAATTTCAGCAAATGCGGCACATCAGGAACAACGTACACATTATTTTTTGTGACGGGATGCGGAAAGAATGGGTTATTATAATCTGCTCCCAGTTCTTTCCAACAGCTCGTATTTGCTGGGCAATTATCACTTACTATTGCAACAACATTTATATTAATCTCGCTCAGTCTGTTTATGATACTTATAATTATGTCTTTTGTCATACTTTGATCAAATCCTATGTATATTGGCTGCTTCCAGTTCTTGAATAATCCTCTAGCGATTACCACTTGCATGTAATTGTGAGGTCCCAATATTTCATCTGCAACCGGATCATATTCCATAACGCTTTCTACCTTCATCTCATCGAAGCTTAAAACACATTCCTTGTCTCTTTTGGTAAACGTTTTTGTTATGGTCGCGATTAAATCAATGATATCATCTAAAATGCCTTGTTTAAGATTGATTCTTTGGGAATATTTTTCCAACGTTGACGGCGCTGGCATTGGAATTTTCATATCATTTCCGAGATATCCATACGCTCGTTTGGAAAAGTACCTTACTGTGAAAGCCTTGCTTATTTCTTCCTTTGTCCATCTGACTCGCTTCTTTCTCTTCGTTATTAAATCGATTTGATTGCTAGTTAATGTATCTCCTAGCACCTTTTTCATTTCAGGAACAAAATCTTCTTTTTGTATGCTTGTACTTTTTACGAGTTTAAGATCGTTTTCCAGGCACGTGTTTTGTTTCTTGAGAGCTGTATTTTCTTTTACAGCGGAATCCAGATGCTCCTTCAGAATCAAGTTAGCATCTTTTAATTTTTTTGCTTCATCCAATCGAGCTGTAAGAGTACATATTTGTAGCTCTAGCTGTTTGATGGTTTTGTCTTTCTGGTCACAGCTTTTACATTCGTTTTCATTATTATTGTAAAGCACACGTAGGCGTTCCTCAATCATAAGCTGTTCATTATTCTCATCATTATTATTTGCGTCGTTTGAAGTTTGTAATATTGATGGAATAGCTTTTAAAAAGAGTCACAATGTACAAAACACATAATTAATAATCATCCAAATTTCAAATAGTAAGGCAGAACCTCACATTTCACATTCGCTCAGATAGATCATGCGATTAATTTAATGACACGACCCGGAGCAGGTACGTGCGTACCGGAATCGTTTTCCACCCAATCCAATCCGTGGGTGCAACGCGTTCGAATGGACCAGAATCTCTCTTCTTCTCTTCTTTTGGCTCAACAACCGTTGTCGGTCAAGGCCTGCCTATAACACTTGTGGACTTGGCTTTCAGTGACTAATTGATTTTCCTCCCTAGCAGGACAGTCAGTCCTACGTATGGCGGTACGATCCATTTGGGGCTTGAACCCATGACGGACATCCAAACTCACTTCATTAACTTCATCACTTCATCAATCATTTATGCCAACGGGCTTATGTTTCCTTACACCTACCGCTACACCTACTGAACCTACTTGTACCTTCCTGGTTGTCCCCAATGATTCCGAGTTGCTTACGAATGGCTCCGACTCAGCAGGTGTGGGTCGATCCGCGTAAACTTAAGCGATAGTAATTATACTATGATAGGAAAGTTTGAATGCCCGTCATGGGTTCATGCCCCGAATGGACCGTGCCTCCATACGTAGGATTGACTATCCTGCTATGTTAACAATAAGTCACTGAAAGCCAAGCTCACTAGACCGACAGCGATTGTTGTGCCAAAAAAGAAGAAGGACCGTTTGAATGTGAATCAAATCACTTGCCGCCTTTACAGAAAAAAAATCTCAAAACCTCTCAACAAAATCTTGTGTATCCCATCTCTTTACTTTAGTAACGACACAAAATTAATTTAAAAATTTAAATTAAAAACTTCACGCGTTCCTTCTGAATAAAAAAACTTCCCGCGTTTCTCTGCGTGTGGAACTGTTATAAAAAGGATAAACTATGTGTATCTGTCGTTACGTGTCCTTAGTTACCGTTACTTGTGCTTGCTCGTTCGCTCAACACAACAGCATCAACACGTTACATCCAGATGCATCTGCATGACACACACGATGCATTCGGTCATAGAAACATGACTTCGGTGCTGCCAGCCAGCCAGCCAGCGAGCTGAGTAATTGGTGCTAGTTAAGAAAAAATATGCACTGTGCGAACTAAACGGATCCTGGGAAACCAAGGGGACACTAAAATCGCTCTTTATCCACAACTTCGCTCACTATTAAATTATCATTTTGATCTGTTTCCCGCTTAAATTTCCTTGAGAAACTTTACTACACGACACTCAGTGGCGAATTAAGGGTATCAGGGGCCCTAGGCGGTAAGACGAGCTGAGGCCCCCTGGAAATGCTAAATGATGGGGAAGGGGGGTTTGTACTGGCACTGAACTTGCTGTTGGGAGATTGAATAGTAAACTTGAAATGCCGTCGAGGGGGCCCTACGATCATCAGTCACAGGCTAAGACAAATTCTGGCGGGGTGGGGGGGGGGGAATCATTCGCCAACCTCGGGGCCCCAACGTCCATCCTTCCAGGGGCCCTTGTCGCTAGTACTATGTCCATACGGCGTACTATAGACTTGCGATCTACGGGGCCCCAGGCGACCGCCTAGTCCGCTTACCGTTAGATCCGCCACTGACGACATTTAAATATTTTCGGCAATCCTGATTTCGTATTACAGATGAAATGAAGTTTATGTTTAAATAGTACACGGGATGTAATTTATGTAATATTGCTAAACACTACTATAATAACAATATAAATATTCATTTACTTACCGCCACAGTTGAGCTTCCGCAATTGTCCATTTTTCATTAAGGGAGCATGATGCAGCTGGTAATCCTCTGGCTGAAAATGAGAAGAGCAAATAACAGAACAATTAGTAGGTTCCCAATCCTCACCACGATTGCAAAATTTCTTCCAGACACTGCGCAACACAGTTTCTTTCGGAAATTTATGAAATGCCGTATTTGTTCCCATTTGTTTCACTTTGCAACGATTGTTGCTACAACAAAACACGGAACACGAGATCGGCATGATGAAAAAAAGATTCCTGAATAGGAAGAATGGATAAAAATCGCTTTTCGGCAGAGAAGTATCCAAAGCTGCGGATTGTTTATGCAATGCATGAACAAAAGTGTGATGAAATGGTAATAAACCGCCAAAACAGATTCCTGAGAATTTTTGAACAATCGAAACGTAAACAAGACACCAATACATGTACAAGAGGTATTCTTGCCGTCAAAATCGGTGCCCAAGATGGTAGCTGTCAAACGGGCTAATATGTGACCTGATATCTCAACAGACCTTGGCTCTAGTGCAAAACCCACCATCTTTTTGCACTTTTGCTTTTGTATGTTGCATATGTGCTTTATCTCTTTCACACAAGTAGGCACACATAGGCCCCACCGTGACGTCATATTCACCCCATCAAGCATGACCTGTCTATATGTGCCGACTGTTAATTCTGCATTGTTCTATTCTACCGCATTTGAATTCTGTGAATAGAGGAAATTTTGTTAAGGCCTCGCTACACGAACCGAAAACTCGAGGCGAAAACTCAAAAATCTGAAATCTTTACGTCAAAAAGATTTCGGGTCGTGTAGACGCGTTTTGTGCACCACCGAAAACACAAAGCCGCTGTCAATTGAAGCAAGCGAAAACTTTCTGTCAGTACTGTCTGTTCAAATGTTTGTTTACAAGCAGAATCGTTTAGGCGTTGTTATCGATTGTGTATAAATTTATCCGGATAAAAATGGATAGGGGAAAGCGGGGCAAAATGGGCATGTGGGGCAAAATGGGCACCCTCTATTTAAGCATTATTTGACTACAAAAATACTTTCCAATGCTCAAAATGTATTCATTAGAGTGTTCTATGAACACCATGTAAGTTTCATAACCCTAACACAACAAATAACCAAGAAAAGTGCAAAATAAGGTTTAGTAGCATATTGATGTAATTTTTGTCACTTCGAAAATAAGCTTAACCCAGTGTCACAGGGATGCGTTGAAGTTTTACATTATATATTATTAAAGATATGATATTTCTATACAATTTGTCTGAAGAAAGCAAGGCGATCGAATGCGTATTTTTACTAATATAACATAAAATACAAAAATGCTTCACGTGGGGCAAAATGGGCAGTTACGCTTGGGGCAAAATGGGCAGATACTTTTGACAAATGGCGTTTGGTGAGGCTATGGTGTTGTATTTGTCGCCTCAATAATGATAACAGACACAGCTTCAAAAGAATCGATTTTGTAGATTTAAACGTGTAAAAACTGTTTTAATTTTGATAACATATTTTTGGAAGAATTTTAAGGGCTTTTCTGACCAGCAAAACAAAAGATAGAACGAAAATACATTTCACGACACGTGCGCAAAAGCATAGACCATTACCTAAGCGCAGTTGTTGTGGCCCATTTTGCCCCAGTGTTTTGACGTTTCACAGTTTGTTTACATATGCCCATTTTGCCCCAGGGATATGCCCATTTTACCCCGCGTGTCAAAAATGCTTCTCGTAAAACATCAACTTTTATTTTACATTATTTACATGTTTTTAAGTTGTTTTCATTCTATGTGGCAATTTAAATCCATAGATAAATGGTGGAAGCATGCAATAATGAAAGAAAAATTGTGTTTTATGGCATATTCAAAGGAATATTCAGTAAACTGCTTAACATGCCCATTTTGCCCCGCTTTCCCCTACTCTTTTAATGAGTGAAGAATGGTTGGCTTCGCTATCGTGGGCGGTAGAACTAAACGTGGAACAGCTAAGGGGTCGCAACCAGCGAATTGTGCGCAGCTGGTGGATGCGACCAATGTTTTTTCAGCGACGTCAAGACGGCAACCGTTTGTTGGATGATATTGTCGCAGAACGGACCAACGAAACAATTAATACCTTCATTCGCGTAAAACCAGAAGATTTAGAATTTTTACCGCGAAGCATTGCGCCGGAAATAGCTCGTATGAATACGAATATGCGCGATACCATCACCACTCAAGAAAGATTGCTAATATTGCTTCACTACTTAGCTACAGGCCATACCTTCAGTAGCTTGCAATTTTTATTTCGGGTTGGTATGATTAGCACGGCTTAAAAACGGAAAATATTTTTTTTTTATTTCAGGTGTCTCGTTCTTCGATTAGCAGAATTGTGAAAGAGACGAGTCTTTGCCTAAATAAAGTGTTACGTTCCTATTTGAAGGTATGCGTTTGAATAGTGTTTGATATATTAAAAAGTTCATGTTTTGTGTAAGCATTGTGCATTGTGATTCATGTGTGATTCATGTCAACTCAAATGTGTGATTCATACAACTCAAGTTAAACTAATTATTCAATTATTTTTTAATTCATTTTTCATTTTCATTCAATACAGTTCAAAACATAAACACTACCTTAAGGCTACAATAAAAATTCAAAGTCTGAACTAAAACAAAATTCTAAATAAACCCTATCGTATCCTAATTCTATACTATATGCTAACTATTTACAAGACTATCTACTATCTAACTAACTATTAACTAATTATATACAACTATTTACATAACTTATGGCTGATCACCATCGCGACGGTTGGCCCGGTTGGCCAACACAAACTCCTCGGCATCTAGCATGGTTCGCTGAATCCTTGAGGTCACAACACGCTGTTCCTCTGGCGTGAACCTCGTCAGGAATTCATCGACCCAGCGGCCAAACACATTCTCCGAGGAGTTTGCATTGGCCATCGTGGATTCCGCCACGCGTGTGAGGGCCTCGCTCATACGAAGCCCCTCGTCGCTAGGGGTTCGTCGACGACGCCGTCCTTGCCGAGGATGGGACAGGTTTTGGATGGGAGAGGCTTGGGAAGGACGGGAGACTTGATGAGGAAAGGATACCTGAGAAGGGGTGGGAAGGGGAGAATTTCGGGAGGGTGTAGGATGACGGATTGGTTGATGGAGGTTGGAGGTTGGCTGGGACTGAAGAGGTTCGCTTGGACTGAAGGATTGGGTGGAAAAAGTGTTTGTAAGGTCGGGACTAAGGGAACAAGGTGGCTCATACTCAATGTATGAGTGATCGGCAAGGATTCGGGATCGTGCAACGGCCGAACCCGTTGTGACGAGGGAGTTCAGAGCGAGGCCCTCATCTTCCTCGTCAAGCTGAAATGAAAAATGGGTACAAAATTAATAGAAATAATAATGGAAAAAAATCTTGTTTGCAATATAGAAAATGTATGGTTATATAAATAATCCTTTCATCTACCTAAAAATACTTTATATACAGTGAAAATTATGGGATAATCTCGCGTCTTTTTTAAATTTAACATTTATTATTACTAATAAATAGTCTAAGGTTCATTATGTTTACTTTACAAAGGCTTTCGTCTTAATTTAAATGCACGCTAATTCAATGTTCCTTTTTATTTTCAGCTACCGTCCACTAAACAACAATGGCTGGAGGTATCACAAAGGTTTGAGCAGCGTTGGAACTTCCCCCATGCCATTGGTGCGATGGACGGAAAGCATGTCAAAATCCGCGCTCCTGCACACAGTGGATCCGATTACTACAATTACAAAAACTTTTTTAGTATTGTGCTTCTAGTAATAGTGGACGCTGACTACAATTTTCTGTTCGCGGATGCGGGAGGAAAAGGAGGCATTTCGGATGGAGGAATACTTCGAAACAGTCGATTGTTTCAAAAACTGGAAAACAAGTTGTTGAATATACCTGATCCAGAGCCTTTGCGAGTACCATATAGAGTTCCAGTACCGTACTTCTTGCTAGGAGACAAGGCTTTCGCCTATACCGATTACTGCATCCGTCCATTTGGTGGAATCCGTTCACCTGGAAGTTATCAGCGCATTTTCAACTATAGACATTCCCGAGCTCGAATGCCCGTTGAAAATGCGCTGGGAATTGTGACAAACAAATTCGAAGTATTAAGTGGGCCAATACGTCTTCCACCGGATGTAGCAAAACACGTTGTTTTAACGCCATTATATTTACACAATTTCTTGCGTAAAAGTGCTTCAAGGCATATCTACTCGCCACCATCTTCATTCGACAGAGTCGTTAACGGAAACTTGATACCTGGCGATTGGAGAGCAAATGAAGGATTAGCAGGTCTGCCAGGTGTTTCGTCAAGGGCACCTGATCGATTGTTGAATATTCGAACGCATATAGCACTAGACTTCAAACATAATTATTATCATTATGGTTGAACTATTAACCATAATGGTCAGGTCGTTGCACAACATGTCAAATAAGAATAAGCCATTGAAATACAACGAATTTGTTTGAATTGATTTATCAACGTCATCGTCCTTAACCTTCACTAATAACATGTTATGATATTGATGTGATATTATCTATATATTTAACAGTAACCATACAAATTGACCAACACGCTGAAACAGCTACTTTTACGATGAAACTCATTGTGATTGTTGGACTCTCAAAACATGAAGACTAACATCAATAAAATCAACAGAAATATGAAATAAAATGAAATATAACTACATTAATCGATTATAAACGGTTTATTGGCAACAGTTGATTTACAGATCAATGAAAACAAATAATTATATTCCTTAACTAGTAAAAACATATATAATATTTTAACATGGATGAAATATATTAGTAATATAATATTGAGAGGCTTTACTCTGGTAAACTTAGGGTTCGGAGGGGAAAATAAAGTATTTAATAAAAACAACATTTGTAGAGTTGGAATGCTGGTACAAATCTCGCTATGATGCCGGGCGATATGAAACCATGGTCTTGGCCAAAGTGGGCAAGTTGCACGTAAAAAGGTATTAGTATGTTATAAATATACCATTTGTGACAACGCTGCTTCCGAAAACTATTTGAAGTGATATCATGTAACAAGATAACACGAAAAAACATAGAGCTTTCAAAGATACATCATATAAGAACAACAACAATGTATAAAACCACGCATGAATTGTAACAAACTCAGTTGATTTTGCAACGCATGCAAAAAGCTAACTTTTTTAATATAACACATAGGGCAAAAGTTATTGAAGTGACAGAAATGGTACACGTTGGTACAGTAGCAAGTTGAAAGTATGTAATTCTAGGGATAATTTCAACGGTAAATAATTTTGTGAACATATTATCCTGTATCACATGGTTATTAAATCAATGGATGAACTTATTGCACCCCTGTTTGTATTTTAGTTATTATTTTGTATGGTCACCTTAAAACCATAAGCAAGGTCATTCGCCAATTGTTGCACACGACCAAATTATTGCTCATAATTGCACCACAGCAAAAACTATGCCGGTTTGATACTATTTAATGAAAATGGTATCAAGCTACCGACTAATTTCCTTCGATTTCGAAATATGAAACTATAGAATTTCAAGGCTGTGACGGTTTTGCGCATTATTTGCGCACTACGTGGTAGTTAGGAAAATAATTTATAATTTACAATATTTAGCCAATGGCTAAATGTTTTTTTTACATTATTATCGATAATGCAACATAATAAAACCACTTTTCAAAAAAAGAAAGACCTAATACATTTCATATCTTAAAGTGTGCAACTAATACATTTAATAACAAAGTGTGCGGTAGATCGATTAACAGAAACAAAAAAACAGATTATTCTTACCGTGTCTGCATGTTCAGCGTCCTCCGACGCATCGTTCATAAACGACAAAGCCTCCCAGGCTGGCCATCGCGGGCGATAAACTTCGGCGTAGGCTAAAATAGTCAACAGGTTAGTTGTAGTCTTTTAGCTTGAATAAAAAAAAACAATTTACCTGACCCGGTCTGCATGCTCTGGCGCACTTTGGATCGGTATGACCGATATTTGGCCAGCATGTTGTGCCACATTTTTTTGGCCTCTGCCATGGTCAACCCGACCTCTTCTGCGACACACATCCATGCATCATTTTGACGGTCTCGGTTTTTATAATGCGGAGATTTTTTATTGTAGATGATGTTTTGTTTTTCTACCGCATTAGCCATCCGCAAGCAGAGCTCCACGTCTTGGAATAGTAGTTAAAAAAATTAATAAAACGTACGTTGTTTTTATTGTAAAACATAATAAGGATAATAACTAAAGAAAACCGGCATAGAAAATGAGATGGTTGGATTTTTGGAGGAACACGATCCAATAGACACAGGTGCAGCAACAAAGGAAAAATTAAAAAAACCCGGTTTAGTAATGAGTTTACGAGAGGCAAGTTGGCAAGAGGCAAGTGTGGCGTTACCCTGGGGTAAATTCTTAAACCATGTAATTACCACTACTACGAGCAACGGCAGTTGCAGCGATCTAGTTTTAACCTCATCCAACATAGTCTCTCAGCCGTTGTTAATTAAGTACACCCATACTCACCTCTCGCATATATTTACGCGGTTCCCGTCCTGATCCCGAAGCCAGTCCTGCTCCCGAAGCCAGTCCTGATCCCGATGCCAGGCCTGATCACGAAGCGCGTCCTGATACCGGTGCCCGTCCTGATCCCGATGCCCGTCCTGAAATCGGTGCCAGTCTTGATACCGGTTCCAGTCCTGCTCCCGATGCCAGGCCTGATCCCGATGCCAGCCCTATTCCCGAAGCCCGTCCTGATACCGGTGCCTGTCCTGATGCCAGTGCCCGTCCTGATACCGGTGCCAGTACTGATACCGGTACCCGTCCTGATATCGGTGCCATTACTGATATCGTTGCTGGTCCAGGTCCCGATTGCTGTACCGATTTCGATCGCTGTCCTGACGCCGTTCCCGGTCCTGATCCGCTCTGATTTACATTCATTTTGTTAAATGTTTTGTTTGGTTCTGCTAAAATAATATACACATGTATGTTTATTTAATATTAACACGGAAAATAAGTGATAATTAATACCGTACTTTTACAATGCCGGCTTTATGCTTGTTTTGTTTTATTTTGTTTTCTTGTGATAATGCTCTTCCTTTTCCTGTTGACACCTACAATGCTGTCATTTTGAGTTTTCGGGTTGCTGTCAAAAAGATTTCGGATGAGATTTCAGCTCTCGGAGCTGAAATCTTTTTGACGTAAAGTTTTCGCCTGGCCCCCCCTTTTGACCGAAAACTTTTTGAAATTTCGATTCATGTAGCGAGGCCTTTAAGGTATTTTTTTATCAATACATCAATACAGCATACTTACGAAAACTCCACTCCGTACCGGCTTTGTGACTGTCCAGAAGCTTATACGCTCAGGTAAGTTGATGAGATGCTTTCAATCATGTTAGAATCTAATATTAATCAAACGCCAACGTAACAATTATCTTTTTAGGAAAATGGAAAACATTTATCATGATCATCGATATGCAACATTCGCATCACAGCCGATTCTCGAAATGATGGAAATTAGCACCTCCAATCCATCGGATTTATCTGCTCCACCGTCTGTTCCATCGGTCGTCCCCGCTGTTATTCTTGATTCGACATACTTGGCAGTCTCATCGTCACCACCACCCATCTGTGATGTTTCCGGTAAGTTTCTTTTCGATGGATCTATGCCCGGTTCGTCAGCCATACCGGGACAGAAATCCTCTTCCGGACCGTCATTGTTGACCATCCCATCGTCACCGCCACCCATCACTGATGTTCTCGGTACATTTCTTTTCAAAGGATCTATGCCCACTTCGTCAGCCATGCCGGGACAGCGATCTTCTTCCGGACCGTCATCCTCGCCCAGTCTGACGTCTTTAGCTGGTTCATCTTCATCATCCGGCGCGCATAATAATTCACTTGATAAAAAAGTAGACATTCTTATTAAACTATCGAAGCAGACTGCGGCTGAGGTCAAAATTATGTTTAATGCAATGAATCCGAGAGCTGGGACAACCTCACGCAATACAGCCATCACTGCCATTGAAACAAAAGAAGAGTTAGAAGCCTTTAATGCTAACTTAGAGGTTAATACGTATATGGCTGAGATGCTATGCTCGCTTTTGTATGCAATTGATCATATAAAATATGTTAAAGAAAGACTTGACAAAATAATAGATCTATTGTTTACTAGGGAATTTCTTTCAAAATGTAGTTGGTCAGGGATTGGTCGTCCCAATCAAAAAGTCGCATTTGCTGCGTTTGAAAATGTATTCGTATTAATCAAATTTGCAGGAGGAAACAAATTTCTTCAATTGAATGACGACTACGTGAAGAAGATTTTAGTGAGTAAAATGGATCATGGGAAGGGAAGAAATGAAACAAAAACGTTGCGGGAAATAGTTTCACTTTAGAAGCTTAGAATATTATAAGTAAATTTGTAAAGATTCACAGAAATATAAAAAATGTAAACAATTATTAATCAATGAAATCAAGTAATACATTTATTTATGAACCAAATTTAGTAACATATAAAAAGTTCCTCCATCCCTATTAGTTTATAATTGTGAAGCAATACATCTGCATTCTTCAATTATAATCCAGCTAGCACCACGAGGAGGTTGGGATAGGAGTTAAAGATACGCATGAAGTATCTTAGCATTTGCTAGCCAGCTGAAAAAGAAAAATAATACAAACAAAATTTTAAATATTGAAAAAAGCTCCTCTTTGCCTATTTCTATTGCACTATCTAACTAGCTCGCTACTCTTGAAACGTGTGCGTTAAAGGACTAAAATGAAAAGATACTCCTCCATCTAACGATATCGCTACAAACTTACATTTAACATCCCTAACATTTATCCTAACTATTTCAGATGATAAATCATCTACGCTAGCTATGTAATTAAATATTACTTCTGAACTACATGGATACGTGAAAGCTGCCCTTTTCCTTAAAATCTGGTGCCCCTCAATAACGAACGTTCCTGATAATTCGGTTGCCCTGATGTATCGAACTATTTCATTATTTCTTGTTAAAAACCATGCGTTTCTATTTCCCTGTCTTAAAACAAAATCTGACCTCACGTGTAAAATTGCCTCTTCCTGTCTTAATTTTATATATGGATAAGTTAATTTTGTTTTCTGTGTACTTGTTTCAATTCTACTAAGTTCGCCTATCCTACCTACGACTTGGCTCAAGCAATTATTCCCTGTCCTGACAAATCTTTTAATTTGCTGATATTTGTTTTCGGCTGGGAACGTTGAAATTGTTGGAAGGGGTCCGATATTTTCTACATCTTCTTGTACATGCAATAGAGTATGAACATTATAAGTCATAAACTTACGGTCGTAAATTGAACTAAATTCTGAAACAAATTGATCTAATAATGACCCTGCGTACTTCCAATAGTCTTGATAAATTTTAGAGGAAAACATTGTAATACCTACAACCAACAGTTTAAAATGGTGATATGCCCTGTCACTTATTCTGCCTTTTAGAAGAGGAACGCTGATGTGATGTAGGAACGTTCGGTATTCGGACGCCTTCCAAAATTTTAAACATTTAAGGGACCTTACTGCTCTCTGAAATTCTGCTGGTAATTTAATTTGAACTAGAAGCCCTGAAATTTCATCCTGCTCATCTAAATTCCATTTCTCGTTTATAAAACATCCTGTCGTAAAACCTATCACTAATTTCCTCAACACTCCATAATATACTAAATGTAAATCGTCCGAAGTAGGTAGTCTTAATACTATGTTTAAGTGTTTAATATCTAACAACGGCGATGGGCGTATCTGATGTCCTATGGAGTAATCTCCATTTCTAAATTCTTCGTTCGTTCGTGCTTCTGCTGTTCCCTCGAAGATCATCCTTCCCATGTAGCTTCTACCCAAAATTTTGCATTTATGGCATCCTTGTATGCCATTGTGGTTTTTGACACCTAAAATCGATGGAATACAATGTTAATGTGTTAGATATCTTTCCTTTTCATGAAATCGTACAATCGTGAATACTTACATTTGATGAACGCTCTAGCAGGGGCGTCTGCAAGTATCGCTCTTAGTGAGATGGAAATACGTTTTCCATTTATAACTACTCCGTTGTCCTGGACATCATTTATTTCTGTTACCAGACGGCGCAGATAATCCTCTGCATTATCCGGTTTAGAAGTTCCACAAAATATTCCAATAGTCATTATTGGAACATCGGGAATACCATGCAGCTGCATCAAAATGGGCCAGAACTGGGTAGTTCCGCTATTATGCAGAGGAATACCATCCATAGAAATATTCAATTCAAATGAATCTACAGGAGGCGGAGTAGTGCTGAAATAAACAAAACCATTAATGGCTAGTAAAATAAGGTAACAGTTGAATTGATGTTACTACCGAAACTGTTCTTGCAGAGATTTATCTATTCCTTTGTACCACATTTGTCCACCAGCCAAATTTTCAATTTCTTTTCCCACGCCTACAGGAGTCTTCAGAAATGTCCTGGAATCTTTAGGAACATAAAAATCAGTTGTTTTTAGTATTGCTTCTAAGAAATCATTAATAGCGGCATGCGTGATTTGATGTTTCAGAGCCCACAATCGCATCGTTTCAACAAATACTTGATTCTTGTGGGCTCTATCAAATTCACTATACTCATCCTGATCTTCAATGTCGCTTTCGTCCGACATTTGGTGGCAGCTGTGACCGTCCTCTTCTTCTTCCAACCATTCAACAAATTGTTCCTCATCATGGGAGTCATTCAACACATCAGGTTGAGATATGCAAAGGCGGTAGATACGGACGTCCTCATCATCTTCCAACCATTCAATTGATGGATCTTCATCAAAGCATACGCTTGATATATCCGGTTGACCTGTGTAAAGTAAACGCAATAAAATAAATATAATAAAATTTGATATATTAATTAGGTCAAGATTTAAAAAAATATCCGAAAATTCACCCTTATATTAAGAAATTCTACTTGAATGGCTCTAATCAGACCTTCTAATTATCTGGCGAATTTTAAATTTCAGTCATGTAACAACTAAGTAGGAGAAAAGCAGGGAGGATGCTCATTTTGGTTACTTGTTTGTGCCTCTTTTATGTCAGCGGTGGGGGAAGGGTCTGAGAGGCTAAATTAATTCAAGAGGATATCATCACGCATAGGGTGCCTCTTTGATGACGGCAGCAGCTTACACTAAAATAAATTAACATACTTTCTCCGAGGTCTCCTTATTCTATTTGGCGAAACGTCCTACGCGGACATACCGGGCTTTTCAGGTTCTCGAGACTTATTCACTACCAAGCAATCGGATTGTGAGTCCGTGGGATGGGGGGTCAAATGAGGCTTAAAATCACGACGGGCATGTTGTTAAGTTGTGCAGGCTGACGATCGTCCCCGTGACCCCTAAATTCCCCTTGGAAAGCATTGAGCATCGTTCTAAAAAAGTAGTTTTCTCTATTGGTTGGTGGATTGCACCGTCCCACACACTACACATTTGTGCAATTAACTATCGTATGATAGCTTGCACAATTCACTACTTTCACTGCACTATATTAAAAACTATAGCACCAAATGTACTCACCATGAACTTCCTGGCTTGAAGTCGATATAGAAGCTGTTGCTAAATTGTTTTCTGCTTCCCATTCCTGTTCCAAACGCGTCCATATTGCTTTGCCGGTTGTATATTTTTTCCGAATGGTATGTACTTGTTGGGCCTTATCCATGATGATAATAACCTAAAAATAAACAAATAAAACAAAATTGTGCCGCAAAATCACGAATTGTGCTTGCAACGCAAAGAAAATTGGTTTGTATTTCTTTATTGGTCAAATAAAGAGGGGTTTTCAATGCGTTTTTGGCAGTAATGCGTGCTGATGCGTTAAGAGTGATTATAAAAATCGGTTTGTTTTGGCGCTTTTCTATTTTGTTTACTTTTTCTCACGTCACATACGAATTTGGCAACCATTTTTCCACCCCGCATCCAGGCGCTTCATACGTCTCGGCCTGTTGTCTGCCAAAATGACATTCGAAGCAGGCTCATGTGCCAAAGTGGGTTTATTATACAGGTGGGCTTATCCCGAACAAATTGACAGCCGTACTGTAGAAAAATGAAAACGAAATGACAGGAGGGGATTCGATCATTTGTTGATGTATGCGTGTGAATTCCAATGGCTATTTTGGATGATGTGTCGTAGTGTGGGTGAAAAACTACGTATCACAATCGAATCCCCTCCTGTCATTCGTTCGTCCAATATGGCCTTCCCGCCAAACCTATAAGCCCACCTAGTCCCTATACCCACTTTGCTCATGTGCTATCTCTTTTCCTCATTTCCTTCAGAAGTCGCTCAGCTCTGCGGCTCGGGAGCATAGCATTTTGCACTGAACAAAAATTCGAAGTTCGAAAGTAAAATTAAAAACGAACCTCCGGTTTGATTCAATTCAAAAAATTTATTCTGAATCTAAAAACTCTGTGTTAAATTCAGTAAGAATCGTATAAAACGGTTAAATTAGTTTTAGAGGCAAACTCTAAAACATTAATGCGGCGAACCTCTGTGCCGATATATTTCAACCCTCGAAGCCGGCAGTGTAAACTATTCTTTCCATCGGAATCCGCACGTACGTGTGAAACTCGACATACGCAATTTGTGCTCGGTACCGTACTATAGCGTATATCAGATAATGAATTTTATTGCTAAAATAAACTAATAAATTTTGCATTAAATTTGCACGTAACAGTACCTGTTTAACAACAAAAAACATTTAATGCAAAATTCTGTGGCGATACATTTCAACACTCGAAGCCGGCAGTGTAAACTATTCTTTCCATCGGAATCCGCACGTACGTGTGAAACTCGACATACGCAATTTGTGCTCGGTACCGTACTATAGCGTATATCAGATAATGAATTTTATTGCTAAAATAAACTAATTGTAATCTTTCTTAATTTCGGAAGAATTAACTGAAGGCTGAAGAATTGCGTGTTTTCTGTTTTAGCGCTCAATCACGAATGACATCTCTATTTGACAGTATTGCCTGAGATACTTAAACCTAGGTGTGATCGCACAAACAAGATGTACATATAGAAAAGGTGTATGTGTAAGGATGTCAAGGTGTATGTGTGAGGTATATACAAATTCGAATTTCTAATTTCTACAGCTCGGCCATCCTGACGAGAAATTGACCTCAATTTTTCCTGCATATGTATAGCCCTACCCTTAATCTTAAGTGTAGCTTTATGAACATATTCCGATCAAGCTCCCCCCAGAGGCACTATCCATCTTCTCAACTTGTCCGACTCCAACACTCCATCATATGGTATTTGCGTCATTTGTATTCCATCGATATCACGTATAACATATCTGTCATTAGGTAAACGTTTGTGGATAACGTATGGACCTTTATATCTGGCAATGAGTTTTTTGTTTGAATTTGGTGTGTTATCTACATTTTTAATTACAACAAACTCTCCTTCATTGAATACGGGAGCAGGGCGATGGTGTTTAGCATGTTGTTTCTCATTATTTTGTTGTGATTTTAAAATATTGAATGATGCTTCTGCACGTATAGTTTCTAAATCTGAAAATGCTTTGTTTTTGTCTTCTAAATATTCGGTCAATATATCTACTGAAGGGCCTCGTTGGTTAACACCAAACAATAGCATAGAAGGGGAAAAACGAGTGGACGAATGAATGGTATTATTAAGAGCGTATTCTGTAGATAGCAAATGGGTCACCCAATCTACATGGTCGGTCTGATTTGATAATTTGCTCAATATGGGACGAATAATGCGATTGACCCTTTCCACTTGACCATTAGCTTGTGGTGATCCTGTGGCATTCAACACATGGCTAATTCCGCGAGAAGAAAGGAAATTGGAAAATGCGGCTGAAGTAAAGCATGTACCTCGATCGCTAATTATTCTTTTAGGTCGACTGTAGTAAGAGAAATATTGTTTTAGAGCATTGCACACCTCTTTTGTACTAGTGGAAGTTGTTGGATACAATTTAACGAATTTCGTAAATGCGTCTATTACTACCAATAAGTATTTTTTCTTTAAAGATGATGTAGGTAGCGGTCCAAAATGGTCAATGTGCAAGGTATCAAATGGGTAAGGTTCTTTTTGGATGCTATGAAGGTTCCGATTATTTACTCTAGATGGAGCAGAGTGAATAATGCACTTCAAGCAGTTATTTATAAAGTTTATTATCCGTGTTTTTCTGTTAGGAAACCAATAATTCTGATCTATTTGGTTGCAACATTTTTCGGCTCCCAAATGACCTATTTGTTCGTGTATTGATCGTATCAGATTATTAACCATTTCTGTTGGCACGTATAATTTTAGCCTATTAGAAGGTGATCGTTTGAATACAATACCGTCTTGTAATTGGTAACCTTCGACATCCGTCGTCTCTAACTCTTTTTTCAGAGTTTGGATAAGCGGATCCCTAGCCTGAGCTACACGTATTTGGAAGTCAATATCAACATCATCGAAGGCAGCCAAATGTTCCAGTCGGCTTAATGCGTCTACATGACTCATTGCTAATCCAGGGCGATGTTGAATAATGTAATTATAATTCTCCAGGAACAGTGACCAACGTGCTATCTTTGCGGACGAATTTCTATTTTTAAGCGTTTCTACCAGAGAATTACAATCAGTCACTATCTTTATTGGAATGCCGTGTACATAGGTATGGAAACGTTTGAGCGCATATATAACGGCCAATGTTTCAAGCTCGTAGCTGTGCAATTTAGCTTCATCAGCCGAAGTGGTTTTGGAAAAATACGAAATAGGGTGATATCTACCATCATCCTGTTTTTGCAAAAGCACAGAACCAAAAGCTATCGAACTTGCGTCACAGTGAAGTTCAGTTTCGCGTTTAGGGTCGTATATGGCAAGCACCGGAGCTACTATCAATTTATCTCGGAGTGTTTCAAATGCTTTTTTACACTCATCATCAAAAATAAATGGAACATTGTTTTTCAAAAGATTAGTAAGTGGTTTTGCAATACTAGAGAAATGTGGAACAAACCTCCGGAAAAACGAAAAAAGACCTAAACATTGTTGTACCTGTTTTGTGTTCTGAGGAACAGGATAGTTTTTGATAATTTTTACATGATTATCGCTAGGACATATACCTGAATGATTGGCCTTGTATCCTAAGTAATCCAATTCATCGTAAGCAAACTTACATTTATCAAGCCGTAGCTACAACCCATTATTTCGTAGAGTATGCAAAACTTCACTAACTATTTCAAGATGTTCTTTAAAGTCTTGAGAAGCTATGAGAATGTCGTCAATGTATACAACCAGCTTTTCATTCTCGATGAATTTCCGCAAAATTGTATTAATGAAACGCTGAAATTCAGCTGGCGCGTTTTTTAATCCGAAGGGCATACGTGTGTACTCGTACTGGCCGTCTGGAGTAACAAACGCTGTGAATTTAATTGAATCCTCGTCCATTGCCACTTGATGAAAACCACTCTTTAGGTCTAGTAACGTAAAGAATTTTTTATTGCCCAAGTGTTCTAGGCACGTCTCTATGAGTGGAAGCGGGTAGTTGTCGCGGATTGTTACTTTATTAAGAGGTCGGTAGTCGACACACTTACGAATTTCGCCATTTTTCTTCCTAACGAGTACCAGTGCGGAAGCATAAGGAGAGTTACTGGGTCTTATTATATTTTTCTCTAATAAATCCTTCACAATGACTTTTACTTTATTCCTTTCATCGAAAGAAAGTCGTCTAGGCTTTGTGAAAATAGGAATATCATGAGTTAAGCTAATTCGCATTTTATGAGCAGATGGTATTATATGTTTATCCGGAAAATTAATGTAATTATTGGACACTATTGATCTTAAAGCAATGCCTTGTTCTTTAGAAAGATGTTCTCCAACATTTATAGTGCTAGCCTCATCGCTAATATTTATAGAACACATTTCAGAAAAAGTTGTGTCATATTGTTGTTTATGTTCAGATTTGTCTGATATCGAAATGAATTTTGAAGAAATATTGGGATCGGACAATTTCGAATCTTTGCATACCTCTGGTAAGGGAGCCTGGATCGAACTACGTAAAAGACCCAACGTTTGGAGCTTATGGTAAAAACCCGGTTTTTTTAAGTTCAGAATTTTATCTTTATTTAAATTCATCAGCATAAGTTTGCTGTAATGTTTACGGAATTGAGCGAGTGTGATGTTAAATTCTGATAACAAATCTCTCCCTACTATCATGGATAGGGACATGTAGCTTTTTGGTAAAATATAGAAATTGTGAATGAATGTTTGATTACGAAAACTAAGTTTTAGCTGTACTGTTCCAAGAGTTTGTAAATTCACATTTCCTATTCCTCGAAATCCACTTGGTTGGGGAGCGCTTAGTTTTGTAACCGGAACAATGGCTTCATTTATGAAGCTTTTAGAGCTACCGGAATCAAAAAGAGATGTTATAATTAACCCTGGGCTCCAAACATTGTTTCTCTTAAAAGCTACACTTACCTCCTGATAGGCCTCAAGTTGAACGAAGTTTCCATTTTCCCCAGAATCTAGATGCGCTGTTTCATTGTCGTTGCCCTGTACCGCAGCAACCGTTAGTTGACGTCTATCTGGGACAGGACAGTTGCGAATGACATGTGATGTGCTACCACATCGGAAACAGGAACCCGGAGCTCGGCGAGGTTGTGTGCATTGCGATGAATGATGTCCATGATTCGAGCAGTTATAACATCGAAGAGGTTCTGTCGTCGTTTGTCTTGGTGGAATCGGTCTCGGGGAAATGGTGTTGATGTGAGATGGGCTGCGGCGTTCTGGGTTTTTGCGCAACAGAAGATGGGATTCATATCGCTTAATGTTGTCAATCAGGTCGTAAATATCGCGGTAATCCTTGGTCACAAGGCTATCATAGAGAGGGTCACGAGAAAGTCCTCTGATGACATAAGTTATGATAGCCTCCTCATTCACGTGGCCTGACATTCCCAGCGCATTTACTCGGTATACATAGCTTGTGTACGACTCAGAAATTTTCTTGTAGACCGATGCTAATTGGCTATGAATAACGGCTTCGTTACAGCGATCAGGAAAAGCCTTTTTAATTGTGTCAGCGAATTCGTCGAATGTCTTCAAAGTGTTACGGAAGCCAATGTACCATTCGCTTGCTGCTCCAGTCAACCGACTGCCTGCATATAAAAGCATCGTGCGATCCTGCCATCCATATAATTCGCTATTGTAGCGAATCGTATTGATCCACTTATTGATACCGAGGCCGTCAGAAAATTCCGGTATCAAATGTTTCAACTCCTCGGGATGAACCAATCGACCATCCGTAAACGTCTGCCGCTGTTCCATTTCCATAATTTTTGCTCGTAGCGCCATTAATTCCAATTGATGAGAAGTTGCGTCGAATGAAGCACCTTGCGTCGAAGATGTCGGAGCAGCTTTGTCTTTCATCAAGATGGCGGCTGCTGCAACGTGGTTTCCATTGTTCGTCACTTCGTCTTCATCTGCACACACTCTTTGAGGAATGAAATTCTGGGTTGATTGTTCCTCCATTTTGTTTTTCGGTACACTTTGCTCGTACAACATGCGTAGTTGTGGTAAAGTTGCTTTCGGAGGCACTTCGATGTTAGCAACTTCCAAAGCACAAAGAAGTTCCTCTTTTGTAAGCATTTTTCGGCACAAACGGTTTATCCCACTTCTGAATTGTAATCTTTCTTAATTTCGGAAGAATTAAGGCCCGTGTCTGTGCTCCATCGCATGCGATTTTATCGCACGTGCTGTCAAACGCTTTTTCGTATAATATTGCGATTATTTGGATGATTTTAATAATATAACGATTATGAAAAATTAAGTTGAGATAGTTCCTACAAAACACCACACATTTAGTTTGACAGATAAAATCGGATGCGGCGTCCGACGAAATCAAAATTTTTTGATTCTGTCGTACGACGAAATCGCACGTCCGACGTTATCTGTCAAATTCCATATAAAATTTTGACAGGCCTTCCGATAAAATCGCATCCGATGGAGCACAGACATGGGCCTAACTGAAGGCTGAAGAATTGCGTGTTTTCTGTTTTAGCGCTCAATCACGAATGACATCTCTATTTGACAGTATTGCCTGAGATACTTAAACCTAGGTGTGATCGCACAAACAAGATGTACATATAGAAAAGGTGTATGTGTAAGGATGTCAAGGTGTATGTGTGAGGTATATACAAATTCGAATTTCTAATTTCTACATAATAAATTTTGCATTAAATTTGCGCGTAACAGTACCTGTTTAACAACAAAAAACATTTAATGCAAAATTCTGTGGCGATACATTTCAACCCTCGAAGCCGGCAGTGTAAACTATTCTTTCCATAGGAATCCGCACGTACGTGTGAAACTCGACATACGCAATTTGTGCTCGGTACCGTGCTATAATAATCAAATAATTAATGTAATGCTAAACAAACGCGCTAATCGTTAGCAAAAAATCTGTAAGCCACGGCGCGCCACCAATCGCAACCTAAAAGGGGCGAGGACAAGCCTCCCATCTATCCGAACAAAAAAAAAAACACTTTTCTTTCTTTCTTTTTGTTTATTTTTATATAACAAAAAACTTTGAGGTCTTCGTGGCGTACCGGAACGATGAAACACCAGCAGCTGCAGCTACCAGCAACCTGAAAAAAACAAAACAAAACACTTTAAAATATGAAGGAAATAATAAAACTTATTTGTGATAGAAAACCTACCAGCTACCAGCAACCTTCCAGCAATACAGCCCTTCCCGCAGCTGCAGCTACCAGCAACCTGCAAAAAAAAAACAAAACAAAACACTTTAAAATTTGAAGGAAATAATAAAACTTATTTGTGATAGAAAACCTACCAGCTACCAGCAACCTTCCAGCAATACAGCCCTTCCCGCAGCTGCAGCTACCAGCAACCTGCAAAAAAAAAACAAAACAAAACACTTTAAAATATGAAGGAAATAATAAAACTTATTTGTGATAGAAAACCTACCAGCTACCAGCAACCTTCCAGCAATACAGCCATTCCCGCAGCTGCAGCTACCAGCAACCTGCAAAAAAAAACAAAACAAAACACTTTAAAATATGAAGGAAATAATAAAACTTATTTGTGATAGAAAACCTACCAGCTACCAGCAACCTTCCAGCAATACAGCCCTTCCCGCAGCTGCAGCTACCAGCAACCTGCAAAAAAAAAACAAAACAAAACACTTTAATATATGAAGGAAATAATAAAACTTATTTGTGATAGAAAACCTACCAGCTACCAGCAACCTTCCAGCAATCCACACCTACACGTACACGAACCGTGCTGTCGATCGTTTGTTGCGAGCTACCTGTATGGAAGAATATAAATTAAAACACGAATTAATAATCATTTTTAATTATTATTACAAAAATATTAAACCAAACCTTCACAAAAAGACCCAGCGCCCTGAATGACCCAGCGTGAGCGCTGAGCACTGAGCTGAGAATGAGGGGAGGCATTCTCAATGCCGCGTTTTTGGGTAATCCTCGCTCCCACCCTTTCTTTCCTTCTCCCAAACGGACCCACCATTCCCGCGAGCGTAGACCGATCAAAAAATTCCAGGAAATTCGGACAGTAAGTGTGCAGTTTTTTATTCACAGAGCTATTCGGGAATATTTCAATTCTTGATGGCGCGTACTGGCGATCAAAACGTTGGCTGCTTGCTCCACCGATGGCGCGTGCTGTTGGAAGAAAAACACTTGCTGTTTGATGCGTTTTCCTAAGGAATGAAAGATAAATCGAGCATTAGAATGGTGAACAAAACTAGGACTATTTAAAACTTACCGATCACGAAGATATTTTAAGTTAAATGGCGACTCTGTAAGCCCGATCCATCTGCTTTGATATGTTATCAGGAGCTTTGGCAATGAAATAGCTAGGTGTGATGGAAAATAATAGAAGAATAAACAAACAATAAAAGCAGTACGATTTTTAGAACACAAACATCATTTGGAAGATTCTTCTTCTTATGCATACACTTACCCGTAGATCATGTAACAAAACATACTGCATTTACGCCTGCGTTGACATCTTTCACGATTTACTTAACCACTTTTCTATTATCATTTAATAATTTTCGCTGCATCTACCGGCACCAATCCTTCCCATATGAAATTTGCATTCGTTCTGGCGATGAGTTTCGAACGATCACAACACAGCGCGAGAGTGAACAACACAAAGTAAATGGCACTATATACAAGTGTTGATCATGTGGTCAAAATAAAGTATAATGGAATTTATTTTACTTTACATGAATTGATTTTATTCTGATTTAAATTTCAACTATTGTTATCAGCCAAGTTGTTAACGTTAAAAATTTTGATGAAGTGAATACATCATTACCAGATAAATGAAACGACAATCGACGCATTTTGACCATATCGAATTATGATCGCCTTTACACATAGTCGCACAAGTAACAATTGACAGCTAGATCTAGGACAGCGGGGGTGGGAAATATCGACATACAGGTAGCGAGGGGGTATGGTGACTTCGAACCGTTCAGATGATGTGTGGAGAGAAAGAGACAGGCACATAAAAGAGCAAAAGCGAAAATGACAGTCGGTCAAATTTGAACGTAAACAAACCGGCATCATCATTCCAGCATCGTTGTCGGCCAAGTCAAGTTAAACATTGTTAGTTCAGTTAACAAAATAAGAGTTTATTCCAAGTGTTTTAAGTGAAAATGGAGAACGTGAAGCGTGCTAGGAAAAGTGGTATGCTAAGCAAGCTTGGGCAGGCGATAAGGGAGGAGTGCGAGCGAGAATGGGAAGCGGAAAACCAACCAGGAACCAGCCGACGCCAAGAAGCACCAGGTACATTTTCTTTATTATTTTGTGGCGTCACTTTAGCTAAAACCCCAAGTGAAAGCTTCATAAAATGCTTTAAAAATAATAAGAAAAATGGTGTTCAAAAGTATCAGTGATATTAAATAAGATCAACCAGTGCAGTGTGTTTAAATGCATGACAAGTGGCATTTGAAGCAAAATTTACTCGACAACTATATTCCTTCATGTCACGCCAGATTGTCTCAGAATTAACGCGTGTGATTACCGTTAAAAGCCCTTCAATATCGGGAAGGTGGTAAAATGTTCATACATGCATCTGTGACAAGCCGGTGGCTTCTATTTTAGATAACTTATGCTTATTGCTGGCCCTTAAGTGTTTAACGTTCTGTTTCTTTTTACATTTCACTTTCAGTGATTGAAATTCCGCATGCTGGTTCGGAATTCGTTGATGAGAATGCCTCCGATGAAGAAGTATTTGACGACGATGAGCCCGAAGAAGAATGGTTGGAGGAATGGCTGAACGAAAGTGACGAAGATGAAGGCGAAGATAATCAGCATACAGAAAATTATGTTACGGATCCTCAATCTGAAAACATATTATCAAGGAAATTACGAATGTGGGCCCTATCTCATCGAATAACCCACACAGCTATAAATGATTTGCTTGGGATCATACGCGAGACAACGGAATATTACGTTCCAATGGATGCAAGGACGTTTCTGAAAACTCCCGTGAACGTCAGACAAAATATTACCACAGTGGCAGGAGGACAGCTATGGTACCAAGGGATCGAAAAGACGCTTCAGTGCCATTTTAAGTAATAATTAAAATCTAAAGTAACATGATTTTTCCATCTCACAAATGATATATACATACATTTTTTTTCATTTATTACAGAAACACGACGCCTACTGTGGACAAATTTGCTTTAAATCTCTTCGTAGATGGGCTTCCGTTACATAACAGTGGCCCTACGCAATTATGGCCAATAATGGCGCAGATTCACGAGCTTCCGGAGGTGCCTGTCTTGGTGCTAGGCATTTTCTGTGGTTCGTCGAAACCTGACAACGTGGAGGATTATCTTCGTCAATTGGTAGACGACCTTAATCGTGTTATGGACCAAGGAGTCACAATCAACAAAACAAAAATTGGAATTGATCTTCGTGTTATCATCGCCGATTCTCCCGCCCGAGCGTTCATAAAAGGTAAGTTTATCAAAGAAAAATGTATACATCTAATTTGTAGTGTTTATTACTAAATTCCTCATTTTTTTTTTATTCATTTGTCAGGTGTGGCGAATTTCAATGCAGCGAACGGGTGTATAAAATGTAAAATTGTGGGAAAAAAGGACAAAAAAACCCACAGAATGGTATTTGAAGGAACAGCTGAACCGAGGACAAACAAGGAATTTAGGCAAGGAGATTATGAAATAAGCCATCAGAAACGACCAACACCGTTATTAGATATTAAGGATAAAGATATTATTAAGATCTTAAGCATAGCAGACGATTTACACTTACTACATTTAGGAATAGCAAAAAAATTAGGAAAAGGATATGCCGAAGGTAGTTTAGCACCGTTTCCGAAGTGGAACGAAGAAGATAGAGAGGAAATTTCTAAAATTCTAGCAAAGACAAGTTACCTGCAGAGATAAATAGGGCAATGAGGCCACTGAAATATTTAGCTTATTGGAAGGGGTCCGAATATCGTACATTTCTCAATCATATTAGCATAGCATTACTTAGAGGTAGAATTCACGATGATGCTTATCATCATTTTAAACTCTTTTATGTTGCAATTACATTGTTTTCCAGCAATCATTTTAAAAATCATTGGGATTACGCGGAAGCTCTTTTAAAACAATTTGTTGAGGATTTCGGTTTAATTTATGGCAAATCTCACATTACCAGTAATGTTCACAATCTTTTACACATAGCTGAAGATGTACGTGAATTCGGACCCCTTCCAACAATATCCTCATATCCCTTTGAAAGCCGGTTAAATTTTCTTAAAAGGCTAGTTAGAACAGGTCATAGAACGTTAGAACAAATAGTATGTAGGTTAACAGAACTTAATGAGCTAGAAGCAAGTGAAAGCAAGGAGAAAATGGTTTATCCAATTATTAAACATAAGAAAGATGAGGTTAAATTGTACATAACAGATAAATTTCAATTAAGGAAAGGTGATAGGAACGGTTGGTTTTTAACCAAAGATAATAAGCTTATTAGGTATAGTAGCGTTAAGCAGGTTTCAGGATCGTATATCATAGAAGGACATCAATTAGCAGAAACACAACCAGCATTTAGTTATCCGAACCGTTCGGAAGTTATTTATAATTATATAGGTAGAGTATCAGATATTCCAACCGACGTAGTTAAAGTAGATTTAAACAATGTAAAAGTTAAATTGGTAGCGGTTTCTGTTGATGATGGCGAATCGTTTTATTTTAGTCCGCTCATGCATACTTTATTGGAATAAAACATATATTTAGTGATCTGTAGCCTGGCTAGTTGGATTACATCCTACACATGAATGCATGTATTGCTCTCAAATAAAAATAATTTCAAGAAAGGAGTCTTATTACCATAAATACAGAACTTTTCGAATAACATATAATTTAAAAAATATAAAACAAGATATATCCCATCCTTGAGTTCCATTATTTATCACATTTAATTTCAGTTTTGATATTCGTAATACAGTTGAAAGAAACTTAACCTATTATCCCTATTTGGTATAGTTCATCACAGTTCATCATAACGAAAGGAAAAAAATATCTAAAAAGCTTATAGCTAATAACTATATCCCTGATATAAAAATTACGTTTCTGATATTCTTCGTTTCTTTGTCGTTTCTAACTTTTCGATTTTTGAAGGCTTGCAATTGTAAAATTTTTTGTTTAGGAATGTTTTTACGTAGGCGTCAGTAAGCTCTGTCAATCGATTGCCTCCAATCAATTTTAGTAGACTTAAAATTTGCGTATACTTCGAGAAGCAAATTTTAGGTCCCTGCTTGCCTTCTCCGGTCCAGCAACATTTCTTCAAAAAATCTTTTTCGAAAAAAAGATCGAGAACAATTGTTAACCGTTTGTCAAAATCTGTGACATCCGTTAATATATGCACGATTTGACAAACTAGGTTTACCATATACGTACCATTTTGTAACGATTGTTCAAATTTGTTTAGGCTATGTTCATCGCTTATCCTGTCTACTTCAAATGACCTAGGGACGGTATATTCGTTTCTACACACGTTGTTCATTATCATCGAAACCTGCGGTGATAACTTCTCCAGCATTTTAACAGCAATGTCAATCTTCCTTTCAATCCTTTCTTCTCGATTCATCTTTGAATATGCGATATCAGTTGCAGATACTAATGGTTTAGGTGCTATTGGTGGTTTGGATGCTATTGGTGGTTTGGATGCTATTGCCGGTTTTGGTGCTACTGTAGGTTTGAATGTTGTGCTAGTTTTTGGAGCCATTGGAAGTTTAGGAACAGAAGTAGGATCAGAAAGAACTTTGGGTTTAGGAGGAATCGCAGGTTTTGTTGATCCTGGTTGTGAGTGAGGACGAGAATGCGTTGCTGTGGATGTTGATTGTAGGGGGGCACTAATATGCATAAAAGCTGGCGGAGATGATGATCGGGAAGTGCTGGAATGAACAGCTTTCGGCGGAACTATCAATATGTTGTCTATGATGGTGATGCCACGAGACGAAGTCGGTAGAACTGCTCTGTTTCTTTCATTATTGGGTGTCTCATTATTATCAGCCATGTTTCTATTATATCCGCTAATCCTAAAATGATGAATCAATACCATTACATATTGATTAATAACACCCATGATGGCAGGACACCTGAATGGCCGTGCGGTTAACAGACCGGACTACCAATTAATCAGTCCCATTTCAATTCTAATAACAACCTCTTTCAAATCTATATCCACAGGAACACCAAAGGAGCGACACGACGCAACGATATCAAGCGAGAATCACTGTTGAAAGAAAGCGACAACTGGAACGACAATACAAGGCAGTGCAGATGGGTGGGGATGTAAACAACAAGTGCTGAGGAAGGGGAAAGTTCGCTTTTTTTATGTATTCAATTGTAAACATGTACAAAACAAGGTTCTTCCTTTGTTCAGACCAGTGTAAATTTTTTCCGCCATGACAGTCGATATAGCCGCCATCTTGGATTTTGAACATCGGCCTTTCGACATGCGCAAACATTAACCAACCGTTCCTCCAAATGCTGAAAAAGAGGGATCGTGGTGAATTTGACAGTGGTGAATTGTTACTTGTGCGGCCAGAGCATGGATTACGTTCGACGAAATCCGCTTCGGCGCTCAGTGCAAAAGGCACTCACGGCCCTTAAAACGATGTTCATTTTACCAGTTTTTTTGAATCTGGCAAGTTTTTGAATAAAATGAACTCTTTTGACGGTTACGTTCGTTCCCGATTGTATGGGATGAAATCCCCGAGGTTTTGGGCTGCGGATTTGTGTCGAATTGGTAATCTTTCGCGATTCCAAAGTATCATAATGCTGATTTCAGAAATTTAAATGATATCATTTATGATGTTTATAATATTTATTATAATAATAAATAAATAAATGTATATTATATTAATATATATTGCTTATATATATTATTAATTATTTATTATTTATTATTATTGTATATATATTTATATATATATATATATATATATATATATATATATATATATATATATATATATATATATATATATATATATATATATATATATATATATATATATGTATATATATATATATATATATATATATATATATATATATATATATATATATATATATATATATATATATATATATATATATATATATATATATATATATATATATATATATATATATATATATATATATCTATATATATATATATAACAATAAATATATATATATATATTTTTTTTTATTATGTAAACCGGTCTCGTGGTATATATATATATATATATATATATATATATATATATATATATATATATATATATATATATATATATATATATATATATATATATATATATATATATATAATTATGTTTACGATAGCCCGGAGTAAGTTTTAAAAAAACATTACTGGGGATCTTTATTTGCGAACTGCTAAACTAAGACTAAAGCTAACTTCTGGATTCGGTACTATTTAGCTAGGCTGGTGTTTTCGGTGCTGCCAGGTTTGCCGGTCACGTTGTCGTCCACGTTTATGATGATCATGTTGCCTCGGTCCGTCAGAACATACGACACCACACCTGGTCGTGGGAACCTGCTTCCAGTGGAGTTCCCGTTGGAACCTGACTCCGCGCGTGGAGTAACATCGATGGCTCGCTTGCGACCGTTTTCTTACTCAGCACCTGTATCATAGCGCGTAGCGCATGTGTACATAACTATATATATAAAAATAAAAAAAATATATATATATATATATACAGTCGTCAACTCGTACGACGTGACAACATGCCCGTCATGGACCCCAAATAGACCGTGCCGCCATACTGACTATCCTGCTATGGGGGGTTATCCAAAAGTCACTGAAAGCCAATCCGACAAGTGGTACAGACAGGCCTTGACCGACAACGGTTGTTGAGCCAAAAGAAGAAAAAAAATATTATGTATTTAAATAATCTTAAGCTATGTACACGTGCTAGACAAACACACGGTGGCAAGCGAGCCACGGAGTCATGTTCCAACAGGAACTGAACTGGAAGCAGATTTCCAGGACTGCCGGCGCAGATCGCGAACGGTACCTCCACGTGGGGTGTTATATTGATTGAACACCTACCAGTATTACGCATTATTATTATTTTACATTACGAGAATTTACAGTACTTCACCTAGAGCACCACATATACTGTAAAAACTTTTAAAAAGCATAAAAATCAATTGCTGATTGTTGCCCATTTATTAGCATCGGTACAGAAAAAGGTAAAGCAAATATTTCATTTCAGGGAACGGTCAGAACCTCGCCGCATGCGATTTTGCCGCAAGCTTTTGTATGGGATTTGGCGGCAAAACCGCATGCGGCGAGGTTCTGACCGTTCCCTCACGAATCGACGGGGAAACGAATGTTATCTGTCAATTTTTAGTGCCTTCTTGCTCATACAGTGCCGTACAAGAAAACATAACCGTTGTTTTTACTGTTACTTTTTATTTAAAATTTAAATGTTAATCCACTTAATTGTATAACTCCTGTATTTTTCTAGTCTTCATTTTTTATACTATAAAAAAACTCTTATTTCTCCATCTACATTCAAAACATTATCCACTATATGAAACAAATTAGTTGCAGAAAAAAACAGGTTTGTTGTTTTTGTGTGTCACTGTTCGCGCACACGCGCGAAAACTTGAAACAATAGTAATCAAAATTTCCAAAGAATGAAAACCACACCATTCGATCACCCGTTTTTTGTTTGTTTGGTGTGAAGTAAAACGAAAGACCGTGCAAAAATTGATAAAAATGCCTGTAAGTAATCTAAAACATGTCATTGTATATGGTCAACATATGGGTTAATATATTATTATTCACTGATTTAAGGACAAGCGCAAAACTACAACCAAACGACAGTTTGAGGTACTTATTGCCATGATTGAAGGTAATGAAGGTGTAGCCGGTGATCGCATCAAAGGATCTTGTAAATTTTGGCAGGAAGTGACGGTAAAACTCAACGAATTGGGACCCCCTATCAAAGATATATCGGGATGGAAAAAAGTAAATTACCACTATTTGATAAGTGCTTTTTATATTGCATAACATAAACGTGTTTTACTATTTTAGGTTTGGGCGGATTATAAATCTGCTTTAAAAAAGAAGCTTTCATTTAATAATGCGGAATACAGATCGACCGGAGGGGGACCGTGCTCCTTGCGCAATTTTAATGCCCTGGAGCAGAAAGTTATTGAAGTGCTCGATATGCAACGTTCAGTGGTCGGAACACCTGACGTTCCACCAATGGGTCTAGCAGAAAGTGAAGATTCAATCGAAAATGAATGTTTGAATATCAGCCCAGAAGTAACAGAGCTCGTTACATCCGGAGCATGTAATCGGGACAGCGGACATCAACCAACTTCTGCCCAAATAATTGACCAAGAGGTTGAAATCGAAGAGGTTCCTGTTACTACAGAACCAGCTCGTAACAGCAGGCGAAAGAGACGCACATTGGCGGAGCAAAACTTGTTGGAGTTGCGTAAATTCAATGTGATTCAACAAAAAATACTCAACGTTAAAATCGAAAAACAAGAAACAAACAAAGCTAGGTTAGAAACTGAAAAGGAACATGCTAAAAGGAAATTTGAACTAAAACAAAAGGCAATGGAAATGCAACATGAATTGGCAATTCAGGATTTTCAACTGAGGAAGGAAATTGCCGAAAAGGAGCTAGAGTTAAAATATGCTAAATTAGAGCAAATTAGTAACGCAAATCAGCCCAGGCATTAATTACTAAAATGCTTAAAAGTTTCATGTTTACCCGATTTTATGAATTAAAAAATATGCTCAGAATTCTCAAAACAAATGAATCGCATTTGAAGTTTCAATTTATTCAAACCATACTGAATTTCACCAAATTTAACTTTTTTGCGCATAAAACAGCATTTATTTATGTCAAATATCTTCTAATAAATCTGTGAAAATTTGTTGCCACTCTATATTATTTTCAATACAGATGTTATGCAACGCACAACATGTGTTAATAATTAGACCACTTGTTTTAGGATCGTAGTTTAGTGATCTGTCTGTCCCAGCGAGACATCGAAACCGGGATTTCCAAACGCCTATTGTCTGTTCTACAATCATCCGACCAGAAGAGTGTTTTTTGTTAAATTCTGCCTCGGCGGATCCTTCGTCTGGGTCTCTGTGCGGTCTTACTAGCCACGGTTCTGATGGATACCCAGCATCCCCTTTAAATAATAAAATATCTCAAAACGATGCAGTGATTTAACAGCATGAATGCAATTATTACCCAAAATCTTGTCCCTTTGCCCGCTTCTGTGCAATCGTTGGAAATATTTGCGCACAATGCTCACTCGCCATATATGCGCATCGTGATGTGATCCAGCAAATCGTGCATCAACGGCTCGTATGCGTGTTTTATGGTCACACACCTTAAATAACAATAATGAATATTATTAAGCTTTAATGCATTAGTGATCGGTTAATTCAACAAAAATCCAGATTCGCTAACGAATGACACCCCGGAGTCGTTCGGAGCCCTCCACAGCCGTTGGAGTGATCGAAAAAGCAGCCGCTGAAGCCGCTGAAGCCGCTGAAGTCGACAGGAGCCGGCTCCGGCTGCCGACTAGCGGCTCTAAACTGTTGCAAACGGCTCCAGCGGCTCCGACAATTCCAAGGGCTTACGCTGCCAATTAGCGACTTTGGGAGGCTCTGCACGACTCCAACCGGCTTTGAACCGTGAGTACGAATCCAGAAATACATTACTGAAAAGCATGTTACATGTACAAGCTTTTCAATTCAATACTTACAATCAATGTGTTAATGCTGTAAAATGATTTCCTATTCAGGAAAGTAAGCGGACGTTCTTGCGGTTTTTTAATTTTAACGTGCGTTCCATCTACGCACATCACGACGTTCTCAATACCGCTTTTCAAGAAGAAATATTCTTTAGCTTCCTGTCTCTCTGATTGAGTCATTCGCAAATTTATCCAATCCCCAACTAATGAGTGGAGTGGTCGTAAAGTTCCTCTCAAAACTTTACTAAAAGTTGTCGGAGCCATTGCGACATGGAAATCTTTTCCTACGCCATGCTGATATCTCCCAGATGCGAAGAATATTATACATGCCGTCAACTTCTCTTTTTTTGATATTCCATGCGCTCTGCGAGAGTCTACCGAAGAATCAATACCATCAAGCAAATCCATGAAAATAGATTTCGATATCCTAAAGTTGTTAACAAATCTGTAATGTAATTGCCAACGAAGATAACGACAATCAGATGATAACGTTAGCAAAACAGTTATCAATTTATTTACGTACGCTGTATCCGTTAAAGCAAGAGGATCGGTATTATATCGAAGATTCCTACGATGTCTTTTCAATTCCTGCTTTGCCTCAGCTTCTACGTTTATACTGTTATAAAAGAACAACATTTTAAAACAAACAATATACTTTGTGTTTCTATTCCACAAGTTGTAAAAATAAACGAAAGTCTGTCAAAATGGCGTAACATTAACCCTGCCACTTGCAACCAAATGAACATCATACTCCAAAAAATCCTGTCAACTTTGAAAAGTTATAACTTAAAAACGATAGCGAGTTGAACCAATCTATACACAGTTATAGAAACTGTATAAGTCTTTTAAATTATCTTCAGAATATTGCATCGATATTCCATAACGCATTCAAAAATGATAAGCCTTCATAGTCGCTGACTACCCGGGTAGCCCGGTTGCCTGAAATATGATGTTTTTTTGGTTGCCAGTGACAGGGTTAATAGAAGCTCCGGCCAGATTTCAAGTGCTGTATATAAACGAAGAAGTGACACATATGGGTAAGCAAAGACATGCTGTATTTTGTATGTGAACACTTGAATCTGGAGGGTATAAATGTATGTTTAAATGAACATAATTCATTTTGTACTGAGCGCCGAAACGGATTTCGTCGAACGTAATCCATGCTCTGGCCGAGTGTCATCTCTTACGCTTCAGGGTCTCACGCTCAGAGCAAAAATTCTCCTATCTTTGCAACGGTGGGTGCGTTCATCTGTGGAGGGCGGGAGGAGTTCGAGTGTGTGTCTCATGCACACAGCGAAATTTTGGTCAACACCTCGATGGTGGGAGCGTTTTTCCATGGGATGGGGTAGTGGAGTACGAGTGTGTCGCATGACTCCTTTAAAACTAGGGCCAGGGGTAGCGAGAGGCATCAAAATGAGTTACTCTTTGCCAAGCGGGGTGTTACGAGCACGCGCCAACCCTCTCAACAATCTCAGAGAGAATTTGTATGAAATTTCTTGGGCTTGTTCTCGGCTTATTCTCGGCTTATTGGTATAAACGTCACTCAGAGAACAAGCCCAATATGAACAGGCGCTCAGTGACGTCACGGTGTAGCCGTATTGATGCGAGTCCACACAATGGGGGTCGACCAAGGACCGTAAAGATATCAGGTCAAGTTATAAGCCCGTTTTGACAGCTAGGTGGAAGAAGAATCGACGAAGAAAACTGACAGTTAGTTTTCCGCTTTTGGCGAACGCTTCAAGTTCTCGAAGGAAAATTTGCATTTTAAATCACGGACTGTGTTCTAATAATCTAAAATATTCACCCAAATTGATCTCCACCAAATATTGACCATGCAAAACGTAAACAATCCATCAATACATATACAAGCGGAAAACCATCTGTCAAAATCGGAGCCCAGGGGGGGGATCGCCAAAAGCGCTATAACTACACCTCATTATACATTCCACCTTGGGGTCGACCCATTCCAACTGCTGTCAAAATGAAACAACAACGGTATTTGGTTTGCATGCGTTTTATTGAACAATAACAAGTCGACAAGTGGCGTCGTTTTGAGTAGCTAAAAATCAGTTCCGGATTTACGTTTTTTCCTATTCCAGCTCGTATTAGTTAGTGAAATAGTTGTTCGGCTTCCGGTAAATCTGTAAGTGAAGGAATCAAAGCGTTAATACATCGAAATCATAACAAATTAGTTGATTTTACCTGTGCCTATTATTTTAGATAATCATGACATCAAACGTCGGACGAGCTCCCGATGCTTCGACGAGTAGTTCCCAGGAGTGTCCTTGTGTAGAACTAGCGCAGGAAAATAAAAAAGATATAAGGACAGTTTTGAATGCAGTGATGGACGTGCGAATGAAACAGGACGAGATTTTAAAAACTCAAATTCAAAGCCAAGTTGAACCAACCCAAAATGATGATGGGCATATGGAAGATGAAGAATACTTTTTGTTCGCTTTGGTTTCAACCAAGATCGGTCTAGATGACTTAGAAGAAAGCATAGCGTCAGCAGAGCGCTTCAATAATTTAAAAGGATGGCTTATGAAGAAGGTAAAAGCATCAAACGCAAAGAGCAGAATGCATCGCGTTCTTTACCTATTATTTAATAGGATATTTATAGTAGACTGCAGTTGGAGTGGACGGGGAGGCAACGGGCCTAAGGTAGAATTCAGGAAATATTCTAATATCCTCCGTCTATTTGCTGTTGTCGGAGGAGCAGGAAGGGCTTTAGAGGATTCTATTGTTGAGGATTTTTTTATAAAGAAATTTAAAAATTCGCAATCAGCTGCCCAAGCGAAAGGCATTGTGAAAAGTATCAGTCGTGGTACGTTTTCAAGAAAGAAGAAGAAGAATTAGATAAATAAGATAGAGTTCAATAATGTTCCTTTGACGATTTTTTTTGCTTTGGATTTGTTGATATTGATAAGGTTTTTTTTTTTATTTTTGATTGTTGCTGAACTATTAGTCAATTGAAAAATATAAGGGAATTCATAAATGCTAGTAAATGTTGATAGTAATTGATTTTTTGGTTTAAGGTAGTTGTATGAATTATTCTAAATAATGTGGATATCAGTAAATATAAAATATTATGGAGTTTAAGTTATAAAAAGTTTCTTTGAGTAATTTTCCTTTAACATACCAATTTTTATATTCATAATTGATTGAACTGGTGCAATGAATAAGTAGCAAAGTTAGCTTTAAGATTATTACCATAATTATGATACTTCATAGTTATCATACTTTGTGAATAACTTTTACAGAACAGAGATGGTCACATGCACGTTTGTCGAATACTCACTTGCTTACCTTTTTATCAAGTGCTAACCAGTTTTGAGGTCTACCATGTACCGCTTTCAATACAGCACCGTCGTTTATTAGATGATCTGTTGATGAGGTCTAATGGGAACGTATGTTTTCAAGTGGCACGACCATTTACGGGACTCATACAACCTGAAATTTATATTAAATATATTTTCACAATTATAAGCTTGGAATAACGGTCCCCAAAGCGCACTTACTCAAAGATGTATATGTTTAAGTACAAGCAAGCAACGACATACATCCGCTTCGCGCAGCAGCATGAAGCCTTGCGCGATGCCTTTCGCACTCCGTGCTCCAGCGAGTTGTTTGCTGCCCTGAGCACGTTCATCCTTCGGCGTGGATAAGTAGCTGGAGAAGTCTGCTTCGTCTTTTGGCATCACCGGAACGCTATGGTACATTGCGACAATTTCCGTCAACTTGCCCACACCCTTCTGGCCGGCCCTGTCACGAATACAATCCAGCAAGTATCCCTTATAGTCGCAATAGAATGATCCACGTGATATCGATCAGAAACGCATTCAGCACATCCTTGTTCCACACGTCGAAATCCTTTCCTTCTGTGTCTTGCCGAACGCCAGCATCAGGTGGCACGCTGAGCAGATCAGTTGCATGTAATCGTACTCTTGTGTCGTGCCTGGACATCGTCCCGTTGTGTACAATTTCCACAGTGTCCGGCACCGCATATGCCGATTCGTTCACAACACGGGTTACCGTTAGACTTTGCGCATATACCCTACCGGGAGAAAGGTCACCTACATTAAAACCAGTCAATTTAAACAGAACAAGTTCAACCCACCGGGAACATTTCCTTCATCCCCGGAAAAAGCGTCCGGGTGTGGGAAGGGTCGTAGCGAGCCCCTTCCTCTGCACCGCTTAACAGCTGCAGACGATGTCGACTAAAGAATCCCCGTCAGAAAAGGTTATATGGCACAAATCACATCCTAAAATGAAACAATCATCGAAATTAAACACAAGCACACCTTACCTCAGCGTCAGCGTCGTGCTTGAAGGTTAAAAATTTCATCCTGCTTTATTGAATGCTCCAAGCTATTTTTTTGGCTTCCACCACAACTAAATAATACTGTCGTGGTTAGTTTTATGTTTAATCTACAAAACAAAACGTTTTTTATAAGAAATATTACATAATTTGCACAAAATACTCACAAGATCGCCGCACACGCAAACACTTGCTGTTTACATTTTGGCTTCACTCTCATTTGACATGTCAAAAATTTGCAAGCCCCAAAGTGTGGATCAAAAAGGGGGGTGGGAGGGGAGAGAAGGTGATGAGATCGAAGCGGCACGAAATGGCCGTTGCAAAAACCGCATGCTCAGAACGCTAAGTCCCAGAAGAAGGAGATCGAGCTACGAATGTGACAGAGTGGGCATGAGAAAATGGGAGAATTTGAGTGCCATTGTTGGGAGGGAACGTTTTAGCCATGAGAATGTATGTGTGAGGTAGGTATATTTTGAATTGTAGTGGTGCTACGTTTCTGCTGTCAAAATTTTTGGCATTCTGTGAGGTTTACCAAGTGCCAAGTGCAAGTGTTCATCAAGTGTGTTAGACAAGTGTGTTAGAAAAGTGCTAAAATGTCGCAAAATTGCAGCAAAAATGGGCATTTTTATGCAAAGTGCCGTAAACTGATGGAGAGTTTCCTGGTACGAGAGCTCAATCTCGTCCAAGAGGCAAACGATGGGTTTGTCCCGCTGCCAAACATGGGTATGTAAAAAAGAAAGTGAGTGGTTATTTGTCAGTGCATATCATGTTATAATATTTAACATTATATAAATAGTACAGTATAATTTGGTGTACAATAATTCGGTTTAAAAGCGGTCGGGCCGGTCTGATGGTACAGTCGTCAACTCATACAACTTCACAACATGCCTGTCATAGGTTCAAGTCCCGAATAGACCGTGCCCCCATACGTAGGACTGACTATCCTGCTACGGTAACAAAAAAAGTCACTGAAAGCCAATGCCACTTCACTAGTGGGTACAGCTAGGCCTTGACCGGCAGCGGTTGTTGTGCCAAAAGAAGAAGAATAATGTTCATTGATTTAAGGGCACCAAAATAAATATATCTATGTGCGAAACGGTGCAAGAAAAAAAAACATGTTATCATACCCGGGATGTGTGTGCGTGTGTCAAAAAGCCGCGCCCAGTCAGACAATTCGGACTTAATTTACCTCTATCTTACCGCTAAATTACCGGTAATTTAAGAGTAATTTAATGGTAAATTACCAGTTTTTAAGTCCTCGTTAATTTACCCATTCGAGCTGTTTGACAGATCCTATTCCATCCTCTATTTTGTTTTTATGTTGTTCGGCCAAATTATTAATAAATAACACGAAATGTATTATATTACAGTTTAATGGTTATATTCAATCATTGTTCTTAACTTTTACAAACGATTACAATGTATTTTTTAGCAAACTCAACTTGAACAGCCGCTTCACCCGGAGAAGGGTGTGCACAAATAGCACTAATAAACGCAATTTCTCGGCTGTTTTTTTTTTTTTTACATTTTAAAGTTTTAAACATACCGCTGACGTCTTCTTCCACTAAAAGAGCATTAAAACAATACACTTTTTATTCTAATTTATATCTTTACACTGACATCAAACGACAACACTTCGTACCGCTAAATTGCTCTTTAATTACTGTTATGACAGACACAAAACTGCTCGAATGGGTAAATTAACAGAAGGCTGTCTGACTGGGCGGTGTGAAAAACGGAATGAGAGAACAAAAAATGTGCGAATCAATTACATTATATTTTGTATTAATAATCGTCCTACAATTTCCGTCAATTTCGGTGTTCAGTGTGGTAAATGTGTTGAGTGTTCAGTGAATGTGTAAAAATGTGTTTCAAAAGGGCGGTCCTGTGGTACAGTCGTCAATTCGCTCTACTTAACAACATGCCCGTCATGGGTTCAAGCCACGTATGGACCGTCCTTCCGTAGCCGGACTGACCATCCGGCTGCGTGGTACAAATTATGTATCAAAAACTTAAATAGTCCAGCATGACCGCGCAGGTCGCGGATGTCAAGTAAAATATGAAGAAGTGTTTCAAAACAAAAATTAGTTTTGAAAAAACATTATTTATTTAATGTTGCTGCTAGTCGTGAAGAGCACGACCTATGAACATGCCCGTCATGGGTTTAAGGACCGCATGAGCCGAGCATCCTATAAGCAGGGCAGGGTTAGTTGTGTTGGGCAAAAAAAAAAGATAAAAAAGGCTTAGATTAGTGGTTAAGAGCAGTAGCGCAGGGTAAGAAAAGTGGTTCAGACTTGCAAAACGGATAAGGTTTCCACAGGTTCACTATGACAAATGCCACAAGACCGGACGTGAATCGATTCTTGACTATCCGTACGAAACCAGAACTGACTATCCTGCTTCTCTTACCATAAATTCTCAAAAGCCTTTAACAAGCCATTGCGGTTGACACGATTCAAATGTAAATTAAAAACCGTGCGATCATGATCAAATACATTATTAGTTGCACTGGTCAATCGGGCAAAAATTTGGTCCGTTCCTATTATTGCAGGTAGCTATTGTAGTGTGGCGACGGGAAAACACCTAATCAACAATTCAAATGTCGGATCGGAAAGCAGAAAACAAATATTTGATAATACAGCGTGCTCATATAAACTATATTCGTAATATAATTCGAATAAATAAATTTTTTAAAAAATATCTACACACAGCAAGTGATTTGTTTCCTTAACATAATCCGACATTTAACAAGTTCGAAAGAAACGTTGTAATTGTTTTACAAGTCTTTTATTTAATTATACTGTTGATTATAAATTATCTTCCCAATCAAGACTTGTCGGATGACGGAACGGTTCCGGAAGTGCCGCAAGACCAATCTACGACATCAAGCACTGCCGGAACAAGTGCTGAAAACGTCGCGGATGATGCTGAAGATTTCGACCACGGGGAAAATTATCCGAACGGGGAGGACAGCGACGATTTTTATCACGGCGCTTCCGATGAGAATTACTCTTATGAGATCATTGACCATCTAAGTTTGTTGGATTGTCTTAGATTCTTTGCAATTAAGAGTCAGCTCCCCCGTTCGGTGGTCAATATGCTACTGGAAATCCTACGGAAGAAGGTAGATGCCACTCTTCCAAAAGATAGCCGGAATTTGGTGCGAACACCTCCCCGTGCCGCTGGCAACATTTATAAAATCGGGGGAGGTGACTTTTGGTACGGAGGATTATCGCCAGTTCTGACCAAGTATTTTCAGTAAGTATATTATGTTTTGAGTTATGTTTCAATTGCTACAAAAAATCCTTTATATTATTATTTATAGAAACATCGAACCCCGAGACGATCCTTTCAAGCTAGACGTATCGGTCGACGGGCTACCGCTACATAAGGGTGGGCCGACCCAGGTCTGGCCTATTCTGGTGAAAGCGGCAGACTTGCCTAAGCTTCCACTCATCTTGATGGCCACATATAGTGGCCATACAAAGCCGGTAAGTGTGGAAGAATTTTTGCGGCCGCTATTGATTTTAATATCATTCAGCGAGGAGGCTTGACCATCGGCGATAAAACGTTGCATTTTCGGGTACGCAATTTTATCGCTGATACACCGAATCGAGCGTTCATTTTAGGTAACGAAATAAATAACATTATCGTAAACCTTTTAGTAAAATACAATATATATTTTATTTTCAGCAACGACGAACCACAACAGATACGACAGTTGTTTAAAGTGCACTTGCCATGGCGAGTGGTGTGAAGAGGGATTTTTTTTTTGATTCCGTCGATGCTCCCCTTCGTACGGACGAAGGGTTTCGTGGTAGAGTCATATTGAACCATCATCAGGAGTGGCGTACACCTTTAGAAGAATTAGACAATTTTGATTTAGTCGATAACGCTCCCACGTCGGAGCGTGAACACCTGTGTGACGAGGGGTGTACACGTTTTATGCAACGGGCATTTATGTTCGGCAAATTTCCCCGTAATAAAAAGTGGACACCTCTCTAAATGGAAGCTGCGACTAAATTTTTAACGCAGACGAAGCTTCCTACTGAGATCCATCGATCATTTCGGCCTCTCAGATATCACGCCTTTTGGAAAGCTACCGAGTGGCGTCGCTATCTACATTATGCATCAGTTGTGGTTCTGAAGGACCTGGTTGATCCAGTCGCCTATGGTCACTTCCTGCTCTACTTAAGTGCAGTGACAATTTTTTCGACAAAATTTCACCAGCACTAGTGGCTCCGTACTCGAGATTATCTTCGCATATTTGTGAAGAAATTCGGCCAGGTCTACGGTCGAAAATATTTAACAAGCAACGTCCACCTTCTCGTTCACATTTAAAAAGATGTTGAAAAATTTGGAGCGCTTGACGATTTTTCGGCCTACGCAACAGAACATTTTTTGCAAAATTTTCCACGCTGGGTTCGAACGGGCACGAAATGTGTGGAGTAAATTGCAAACAGATCAAGCGATCTAATGAGCCTTGATCTGGTTAATACCCCGCCAGCTCCAAAGTATCCGATGTTGAAGGCAAATGGTGTCGGTCTTCATGTGACCGCCGATTTTGTCTTGCTGCCAAAATTTCAAGACCAATGGTTTTTGACCAAGGACAATGGCATAGTAAAATTTTTGAGTGCGAAAACATCAAGCTCGCACGATATCACCGTAGTTGGGATCCGATTTTTAACCATGGCCGCGCTTTACGAGATCTCATCAGAAGGCGGTGTTATTGCACCAATGTCTTCTGCTGAGATCCACGTTTACCAAACGATGGAAAACGCGCCGGCTGTGGTGGTGCAGGTTCCATGGACTGCAATCAGATGCAAAATGGTTGCAGTGAAGCAACCCACTCGTCCTCTTAATCTCCCTCCCATTGATCCTTCACCAAACTCAACAACTCCTTCCGCCATAGCCTTTTTTCCTCTTCTCCACACCTTTATTCCTGATTAATTTCCTCCCTTACATAGAGAAAATTGTCTCCTCGACACCCTCGAAGACGACGTGTGGTTGCACATGGTAAATAAAAAATTCATGAAATTGCAAGAATTTTTGATGAAATTGCAATGAAATTGTAAGAATTTGGTCTAATTTTTCCTCTTGTTACAGGTAAACTTCCATCGAAACTCCGGATAACTCGTGCCCATCCATCTGTGATATGGACGGGAAGGTGGACAAAGCGAACATTAAGGGTGGGGGGGGAGGGACGACCTTTTTAACAGCACTACGGGCAATGTTAGGACATGTTTGCCGTGCTGGACACTGCGTATCCGTATCAGGCCTCCTCCAGGCCAGCTGGCTTTTCCCCATGGTTAATGGAACAAAGCGGGTTGGGGTTTTGTGTGTGTGTGTGTGTTTTTTTTTGGCACAATCAAATGTAAATTGTGCTTTTTTCTGTTGGCCTGTTATATGAAAGGCAGGCAATGGTGCATGCGGCTGACATGGCACCTAGTTTTTACTTTCCTTTTTTTAACTATCTTGAATTTTTTATAGGTTAGTTTAAGTTTAGGTTGAATTTTCCTTTCTTTAGGTTGAGTAAGTAGGTTTAAGATGTAATTTTACGTTTACATTTAAACTTACTTAGAACTTTTTAGTAGTAGTGGTAGTCTTAACGATACCATTGTAGTGTGAATTTAGATTTGATTGATTGAACTATTTGTATACCTCTAGTACCATAGTTGGTTGCCAGTGAAAAGGATTTTTTTCTTCTATTTGACGGAACGATCAGCACGTTCCGTTTATTGTATATGGCATAGCTACGGCTTACGAGGCTTATAAAGTACCACGCAGTAGTGATTGGCCAAACGGCTCTGAAGCCGGACATCGACTAAAAAACAGCACTAATCAAATAAATTTTGCTCGCGCCTCAAAAATATATAAGCAGCTGAACCAAACCGCCTACGCCAACTACGTCAGGAAAATTGAAATCAATATCAAAAGACATCCCACATCATTCTGGAAATTTGCTAAAGATAAGGAATCCTGTGGACGACTTCCTTCCTCGATGCAGTTTGAGGGAAACACCATTACCGGAGATGAAGAGTTTTGCAATGCATTTGCCTCATATTTTTCTTCTGTGTACACCAACAATTCCTCGGTACCGTCTAACTCAACATCGGCTTTATCCTTCATAAATGATGAGGTTAATTTATGCACACCACTAATCAACGATGATGAGGTGGAATCTGCTATTTCGTTGTTGAAGCTTTCCTACGCACCTGGGCCTGACAATATTCCCAGCGCAATTCTCATTAACTGCAAGGCTGCTTTCATTCCCATACTGACCAAACTATTCAACAAATCCTTGCAATCGAAATGCTTCCCGCGTCTTTGGAAATCATCGTGGATGTTTCCTGTTTATAAAAAATCTGACAAAAGTAATGTGTGCAATTATAGAGGAATTTCAATGTTATGTGCGTGCAGTAAACTGTTTGAAAAGATAATGTCTCGTCATATGCTCCAAGCCTTTTCACCATTAATTTCTAATGTTCAACATGGCTTTATGCCGAAACGATCGATTGAGACCAATCTAATATACTTACTTAACTTTTGCCACTCCTATATTGACAAGGGCTTACAGGTTGACGTCATTTATACTGACTTCTGCGCTGCTTTTGACAAGGTCAACCACTTTCTATTGCTATCTAAATTATCAAAGTATGGTGTTCACACAAATGTTGTTGAGTGGTTAAGAAGTTATTTAACTGATCGTTGCATTAACGTTAAGATAGGAACTAGTTTATCTGCCACATTCCATAATTTATCTGGTGTTCCTCAAGGGAGTATATTAGGACCTTTACTATTTATTATATTTATTAACGATGTCGTGTTTGCTATTCCTCATGTTAAATTGTTATTATATGCTGACGATCTAAAAATGTTCCTACCTGTTAAATATTCTGACGACTGTGAAATGTTACAAGACTCGTTAAACTATTTTTCTGCATGGTGTTTTAATAATGAAATGTTACTTAATGTTAGCAAATGTAGTTGTATATCATTCTCAAAGAAAAAAAAATCCTATTATTTATAACTACAAAATTAATGAAGACAGCGTTCCACGTTTTTCTCAGGTTCGGGACTTAGGAGTTATTTTAGACAGTAAGCTTAGTTTATCTAGCCATTATCAAACTATCGTCACTAAAGCTCTTAAACTGTTAGGATTTGTCTTACGTGTCTCGGCCGACTTTAAAGATCCTTTCAGTTTAAAAACATTATACTGTTCTTTAGTCCGTCCCATCCTGGAATTTGCCAGAGTAGTTTGGTGTCCCCATCAAATCACATACATGAATAAAATTAAAAAAAATCAGAAAAAAATCACACGTGTTATGTTTCATCGTCTTCCCTGGTCAAACCAAATTCCACGTCCTTCGTATAATGTTCGGTGTTTACTATTTGGCTTAGAGACTTTTATGCATAAATTATTAATTGTAGATTTTGATGCACCTGACATTTTAAATTTTATTTGCTTTTCTACTCCCTCTAGAGGTCTTAGAAGTAGAGAGCTACTAACAAGCCCTTTTTGATCGACTGGTTTTGGTGCCAATGATCCACTGCTCAAAATGATTGATGTGTATAATAGGTTAGGGTTATCAGCAGATTTCAATCAATCCGTTAGTCAGCTGCGTCAGCATATTCAAGTTAGTTCTAGGGCCATACTTTAAACTTGTACTCTGTAAGCATTAAGTTATTTAGGCATACTGCCCGATAACTTTGATTTAAATAAATAAATAAATAATAAATAAATAAATAAATCTGCGGCGATAAACGACTGCACGTCATCATTATCCTGCGTTGACGTCCGTGAACCATCTCCGACAATTGGGGAAGATGAAATTGTCGAGAGAGCTGTGGAAAACTCAATAGAGTTGAACCGTGAAGCTTCAAGCGTCAAGGAGCTTCAAAATAATAATACTGTGGAGAGAGAAATTTGCATCACATGCTGCGCACAGCTGGACACATTGTCGAAACTGTTAAAAGAACAAAACATGCAATTGTATAAGCTAACGAAAGCTGTTATCCACAATAATGTTAAAAATAAGTCCTTTACCTGTCCAAATTGCTCTGCTAGTAGTGCTAGTTGTTCTTCGAAAGAGACTGTCGATGAATCGCCAAGACCGGCTGAAATTGAAAACAAAGAAGCGTTAGACAATTTTGAACAATTGTTGAGCGATAAAAGTAATTTTATCGCTACTTCTAAAATAATATCTAATTCCCTTGCTTCTGTTACTCCAGAAAATCGAATGAACGATGCAGTAATAAAACTATTTAGTGCCACTTTCTTATGTAAGTGCAGCTGGCTGGGCGGAGGTAAAAGTAGTGCCAAGATCCCAAAGGGCCAGTACAAACACGTGCATCGCCTTCTAATGGTCATTGGTAGAACTTCTGAAGTAACTGTAACGTTGGAAAACGCAAAACTGTTTTTGAAATCAAAAGTATGGAATGCAAAGAGCCGTCTCGCATGCAAGAATATACGAAAGAGCCTTGTTCGTAAGCGAATTAAAAATAATGAATAAATACATACCACCATTCTTTTTCTTTGTGTCAACCTGTGTGATGTACGTTATTCAATCTTGTGTTTCTTCGCCTTCCTCTTTTTGTCTTTGCAACATAATTGCTTTCGTCCGGCTCTGGCTTACACATGCAAATAAAAAATAATGTAAAAATATGTTAACGTTAAATGACTTTATACCCAATAGCAACACTGTACTAAAACTATTACCATAGAATGGTACACTAATGCAGTGTCTTAATCCAATACATATAAAGTATTCTTACCTTGAAGAGTTCGCGTGATACAAATTTTTAACGAAGCGGAAGTCCTGCTTGTGTGGTTCCACCATATAGTATGCCATCTTGTTGTTGAATTTATGTAAACCGTTTAGTGTGTCTGACGGTAGCATTGTGCCTGTGCATTTTGTGTTCTGTAAATTTCAAACAATAGCGTTAGAAATGGTAACAATCATATCTTACCAATTAACTTACCTTTTTGTGAAGTGTTTGCCTTGCCTGTTTGCTAACGTCGTTTGCGGATGTGATGCTCAAAAAAGTTTTTATAATCTACATTGCTATTTTTACTATTGTTATGTCGATTAACACAGTTTAACGCAAAAGTTGATGTTGGGTACTGTTACGTTCGCGATTATTAAATTCGTAACGGACGTGTCAAATTGTAAATTCGCGTGGTGCGCGATCACCTTAATCTAGAAAACGGGTACGCTGCGTGTAAAAGCGGAATAAATATGCGACACATACATATACTAACATGCGGCACTCACGCGTACGTACACTTATGTGCTAATTATCCTCGGAAAGGATACACTAACACCCTAAAAATGTATGGGCTTCCGGGGGTATAAAAGGGACCGAACTTTTAATAAACAAACCATTCGGATTTTGCAACTCTAAGAAACCTCGTCTTTTTTAATTTTGCATATACGGATCAAGAAAGAAATCTCTCATCCCTCTTCACCCCCTTCTGCGGCATAGGCTCCTCAAATTACTTGAGAGAGCAACTAGCGGGAAGGTTTATTATTGGTGTTGAACGGTTGAGAAGATCGCTGTTACCCGAGCGGGTTTGATTTACAAGGCCGCATCCTTCGCGTGGCCCACAGATCCGTTCGCCGTCGTAACATTTGGTGGCTCCAGAGAGGAATCTTCCTCATATTTGTATGGTAGAGAGATTTGCCCGTGGTATGAAAGCTTCCGCAAATTCTCTAGCCTTCTACATTCTCACCGAAGAGAAATTGCTTCGCTCCTAGACGAACCTATCCTCGCTCCAGAGGAAGCACTCACACTAGGAGGAAGACAGCATCGCTTCCGATAGGATTGCATCCGCTCTCCACCTACGCTTTTGCACTCACGTATAGGCTCCACTAACACGTGTACAGCTCCAGCGAGCTGCGTATGCGATAGCGTGAGAGAGCACTAAGCGAGAGCTCCAAGAGAGAGCCCTTTGCGCACCGTTGAACCAGTGCGACATCGCACACCCACACCACTGATAAAAATCTGTGCACTATACACGCACACGAACTCATCGGCACATTAGCTACGTCATGACTACGAAAAGAAACCTTACCCCGTTCGTCGATAACGACAATGGTAGCTGCCGCTTATGCAGCCGGATTGATGATCCCAATATGGTCCAATGCGACGAATGCGATCGCTGGTTCCATATGGCATGTGCCAAACTGAACCGGTTGCCTAAAGCAGACGAACCATTCTTGTGCATAAAATGCACAAAAGACTATGCTAAGATTAAGGCTCCAGCGTCGACTGGCTCAGACCAAAACACGGCAATTGCAGCCCTAATCGAAGCGCTTAAAGGTAGCAGCTTAGATACAAACACATATCTCAAACGCTTGACCTTTGATCAGCTACCTGATTTCGATGGCAAGGCCAAAGAATGGTTGAAATTCAAGCGTGCGTATGAGGAAACGACTAAGCAGGCTAAATATACAAATGTTGAAAACATGACCCGGCTTCAACACGCCCTTAAGGGAGAGGCGTATAAATGCGTGCACCGTCTATTTCTCGAGCCAGATAACGTGCCGGAAATATTTACGAAGCTCGAAGAGCAATTCGGCAGAGCAGAACTCGTGTACGACGAGCTGCTCAAAGACGTGCAAAACATACGTGTTGAAAATCAGCACAAAATACCTGATTTGTCCGACGCGATTCAGGACATGATCACTAACATAAAGGCAATAAATATGCCTATGTATTTACAAGACCATCGCCTCGTAAATGAGTTGGCTTGTAAACTGCCTACTGATAGGCATCTAAAATGGATCGAATATAAATCCACCAATATCAAACCGGGTGTTCTTCCATCGCTGGAAGATTTTGGCAAATGGTTGCTGCCTCTAGCAAAGGTACTTAAAGAATTGCCAAAACGGCCAGAAAGGCCAAAACACTCGATGAACGTTCACCAGTCTTCAGCGCACAACACAAAAAGACCGTTCAATCACAACCACTTTGGTAACGCACAAAACAATTCACCGGCCACTAACACATACGCAAGAAATGCAATAGATTACACCGCACAGAATTGCACAGCCGCACGAGAACGCGGCCCACATCCATGCGAAGAAACGCATCACCGTTTGCACTTCACAGCCGATGCGGAGGAGAATTGTCATCAAGAACAAAAAATACTTTACCAAATTGTTCCGGTCGTGTTACGCAACGAAGATAAAACGCTGAAAACATTTGCATTGTTAGATTTAGGGTCATCATTTACGTTGATCGAGGAAGAAACAGCTAATCAGCTTCAGTTAGAAGGGCCGACTGAGCCGATTACGATGACGTGGACGCAGAATTTGTCCATACGAGAGAAAGAAAGTAGGAGAGTAAGTTGCCTAGTGAAAGGAGAGAAGGAGAAAAAAGAACGGGTCTTGGAAAAAATGAGAACCGTGAAGAATCTCCAGCTCCCGAGGCAATCAATCAATTGCAACGTTCTCAGAGAGAAATGTCCTCATCTGAGAGGAATTGACATCAGCGATTACGAGAGCGCAAGGCCAACTATACTAATTGGTCTCGATCATAGCCATCTACTAATACCACTAGGGCGCAAAATGGGCCGAAGCGACGAGCCAATGGCAATCAAGACCAAGCTGGGTTGGACTGTCTTCGGGATGAACGTGAAAGGACACGAAGCGCCTCATAATCAGCCGATGATCCACTACGATGCAGATAGTACGATGATATCAAAAGAGATCGATCGTGGAAAGGAAATAATCCAGAAACCGTTCGTGGAAACGGTACCGAATCGAGCTTGGTCCGAGGACCAGCGCATCGCGGAACCAGATGAAGAAGATCGCGGTATATCGATCCCCGTACTTCACCATCATGAAGCTGTGGTTCCAGATTCTTCTATGGCACCCTTGCCATTGTGTGGAACACATCCCCACAACCCCTCACCACTACACACCGGTGTAGATCATCTTGAGCCCCCTGACATCACCACGCAACGATTTGTCGAGAGGGAAGTGCGACAACCCTGCCTAGGCGAATCGGCAGCGGTTCTGATGGAGATGAGGATCAACCCACAACCATATGTACATCCACCGCTTACCAACGAGGAAGACGAGATCCTGTCGAGACGAGGAATTGGCTCCCTGACTACAAAGACTCTTCGACACAGGGGGAGGCCCCACCGACGGAGGGCTTTGCTGCGGCCTGCGATTGGGCTAGCGAGCAACGCAGGCAGCCAGTGAAATAATCGCTCACTTTTTTATTTTTTCGTAATTCACGAGAATGAATTACGAGGGGAAGGATGTTACGTTCGCGATTATTAAATTCGTAACGGACGTGTCAAATTGTAAATTCGCGTGGTGCGCGATCACCTTAATCTAGAAACCGGGTACGCTGCGTGTAAAAGCGGAATAAATATGCGACACATACATATACTAACATGCGGCACTCACGCGTACGTACACTTATGTGCTAATTATCCTCGGAAAGGATACACTAACACCCTAAAAATGTATGGGCTTCCGGGGGTATAAAAGGGACCGAACTTTTAATAAACAAACCATTCGGATTTTGCAACTCTAAGAAACCTCGTCTTTTTTAATTTTGCATATTCGGATCAAGAAAGAAATCTCTCATCCCTCTTCACCCCCTTCTGCGGCATAGGCTCCTCAAATTACTTGAGAGAGCAACTAGCGGGAAGGTTTATTATTGGTGTTGAACGGTTGAGAAGATCGCTGTTACCCGAGCGGGTTTGATTTACAAGGCCGCATCCTTCGCGTGGCCCACAGATCCGTTCGCCGTCGTAACAGGTACATTGTAATATAACTAAGGCTTTGTCATGTTACATATCCTGGCCTCAGGGCAATTAGCCATTTAAGTTAAATGCACATTATATGAAATGCAATTGGTTATATTTTGTGCTCAAATTTCACAATATATACTTCCTATGAAAAGCTTTATCATCAGCCATCCGTGTGTAGCAATCAACTTTACATAACTAAATGCTCTCTAGTGTGATCTACGCAAGAGAATTCCTAAGTTTTGTGTGTATTGTTTCATATTTTATGTTATATATAATAATGAGTCCAAGTAGAGAGAACCTGTTTATTCTAACTCCAAATTACAACTGCCCGTAAACACGCTTCAAGCCCAGGTGGCCTGCGGGAGCCGCGTTGCGCTGACTTGCAACTGGAGACCGCTGTCGTCTGGTCCCACGGTCGATTGTCACTAGAGATCGCTGTCGTCTGGTCCCACGGTCGCTTGTCACTGGAGACCGCTGTCGTCTGGTGCATTAAGCGATGGAATGTGTGACTATATGTTATACCAATTGAGTAAGGTTAAAACCTTACTTCGACGAAACTATGGTTCTTTGTCATGGCTAAGCAAAAATGAATGAATTTAGATGTCGTGGAAAGGTATGTTTACCAAAAAAAACATGGTGCTGAAGTAAATAGCAAAACGAATTCACTGGCAATATTTTACAACACATCATTCTATGGTTCAAGCCCCGTATGGACTGACCTACTAGTAGCAAAGACTGACTATCATGCTGCGTTGTAGTGATGTCCGTTTCGGAGCGCATCAACGGCTCCGGAGCCGTCGGAGCGGAGCCGGCTCCGGGAAAAAGTCGGAGCCGGCTCCGGAGCCTTTGATGCGCTCCGAAACGCCCATCACTACCACGCAGCATGATAGTCAGTCTTTGCTACTAGTAGGTCAGTCCATACGGGGCTTGAACCATAGAATGATGTGTTGTAAAATATTGCCAGTGAATTCGTTTTGCTATTTACTTCAGCACCATGTTTTTTTTGGTAAACATACCTTTCCACGACATCTAAATTCATTCATTTTTGCTTAGCCATGACAAAGAACCATAGTTTCGTCGAAGTAAGGTTTTAACCTTACTCAATTGGTATAACATATAGTCACACATTCCATCGCTTAATGCACCAGACGACAGCGGTCTCCAGTGACAAGCGACCGTGGGACCAGACGACAGCGATCTCTAGTGACAATCGACCGTGGGACCAGACGACAGCGGTCTCCAGTTGCAAGTCAGCGCAACGCGGCTCCCGCAGGCCACCTGGGCTTGAAGCGTGTTTACGGGCAGTTGTAATTTGGAGTTAGAATAAACAGGTTCTCTCTACTTGGACTCATTATTATATATAACATAAAATATGAAACAATACACACAAAACTTAGGAATTCTCTTGCGTAGATCACACTAGAGAGCATTTAGTTATGTAAAGTTGATTGCTACACACGGATGGCTGATGATAAAGCTTTTCATAGGAAGTATATATTGTGAAATTTGAGCACAAAATATAACCAATTGCATTTCATATAATGTGCATTTAACTTAAATGGCTAATTGCCCTGAGGCCAGGATATGTAACATGACAAAGCCTTAGTTATATTACAATGTACCCAACATCAACTTTTGCGTTAAACTGTGTTAATCGACATAACAATAGTAAAAATAGCAATGTAGATTATAAAAACTTTTTTGAGCATCACATCCGCAAACGACGTTAGCAAACAGGCAAGGCAAACACTTCACAAAAAGGTAAGTTAATTGGTAAGATATGATTGTTACCATTTCTAACGCTATTGTTTGAAATTTACAGAACACAAAATGCACAGGCACAATGCTACCGTCAGACACACTAAACGGTTTACATAAATTCAACAACAAGATGGCATACTATATGGTGGAACCACACAAGCAGGACTTCCGCTTCGTTAAAAATTTGTATCACGCGAATTCTTCAAGGTAAGAATACTTTATATGTATTGGATTAAGACACTGCATTAGTGTACCATTCTATGGTAATAGTTTTAGTACAGTGTTGCTATTGGGTATAAAGTCATTTAACGTTAACATATTTTTACATTATTTTTTATTTGCATGTGTAAGCCAGAGCCGGACGAAAGCAATTATGTTGCAAAGACAAAAAGAGGAAGGCGAAGAAACACAACATTGAATAACGTACATCACACAGGTTGACACAAGGAAAAAGAATGGTGGTATGTATTTATTCATTCTTTTTAATTCGCTTACGAACAAGGCTCTTTCGTATATTCTTGCATGTGAGACGGCTCTTTGCATTCCATACTTTTGATTTCAAAAACAGTTTTGCGTTTTCCAACGTTACAGTTACTTCAGAAGTTCTACCAATGACCATTAGAAGGCGATGCACGTGTTTGTACTGGCCCTTTGGGATCTTGGCACTACTTTTACCTCCGCCCAGCCAGCTGCACTTACATAAGAAAGTGGCACTAAATAGTTTTATTACTGCATCGTTCATTCGATTTTCTAGAGTAACAGAAGCAAGGGAATTAGATATTATTTTAGCAGTAGCGATAAAATTACTTTTATCGCTCAACAATCGTTCAAAATTGTCTAACGCTTCTTTGTTTTCAATTTCAGCCGGTCTTGGCGATTCATCGACAGTCTCTTTCGAAGAACAACTAGCACTACTAGCAGAGCAATTTGGACAGGTAAAGGACTTATTTTTAACATTATTGTGGATAACAGCTTTCGTTAGCTGATACAAATGCATGTTTTGTTCTTTTAACAGTTTCGACAATGTGTCCAGCTGTGCGCAGCATGTGATGCAAATTTCTCTCTCCACAGTATTATTATTTTGAAGCTCCTTGACGCTTGAAGCTTCACGGTTCAACTCTATTGAGTTTTCCACAGCTCTCTCGACAATTTCATCTTCCCCAATTGCCGGAGATGGTTCACGGACGTCAACGCAGGATAATGATGACGTGCAGTCGTTTATCGCCGCAGATTTATTTATTTATTTATTATTTATTTATTTATTTAAATCAAAGTTATCGGGCAGTATGCCTAAATAACTTAATGCTTACAGAGTACAAGTTTAAAGTATGGCCCTAGAACTAACTTGAATATGCTGACGCAGCTGACTAACGGATTGATTGAAATCTGCTGATAACCCTAACCTATTATACACATCAATCATTTTGAGCAGTGGATCATTGGCACCAAAACCAGTCGATCAAAAAGGGCTTGTTAGTAGCTCTCTACTTCTAAGACCTCTAGAGGGAGTAGAAAAGCAAATAAAATTTAAAATGTCAGGTGCATCAAAATCTCCAATTAATAATTTATGCATAAAAGTCTCTAAGCCAAATAGTAAACACCGAACATTATACGAAGGACGTGGAATTTGGTTTGACCAGGGAAGACGATGAAACATAACACGTGTGATTTTTTTCTGATTTTTTTCAATTTTATCTATGTATGTGATTTGATGGGGACACCAAACTACACTGGCAAATTCCAGGATGGGACGGACTAAAGAACAGTATAATGTTTTTAAACTGAAAGGATCTTTAAAGTCGGCCGAGACACGTAAGACAAATCCTAACAGTTTAAGAGCTTTAGTGACGATAGTTTGATAATGGCTAGATAAACTAAGCTTACTGTCTAAAATAACTCCTAAGTCCCGAACCTGAGAAAAACGTGGAACGCTGTCTTCATTGATTTTGTAGTTATAAATAATAGGATTTTTTTTCTTTGAGAATGTTATACAACTACATTTGCTAACATTAAGTAACATTTCATTATCAAAACACCATGCAGAAAAATAGTTTAACGAGTCTTGTAACATTTCACAGTCGTCAGAATATTTAACAGGTAGGAACATTTTTAGATCGTCAGCATATAATAACAATTTAACATGAGGAATAGCAAACACGACATCGTTAATAAATATAATAAATAGTAAAGGTCCTAATATACTCCCTTGAGGAACACCAGATAAATTATGGAATGTGGCAGATAAACTAGTTCCTATCTTAACGTTAATGCAACGATCAGTTAAATAACTTCTTAACCACTCAACAACATTTGTGTGAACACCATACTTTGATAATTTAGATAGCAATAGAAAGTGGTTGACCTTGTCAAAAGCAGCGCAGAAGTCAGTATAAATGACGTCAACCTGTAAGCCCTTGTCAATATAGGAGTGGCAAAAGTTAAGTAAGTATATTAGATTGGTCTCAATCGATCGTTTCGGCATAAAGCCATGTTGAACATTAGAAATTAATGGTGAAAAGGCTTGGAGCATATGACGAGACATTATCTTTTCAAACAGTTCACTGCACGCACATAACATTGAAATTCCTCTATAATTGCACACATTACTTTTGTCAGATTTTTTATAAACAGGAAACATCCACGATGATTTCCAAAGACGCGGGAAGCATTTCGATTGCAAGGATTTGTTGAATAGTTTGGTCAGTATGGGAATGAAAGCAGCTTTGCATTTAATGAGAATTGCGCTGGGAATATTGTCAGACCCAGGTGCGTAGGAAAGATTCAACAACGAAATAGCAGATTCCACCTCATCATCGTTGATTAGTGGTGTGCATAAATTAACCTCATCATTTATGAAGGATAAAGCCGATGTTGAGTTAGACAGTACCGAGGAATTGTTGGTGTACACAGAAGAAAAATATGAGGCAAATGCATTGCAAAACTCTTCATCTCCGGTAATGGTGTTTCCCTCAAACTGCATCGAGGAAGGAAGTCGTCCACAGGATTCCTTATCTTTAGCAAATTTCCAGAATGATGTGGGATGTCTTTTGATATTGATTTCAATTTTCCTGACGTAGTTGGCGTAGGCGGTTCGGTTCAGCTGCTTATATATTTTTGAGGCGCGAGCAAAATTTATTTGATTAGTGCTGTTTTTTAGTCGATGTAGTTTTTTAAGGGCCCGTGATCTTCGACGTTTAGCCAAACGTAGTGCAGAATTGGTCCATGGTGGATGAGCACGAACATTAAACCGTGGGATGAATTGTTCATAGAGTTCATTCATTTGAGAAGAAAATTCAGCCACACTGTCGTTGATGTCGTCATAATCAGCGATAGAGTCCCAGTTGATTTGGTTAAGTGCAGAAACGAGATCAGTGAAATTAGTTCGTCTAAAATTGAAATCTGCTTGACGTGGGGGTTGAGATGACGGTACACTGTATTGCGGGAGCGTGAAGTATGTAAGTAAAGCTGGAAGATGTCCATCAGGTTCAACAATACTGTCGATGCATAATTCGATTGGCCTCATGTAATTAGTAACTTTGTCGTTCGCAAACACTAGATCTAACATATTGTTATTGTGGTTTAGAACAGTGTTAAGTTGGCGAAGACCTTCAAAGCTTAGTTCATCGAGTAGAGCTTGACTGGTAGGGGATAGTCGGGTAAGCATAAGATTCAGTGTCGGAAATTTGCCGTTGATACCCCACTTAAGATTAGGTTGATTGAAGTCCCCGAACAGAATAAAAAAGTCATTCTTATATTTCTCTCTCGTTAAGTGCAATGAATTACAGAATGCATTTATGGTGTCCATGTTGGCTGATTGATCAGGAGGCAAATAAAATGATCCGATTATTAGCGTAACATTAAGAACTTTTACTCGAACCCAAAGGCATTAAATTGTAGATGTGTTTGTCGAGCACAGAGAGGAAGCATAATTTGCATTGATCGCATCGAGGACACCACCACCTCTACATTTGTTACTGTTTTCTGCAGAACGATCCGTACGGAATGTATTAAAGCGGTTGTTATCAAACAAAAGCTCAGATGGAAAGCTGTCATCCAGCCACGTTTCCGTAAGAACGATAACATCCCAGTCGGCGATTGCAGTATTAGCAAAACATTCAGAGGTTTTAGTACGTAAGCCTCTGACGTTTTAATAAAAGATATTGAATGTGTTTAGTACTGGCTCCATAGGTAAAGTTGAATGACTTAATGTTGGCTTAAAAAAGTCGAACCGGAGGAATTATTTTGAGTCAGGTGAGTTTCAGGTGAGTTTGCATTTTTAAGATGATGGCTCGGTGATGGACTATGTTGTGTTGTGTGTGTTGGTGGGATCACATTTATACAGTTGACATCATTATGCATAAAATTAGTAGTTGAGAAACTTCTGGCAGTTGAATTGTTTGAAGGAGGAAAGCAAGATACCGGGAGTGTTGGTGTGAATTGTTTCTTTGAATTGTTTCTTCTGTTTGAAGATTGATTAGAAACACCGTCAAAAAAGGCCAAAGGGGGCGGCTCAGTAACGCCACGGGACACCTTCTCCTGCTGATTTTTCGATGAAGCATCCAATGTATGGTTATTCACCGTTAAAACTTTACACGGTACATCGCAGGCCTGCCGTTGTGATGATACCGTATTAAAATATTTTAACGGTGGCGGGTTCGGGTTTTTCAATGAAATTTTTACCGAACTTGAAGCAAATTGTACTGATTTGACATATATATGGTATGTTAAATTTAGAAAACCGCGTATCTCCGAATCCGCGTAAGTCGAGAACCGCGTAACTAGGGAACAGAGTGTATAGCTATCAATGCTAATGACATCTCATCATAGCTCATCAATACTATTTACCCTTGTGCTGTTAAAAATAAAAGCAAGTGTAATGTATACTTATATGTGTGTGATTTTATTTCAAATCGAAAGAGCGCGAGATCACCAAAAACTCTACATGAGAGATTTTTTTTATTTGGTCTCTTAAAACAGATTAAGAAAAAACCTAGGGGACAAAACCAACACGCTTTCTCGTTCTGTTAAACTGATAGAGCGAGCTCGCTATATGACGTTTGCAGAACGAGAGAACGTGTTGGTTTAGTTCCATACCCAAGTAGCAGAGCCGAAGTTTTTCAGAGATTTTTCTGTGTGCCAAAGCGAGATGCCCTGTCGTTTCTCTCTAGATTTTGGACAGCAAACCGCTGCGCGTGTAGAGGTGTGTGCGTGTGACGAAAAACGATGGATGAAAAACGCGAGGAGCGGGGTCTGAAGTCTTTCGTTGGTCAAACACACACATCCATCTACCAGCGTATTGCGCTTCACCGTGTCTACCAATCTTTCTCGATCTACCATGATTTTTTCTGCTATCGCACTCATCCAGGTGTTAGGTATCCTCAGTCTGTCCAGAACTTTCGTTGTGGAAGGATGTGCGGGAGTGATGTGCGATTTCTTGTGTCCCCTACTTTCGTTGTTTACGTTTTGCGCAGTGTTGCTTCTTATTTCATTGTGGAATGATTTATCCTAGCTAACTTGTTGAGGTAAGTTTCTTGATCTTGTAGACAAACAGAATCCGAACTGTCATGTGTAGGCATTAAACGTCAAATGACACATATGTACATACCTTTGCATTTATACAAATGTCAAAAAGATGTGAACTGTCAAAAATAATAAAGAAGTTAATTCACGCTGAACTGTTAACAGAAAAACACGTGAATCTGTGTCTGCCGTCCTTACGTCCTTATGTCCCTAAGTTCAGCTCGCCTCCTACATCTCAGAAGTGGGATACGATAACTAGATAAAATACCACGCAGTTTCTGTGTTTGTGATTGTGTTTGAAAGCCTGCGGTTCGAAATGGCCACGAAAGAGGAAATGCTGTGCGCGCTCGAGTACGCCAAAGTAAATGTACCACCGACTGCTACAATTTCAGAATTACGTAAATTGTACAATGCAAACGTTGGAAATATCGATGAACCAGGCGTGTTAAGTGATGTTCCCGCGGATATTGAAACCTCGAAAGCAGAAGGTAAATTAGCATTGTCGACCAGCTCGGTCAATGCTGAGAACAATGGCGCCGCCATTTTGCGTAGTGTTGTAAGGCACGCTGAGAACAATGCGGTATCGCATAGTTCAACTTTAGTCGGAACCCTGGAAAACGCCACACATTTGGTTCCAAACCCAGTAAACACCGCTCCAAGTGTACATGAAGAGATAGAGCTTCTCAAGAAAAAACTCGAAATACTTGAACTAAAGCAGCGAATTAGTCTCCTAGAAGCTCCGGTTGTTACACATACAACGCAACAACCATTATTCATCAAGTTCAATGAATTTGTCGATGTGTTCAGCGGTGATAAAAGAGAGCATGTTGAGCGATGGTTCAAGGAACTTGTAGGAAAATGAAACCAACGCGGGATAATTTTTTGCCGAAACGATTTATTTTAGTTTGCCAAAAAATTTGTCTAGATTCCGCGAGTGGTTTGAAAAGGGCGCAAATCTTATCCTGCGCTCTTTTTATAGCTTTTCCCTCGTCACTTCGTGTCCAAATCGGCTTGCGCTTCGTGTCCGTTAACCCTCCTGGCGTGTTGTGCCATCTTCCAGGACGATTTTAGAGCCGCGGGGCTGTCGCAGAACACAGCCGGCGGCTTACTTCCGTCTGGAGTCCCAAGTAGCAATAGGTTCGGCGTCATAGGCTCCGTCATCTCGTCATCCAGCGGCACGTAGGTAAGTGGCCTCGAGTTCAGTATCAGCTCGATTTCCGCAAAGGTTGATGCCAAAATTTCGTCCGTTGGTCTTTTAGGAAACACGAACTGATTCAGCACCTTCTTCACCGAGCGCACTAAGCGTTCCCAGCAGCCGCCAAAGTGGCGAGCCCCGGGGGGGTTGAAGCTCCATTTCGTTTGCGGTCCGCAAAATACCGTCATCATTGCGTCGTGGTCGATCTCCTGCGCTGCTTCGTCCAACTCTCGCGAAGCACCCACGAAATTAGTCCCTCGGTCGCTGATGATTTCGAGCGGGGTTCCACGTCTAGCGATGAAGCGTCGGATGGCTAGGATACACGAGGCAGTGTTAAGGGATGCCGCTATTTCCAGATGGACCGCCCGACTCGTAAGGCAGGTAAATATGACGCCCCATCGTTTTTCTACCCGTCGTCCGACGGCGACTAGAAAGGGCCCAAAGTAGTCTATACCTGTGAACGAGAAAGCATTTTGACCCACTGCGACCCGCTGAAGCGGTAAATTACCCATTAAAGGTGGTTCCGGGCGCGCGTTGTCCACCTTGCATTTCTGTCAGCTTATCCTTATGCGACGGTATTCCCCCAGGATTTTTGGGATGTAGTATCGCATCTTTAGTGCAGCCAAAGCTGTACCGTGATTCACGTGTTTGTACCTGGCGTGGTACGCTTGCATCAAGAGATCGGTTCCGTACTCCTTCCTAGGCAGGATTATAGGATTGCGGGAAGGTTCGCTGATTCCCACGCACTCGGTTAGCCGTCCCCCCACTCTTAGAATCCCATGGTCGTCTAAAGTGGGCGATAGTTTGTATAGACTGCTGCCTTTGTCGATCCTCTTCTTCCACGGATGCTTTATCAGCTCCCGATTTTTCAGCTGTTGCATCTCACCACGATACGCCTTCTGCTGTATGAATCGTATTAATATACGCTCCGCCTCCGCTAGCTCGTCCTGCGTCAGCGGCCCGTTCACTTTCAGCTCCTTCTTAACTAGATGACGCATGTTTGTTATGAAGCGCGTCACAAACGCCATAGCCCTCAGCGCTCGGTTCCATCTGGAAAACCGTTCCAAATGAATTAGCGGCCTCTCTGCTAGGTGATGGTTCATTCCTTTCCGCAGCTCTTCACTGGTACGTTGTGGTACCCCTTCTTGATTCGGCCAGGCGCTTTCCGGCTCCCAAATGAACGACGGCCCACGGAACCACCGCCCTTGCGCTGACAGGTCTGGTCGTTTGCTCCATTTTGTGCCCTCGTCTGCTACGTTCAGCTTGGTTGGAACCCATCGCCATTGATCCAGATTGGTTCCTTCTAGCAGCTCTCCTATACGGAATGCTACAAATTGGTTGTAGCGCCTGTGGTCTTAGTTAAGCCAACTCAGGACGTTCTTAGAGTCAGTCCAGAAGATGGTTCGTCCGATCGACAGTCAATGATTTTGCGATATGGTTTTCGCTAGCCTTGCACCGATGACCGCGGCCTGCAGCTCCAGTCTGGGGATGGATAAAAATTTAAGCGGCGCCACGCGCGTTTTCGATCCTACCAGAGCGCATTCGATATGCATATCCCTTCCTTCCTCGAAACGGAAGTAAGCAACTGCTGCCATACCCTTCTCACTCGCATCACAAAAGACGTGCAGCTCAACGTTGGCATCTGTGGAGGATATACATCGATAGCATCGGGGTATAGTCACCTGTTCGACATCGGGAAGCACGTGTAACCACTCCGTCCATTTCCCTGCCGTCTGGTCGCTCAACTCTTGGTCCCAACCGGTGCCTCCGCGCCAAACTTCCTGCAGCAAAGTCTTTAAATACATTAGAAAATGTCCGAGTAGTCCGAGAGGGTCGTAAACGCTCATAAGTGTCCGTAGTATTTCACGTTTCGTTCCTGGCTTTCTCCCAGATAAAAGCTCTTGATCATGCCTCGTGGATAAGCGGAATGTGAACGTGTCCGATGATGTGTTCCACCACATTCCCAACACCTTTTCGGTGGATAGACCATAGTTCGCACTAATATCTTTCCCCTTTGTATCCTCTTGCAGGTGTTGCATGACGGCCCGAGAGTTCGAAACCCAGTTTCTGATTTCGAAACCACCGCACGCGTGGATGTAACGGACCGCGTCGGCCAGATCTTTAGCTTCCTCTTCCGTCTCGACGCTGGCTAGCATATCATCGACGTAGTGTTCATGTACTATGCACTCGACTGCCCTGGGGTATTCTGTTGCAAATCGTCCTGCGTTCACGTTTTTTACGTATTGTGCACTGCTAGGTGAACACGCTGCTCCGAACGTCATCACGGTCACGACGTAAATTGCCGGTCCGGCATCGGGGTCTTCGCCGTCCCACAGGATCATTTGGCTTCGTTGATCCTTTTCCTTGATGGCCACTTGGTGGAACATTTCGCGTATGTCGCCGACAATCGCCACACGGTTCTCTCTGAACTTCATCAGCACTGACACGAGTCCAGCAAGCATGTCGGGTCCAGAAAGAAGTCTGGAATTCAAGCTTACTCCGTTCACCTTGGCCGCTGCGTCGAAAACCATACGGATTTTCCCGGGTTTGTTCGGATTGGTTACCGGAAAGATTGGAAGGTACCAATCGTTCTTCTGCCGTACAATCGATGTGGAGTCTGCAAGCTTCCTGATATAACCTTTAGCTAAGTATTCTTGCATCTTCTCCTGGATAGCTTTGGATAGAACGGGATCTTTACTCATTTTTTGTTTTAGGCATACGTACCGTTTTGTGGCCGCAGCCTTGTTACAAGGTAGATCTGGATCGTCACGGCGCCATATGAGTCCCGTTTCGTAGCGTCCGTCTATTAGCGTAGTTTCTCGTTCCAATATGGCCAAAGCGCGCTCGTCGTCTTTAGATTGCAGGCTGTTGGTCGATATGCTGATGCCGATCGATTCGAGTGTAAAATACTCCTTCACCGCAGCTGTGAGTCGATCATCAGGCGAGCCATCGCAGGAACATACGTGAAGAAGGCTACGTTGTGACTCGGGAGTGAATCTAACGTTGGTGCAAGGGCCATAAACGACTCAACCCAAGCGTGTCTTCGAGGCGACCGGCTCGTCACATTTACCCTCTACGCTCTTCAGTGGCTGGCTCAATCTGCAATTGTTCACGCCAATTAAAACTCGTGGCATGGCCTCTTCATAGGAGTCCACCGGTAGACCTCTCAGGTGAGCGTAGTTTGCAGCTAGACGAGTCATGTGCATCGTTTGTTTTGGAAGCGCTAGCTCTTTCACGGTGTGCACTTCCGACATTTCGTGTACGGTAGAGGTCTCGTGGGGAGCGGATACGCATACCGACAGCTTTACTGACTCGTTCTCTTCTCTTCTTATGTCTCCAGTCCATTGCAGACACAGAGGGTGTGGGGTTCCGGATAAACCCAGCTCTGCTAATAACCCATGGTCCATGAAAGTTGATGTAGAGCCGTCGTCGAGGAACGCGTACGTGTCTACGCGCCCAGCAGGTCCGTGGAGAGATATGGGCACGTACTTCAGCAGAGCACCATCGTTTGCTCCTGTATGTGCGAAAACGTTTCCCGTCCCGGTCCCCGAATTGTTACCTGAGGAATCCCGCGAGTTTGTGCTAGCTGGAAGTTCATCATTTGCGTGGAGTAGCTCGTGGTGTTGTACGCTACAGCCGTTAACGCCACACGGTGCTGCTCTGCATCTGCCTCCATGATAACCAAGACACTTCCTGCACATTCTTCGTTCATTTACGAAGGCTCTTCTTGCAGCCACAGTGGTGTTGAGGAATTTCGCGCACTGGTCTAAAGAACCGCAGCTCTTACCACATACTGCACAAGCTGTCGTCGGCACTTGTATTTGACTCATCGGCTCCAAAACACCATCACTTTCCTCTTGTAGAACCGTCGCGTTGCAGTAGGTAGGGTGAACTCGGCCTGTATCGTACGGTCGCTGTTGGTCGGGTCTCGCTGGCTGGAAACGCTGGGGGTGACTACGACGGGGCTGAAGCTGCTGCTGGTACCGATGTTGGTTTAGTGATGTTTCCGGCTGTCGCCGCGCTACGTTTTGCACTTCTGGGGATGGCGTCATATCGATGACATCACATAGATCACTGGCTAACTTCCGAATTCAATCATCGTCACCTCCTGCATCGTTTTTCTTGTTCGTGCCCAGTCGATGCATAACACGGGGGGCAGCTTCCTCACCAGCTCCTTCAGCAAGGTCACGTCATACATATAGGCCAATAACCCGGACGCATTTACCGCTCCAACCAAACGCTTCACCGCGAAACCTAACTGCACTACAGTGGAGAGGTCCTCGACCTTGGGAGCCGCCATTCCTCTGATCTTGCGGATCATGGATTCTACGATCAAATCAGGCCTACCGTAAAGTGAACGTAGCGTCTCAATCGCCTCATTCAACCCGTCTGGGAAGGATAACAGATGCCCTACTGCGTCGAGTGCAGGACCTTTAGTGCGTGTAGCAGACGAGTAACATTTTCATCGTCCGTGTAACCACAAGAGGCTGTTGTGCGGTCATAGGCCGTTATAAAGACTAGCCAGTCATCCACAACTCCGGAGAATATTGGTAAGTCCTTCGGTACCGGCTGGCGGGCCGCTATCTGACTTTGGCTCAGAGTAGTGCTGTGTATTAGTGGCCGAGTGTTGTACTGTGTACCGTGCATTGTGTGGCCGTAGCCCTCGTGTGAAATGTGTGTGTTCCGCTGTGCCCCGTGTGTCGTGCGAACGTAACCCGCGTGTGGAGTGTGTGCATGGCGCGCCGTATGCTCGTAGTGAAGTGCGTTTTCTGGATGGGTCGCATATCCTTCCTGTTTCCGGAGTCTAGGCTGCACCGCGTAGTCTGATTGTGTCACTCGTCCGTACGGTGCAACGTACCTCGATTGTGTCGCGTATCCTTGTTGCTGTACGGGTGCCTCATACGTCGCATGGCCATGTTGTGTTGCGGAGTGCTTTAGTGTGCGTGTGTTACTCTCGTAGAGGTCATGGCCCTTCGCGAATTGGCCCACCACAGGGCTACATTTTTGGCAGGCAGTCAGCTGCATAGAATTTTCCATACCGCGGATCCACTCTTCAAACTCGGCCTCCCGCCGGACGGCAGGTACACTGTTTCCCAGAGGCTGTTCGACGGGCCTTTCGCCACCTAGATCGTCTTCAATGTCGAGCAATCGCATCTCGTGTTAGAGAATAAGGCGCCTCCTACGCCGTTCTTCACATGACGTCGTGGCGCGCCCGACGCGTTCGATATCACCTTCTGATGCGGCGCGCACGACGCGTCGTCTGTCCCCTTCTATCGCAGCGTCTTCGACGCCTTCCATGGCCCCTTCCAACGCTGACCACGTCTCTTCATTATCTCGTATCGTGCTCTCCGTGCCGTACCCTTTCAACTCACCCGCCTTACTCCGCACCAGTGTATGAGGGGTCTTACTTCCTGCTTCGAGAATGCGCCTCTGGGTGTTCTCTTCCGACGGGATGAGCTCGTGCCGATGCATATTTGCCGCCTTACTTTCAACGCACTCATAGGAGGTAGTGGCTCCTGCGTTGGTTACTTCCGACGGGAATGCAGCCGCGCGCAATGGTCTCGGGGTGGACGCTCCGCTGAGGCCGCTGGGAAAGTTCTCGCGCTCCATCTGCTGATACGCCCCTGGGGTAGCTGGTTCCCCCCTCGGCATACGACGCGCTGACTGCTGCTCCATTGCACTCTTCACTTAACCGGGCACGGACACTTTTTAATCGAACGCGCGATTTACTTGTTTTCGATCCGCGAAACGAAATACGATACGTTTAATCGTTAGACAATTTAGTTCAGACCAAATTTTTTGGAAAGTAGGAAAATGAAACCAACGCGGGATAATTTTTTGCCGAAACGATTTATTTTAGTTTGCCAAAAAATTTGTCTAGATTCCGCGAGTGGTTTGAAAAGGGCGCAAATCTTATCCTGCGCTCTTTTTATAGCTTTTCCCTCGTCACTTCGTGTCCTAATCGGCTTGCGCTTCGTGTCCGTTAACCCTCCTGGTTTAATACAGGTCGTTCAGTACCTGCGCTATGTGACAACAGAACTTGAGCGTGCATTTCTTCCCTATCGCATGGATGATACTATGAAGTTCCACAGTACACGCCAATTGCTTACCGGTACAGCTGCTTTGTTTTCTAAATCCCTAGACGTTACAACATATCATGAGTTGAAAGACAATCTGATACAAAATTTCGGCAACCACATCTTTAGAGAATGTGTACAAACAACTGAGAGGACGACGTCTTGCACGAAACGAACCCGTCATAAGGTATATTTTGGACATGCAAGCTATGGCATGCGATGTACCCATCCCAGAAATGGATTTAATTAATATTATCATCGATGGACTCGGTGATCCCATCAACGAGGCATGGATTAGATTTTCTGCAAAATCTATGGACGATTTAAAACAACTGCTGAAAAGATATGAGGAGATTCGTCCACGTAATACTGCCACACCATTATCATCAGGGTCCATCTGCAAGCCGTTAGGATCATCGAGCAACCAACAAAGTGAAGTAAGATGCTACAACTGTTCGAAATTCGGGCAGTATAAAAGTTCCTGCCCAATGCCGCGTAGACCACCAGGATCGTGCTTCAAATGTCACCAAGCTGGACACGCTGCTCGTAATTGCCCGAACAACATAATCATTCCATCGGCAGCAGCTCATCACTCAGTTCAGGATAACGTACAGCAGGAAACATTTAATACGGATCTAGAAGAATTTCAACAGGTGAGTGTTGCCTTTAAAGATCAAAAAGGTCAGAGTAGTGTGATGACATGCATACGTTCTCTTCTCGATACAGGAAGCCCAGTGAGCTTTATAGATTCTGCTTTAGTGCCCAAAACTCTTTTGCAACCACCTTCAATTTCACTATATCAGGGACTCGGAAACCAGAGATTAGTCGTCTGTGGTGAGGTGTCATGTCAAGTCAATTTTCAGAAGAATCAATTAGAACATCCATTTATTATCCTACCCAGTGAAAGTATTGCTTGGCCGATGATCATAGGTCGTGATCTATTAAAAAAATTTAATATTTTTCTTCGTCAACGCAATTTAAACAATGAACTCAATAAAGAAAATCTCACTCCTAACAGCGATGTATGCATGTCTTCACCTGCTCACAGTATTTCGTTGGCTCAATATACTCTAGAATCAAAACCGACTAAGCTAGAAAGACTATGTCCTGGAGAGTATCATGACACTCAAAGTGAGGCATTTGCAGAAATTTGTGCTATTGATTTACCTGACGTGAATGACGTGGAAGAATTAAAAATAGGCAAACATATTAGTAGCGATGAAAATACTGCTCTATTAAGTTCCATTCATCAAAATTACATTAATTACCCGCCTGATAAAATCATTTCACCCGATCATAGAATGAAAATAAGTCTCATTCATGATATGCCTCTATATACAAAACCTCGCCGATTGTCTTACGGAGAACGGAATCAAGTACGAGAAATAGTAAACAATCTTTTAGAAAAAAAAAAATATTCGTCCCAGTAATTCGCCATATGCCTCGGCACTTGTTTTAGTCAGAAAGAAGAACGGAGAAATCCGTATGTGCATTGATTACAGACCTCTTGATAAAATTACGATCCGAGATAATTTCCCCTTGCCGTTGATCGAGACATGTCTAGAGCATTTGAGTAATAAACGAGTTTTTTCTCTGCTGGATCTAAAAAGCGGCTTTCACCAAGTAAAAATGCACGAGGATTCCACTAAGTATACTTCCTTTGTGACTCCTGATGGCCAGTATGAGTATCTTAAAATGCCTTTCGGTTTGAAAAATGCTCCTTCTGAGTTTCAACGTTTCATCAACACGATACTCCGGGAATTTATCGAAGCAGATAAACTAGTTGTATATCTAGACGATATTATAATTGCCTCAACGGATTTTAAGTCTCATTTGAACACACTTAGTTCCGTCCTTAGAAAAATACGACATAATGGATTGGAGCTTCGACTAGACAAATGTTAGTTTGCTCAACAAGAACTGGATTACCTGGGGTATAGAGCAAACTCATGTGGAATACGCCCTAGCGATAGGCATATAACGGCTATAAAAAATTATCCTATGCCAACAAATACCAAACAAGTACGAAGGTGCTTGGGACTTTTCTCCTATTTTCGCAAATTTGTCCCTTCCTTTTCCAACATAGCAAAACCCTTGACCAATTTATTGCAAAATGATAAGCGTTTTGAGTTTGATTCATCATGTGAAGAAGCATTCTGTTCGTTACGTGACAAACTTATACAGTCTCCAGTCTTGGCAATTTTTAATCCGAAGCGTGAAACGGAACTACACTGCGATGCCAGTTCTTCTGGTTTTGGAGCAGTTCTATTACAAAAACAAGATGATGGAAAATTCCATCCTCTAGCATTTTTCTCTAAAAACACAACAAAAGATGAAGCTAAGCTTCACAGTTATGAATTGGAAACGCTTTCCATTATATACGCATTAAAACGATTTCACGTTTATGTCCACGGAATTCCGATAAAAATCATAACAGACTGTAATTCACTTGTAGAAACCCTTAAAAATCGTAATTCCTCTGCAAAAATTGCTCGATGGTCGCTTTTTCTCGAAAATTATGAATACTCCATCCAACATCGTTCTGGTGCTTCAATGTGTCATGTCGATACCCTGAGCAGACTGCAAGCTAGTTGTGCTGTTCATGAAATTGATTTAGATTTTCAATTGCAATTAGCTCAAGCGAGAGATCATGCTATTGAACAGATGAAGTCCAAGTTGGAGCTTGGAGCTGTTGATGGTTATACATTGCAAGATGGATTAGTGTATCGAGAATCTCCAACCAAGGGACTTCAACTGTATGTGCCTCATGAGATGATAGATAACATCATTCGACATACCCATGAAAAGATCGGCCACTTAGCAGTAGATAAGACATGTGACAAGATAAGCAATCATTATTGGTTTCCTTGTATGAAGCCTCGAGTGGAACATTTTATAAGAAATTGCTTGAAATGTATTGTATATTCCGCCCCTCCTCGCATCAATAATAGAAACCTGCATAGCATCCCTAAGGAAGGAACACCATTTGATACACTTCATATTGACCATTTGGGTCCCTTGCCATCAGTAAGGTCGCAGAGGAAATATATTTTGGTGGTCATCGACGCTTTCACAAAATTTACTAAAATTTATGCTACTCGCTCGACAAATGCTCAAGAAGTATGTAACATTCTCAATCAATATATGTCTTACTACAGTCGTCCGAAGCGAATTATTACCGATCGAGCAACATGCTTTACTTCCAATCTTTTTGAAAACTTTCTTGAAAATAATGGCATTAAACACGTCTTAAATGCAACATGTTCACCTCAAGCGAATGGACAGGTCGAACGAGTTAATCGCATTCTTCGCCCAATTCTTAGTAAACTCTCAAATAGTCCTGATCATTGTGATTGGAGTTCACATTTACGCGCAGCCGAATATGCATTGAATAATACCAAGCACGCATCTACAAATTTCGCACCTTCTATTCTCCTTTTTGGCGTCGAACAAAGAGGCCATGATGTTGACGAATTGACCGAGTTTCTTGATGAGAAAAAAAAATACCGATATAGCTCGAGACCTAGATGAAATTCGTAATAAAGCGTCAGAAAACATAAAAAGATCTCAGGAAATTAATGAAACCTACTTCCGTAAAAACCACAAACCCGCTCCCGAATTCGAAATAGGTGATTTTGTCGTGATAAGAAACGTTGACACCACTGCGAACCAAAACAAAAAGTTAATTCCAAAATTTAAAGGGCCATACATAGTACATAAGATTTTACCTAACGATCGCTACGTTATTAAGGATATAGAAGGTTGTCAGATAACCCAAATTCCATACGATGGAGTTTTAGAAGCTAATAAGTTAAGAAAATGGATAGAACCTTCCGTGGTTATTGAGACCAACGAAACATAACGGCAACATTCACTTAAAATTAGATTTAATTGAGGGCAATTAAATACTCAGGATAGCCGAGTTGTAGACAAACAGAATCCGAACTGTCATGTGTAGGCATTAAACGTCAAATGACACATATGTACATACCTTTGCATTTATACAAATGTCAAAAAGATTTGAACTGTCAAAAATAATAAAGAAGTTAATTCACGCTGAACTGTTAACAGAAAAACACGTGAATCTGTGTCTGCCGTCCTTACGTCCTTATGTCCCTAAGTTCAGCTCGCCTCCTACAATCTCATATGTGCTTCAATGTACTAATTCAACTAATGCTTATCGTCTTCAAAGTTACAGGTGCATGCGCCATTCATCAACCTTTTGGCATCATCAACAATCTTCATAGTGGGTGACGGAAAGAAATTGTTTTCCAGTTTTAAAATATTAAGGTAGGGGAAAGCGTGGCAAAATGGGCATGTGGGGCAAAATGGGCACCCTCTATTTAAGCATTTTTTGACTACAAAGATACTTTCCAATGCTCAAAATGTATTCATTACAGTGTTCTATGAACACCATGTAGTTTTCATAACCCTTACATAACAAATAACTAAGAAAAATGCAAAATAAGGTTTAGCAGCATATTGATGTAATTTTTGCCACTTCGAAAATAAGCTTAAACGTGTGTCATAGGGATGCGTTGAGGTTTTTCATGATATATTTTTAAAGATATGATATTTCTTTACAATTTGTCTGAAGCAATCAAGGCGATTGAATTCGTATTTTTACTAATATAACAAAAAATACAAAAAATGCTTCACGTGGGGCAAAATGGACAGTTACGCTTGGGGCAAAATGGGCAAATGCTTTTGACATCTGGCGCTTGGTGAGGCTATGGTGTTGTATTTGTCGCCTCAATAATGATGACAGCCACAGCTTGAAAAGTTTCAATTTTGTAGATTTCAACGTGTAAAAATTGTTTAAATGTCGATAACATATTTTTGGAAGAATTTTAAGGGCTTTTCTGACCAGCAAAACAAAAGATAGAACGAAAATACATTTCACAAAACGTGCGCAAAAGCATAGACCATCACCTAAGCGCCGTTGTTGTGACCAAGGTGTAATAAATGACAAGGTTAAGTTGTTTAGAGCAAAATGACATTTCTCGACTTGAAATTTCTCTTCCGGGGGCTCCGGTATAAAAATCGTCGAGGGCTGGTGCGGGGTAATGAAATTTGTATGCAGAGAGTGACAGATGTCCCCCACAATGTCGCCCAGCAAAAGCGATAAAAATCAACCTTCTAAATACATTATCCTTGGTTGTGACCCATTTTGCCCCAGTGTTTTGACGTTTCACAGTTTGTTTACATATGCCCATTTTGCCCCAGGGATATGCCCATTTTACCCCGCGTGTCAAAAATGCTTCTCGTAAAACATCAACTTTTATTTTACATTATTTACATGTTTTTAAGTTGTTTTCATTATATGTGGCAATTTCAATCCATAGATAAAGGGTGGAGGCATACAATAATGAAAGAAAAATTGTGTTTTGTGTCATATATAAAGGAATATTCAGTAAACTGCTTAACATGCCCATTTTGCCCCGCTTTCCCCTACGTATTACATGCATTAATTATTGGTTCATTTTCATTGACACCGTTCAGCACAACTCAGCCACAAAACAACGCACTGGATTGCGCTAAGAACCTGTCGAAACGCGCGCAGCCCCCGGGAGCGGTAGGAGAAAGGAAGAACTAGAGGAGGAAAAACTAAAGCCAGCGCGCAGCTCTGATGGTACCCCGTACACGGTAAGAAGAAAAAAGATCGAGAGGAGGAAGAACGGTAAATTTGGAAGGGGGAGACCGTTCTGCCGTCTGCACAGTGTGAGTATGCCAAAGCACGTGTTGGAAGGGAGAGAAAAAGATGGAATAAACCGCATGCGAATGTGTGCATACAGCAAATGTAAACATGTGTGCCTCATCATATCTATAAGCAATCCGAAAAGGGGTGGAGCAAACACATTTGTATGCATGAGGTGCAGAAGAAATCGGAGCGTTATAGGATGTGTGAACGCGATCGTTCGGGTGGAATGTGTCTATGTGTGCGTGAAACCACATTTACACTTCTTCTGTGCAAGTGGGTACATAAGTGGGTCCATATGTGTACGATACGATCCCATACAAAACTTCGGCTTTTGCGGACTGCTCGTTAATCCTCGCTCCCACCCTTTCTTTCCTTCCCTCAACGGACACACCATTCCCGCGAGCGTAGACCATTCAAAAAATTCCAGGAAATTCGGACAGTAAGTGTGCAGTTTTTTATTCACAGAGCTAGGGTAAATGTACCAATAGTGGTGCAATTTGTAGTGGTACCGATGTGTTTTAATGGATTTAAAGTGTCAGAAAGGACATTTTCTGAATATTTTAACACATAGCAATTGTAATATGTTTTATCTTCGCAATCACAACCATTTTTACCATGAAATACATCAAATTTTTGAAAAAATACAAATTTTTGTGACTGCTTCTTTGTTTCTATAATGGTGGTATGGTTCCTATAGTCGTCTTATTGTGTTCCTATAGTGATGGTAAACAAAGATGCATCAAAAACGGTGTATAATATCGATAAAAATTAGTTTAGAAGCTGTTTTCGTATGAATAGCAAGGATTACTGCCATAATATTGGTTTCTTCCGTAATTTGATCGTAAAAAATGTATGAATTTGGTTGATGAAAATATTGACTGAAGTACTGAATAACACCTGTCGTCAACCCATACTCAGAAGAGTGTGCTTGATTTGAAGTCGATTTTTACTCAGTCAGATAAGCGAATTTTGGCCTTTGTTACATAAATTACTTACAGAAAACTAATTTTTGTTGGTTATTTTAATGAAAACAGTACGACATGTCAAAAATGTCGTCGAAAAAAATCTAAAATTAGCTGCTTTTATTGGTTTTAGAACTAGAACCACTATAGGAACATGCCTGTTTGGTGTACTTATAATGGCACTCGTAAAAAAAAACACTTAAAATACGCAAATATAGTAAAAAGCCAATGAATTTGAATAAAACAATATCATTTGATAACAACTTTGTTAAAAAACTAATAATTGCATTGTTATGAGGTCATTTAGAACGTGAACAAGAAAATGAGTATCGTTATGAAATCCTAAGGATTTTGAAAAATGTTGATACCTTTCACAAAATAGTGGATTTTTCGGTCACTAAGAAACGGAATGGCCCCATTTCATTTTTAAATCCTTTGTAAAAGGCTAGAGAAAATTTCACACTATCATAAAAAACTTAACTACTGTTAATTTATCGTATGAGACGCATTTTAGTGCAATACCACCACTATAGGTACTAGCACCACTATAGGTACGTTTACCCTAATTTAACTTAAAAATAATGAATTTTCTTAAATATCAGTTAACCTACTCGCAAAAAGTGTTGTTTTACAACTAGAAAGCAGCAAAATATAAAGTAGGACGCTTTCATTTTGTACTTTGCCCGATTCATACTTCACAACGCTCGAATAGAAATGACAGCGCCCAATTGAGGGTTTACGTCGCCCGAAAAAGTATTTACGGCGACCAATAACGCTTTGACGACGCCCGATTGGCTAGGTAAACCCTGTAATGTGCTGTCTATAGTATTTTACCCGTTCTGATAATGATCACGCTGTCTATACGTATTATTTCACAGATTGAAAATGTAGCTGTTTTGTTAATATCCGATTTTAGTTTGCTTCACAATTCGCTTTCACACACACGTGGTTTCACTCCTAAATATTGTTCGCGACTGCGCTCTCTCTTCTGGATCATATCCTTTTCTGCTATAGCTTATACACCTGTTCCCACTTTCCTCTGAATCATTATCCGGTTGCTATGGATCGCAATCCATGAGAATGGATCGCAATCAACTACGTCTGAATCGTTTTCAGCTACGTTTGGATCGTTTTCAGCTACGTTTGGATCGCTCTCAGCTACCTTTGGATTTTACGGTAGCTCGCGCAAATTTCGTTTTAGCGCAACGTTTATTTGGTGACCGCGGGACACATTTGCACCCCAAGGAAAGAACTAAACAATTAATGCATTCAATTATAAAATCTTATCGTATTTTTTATATGAAGCTTACATCACCATTCATACGTTTTTGGTTATTAGACCAAGTTTTCCAAACAAACCAGCACAATCTTCTTCTTTTTAGCGTAACGACCTACGTGGTCATTTAGTCTTTGTTGCAACTGCAACTCCGTCGGCTCCTCGACGGCGGCGAACAAGATGTAACGACCGTTTTATTAACGTACAAAACATTACTTTATTTAAAAAAGGATCGACCGATTATAAACTCACAAGCTTGGGTTTTAGTAGTTTTAAAAAACGCGGTCTATCGTTCGCTAACTTTTTAAGAGACCGTTTGTTCTGCGCACGGTGTATTTATCCCTTTTTTCCCCGCGATGGCCGTTGCGCCATCGCGTTACGCAGCGAACGTTGCCCTTTCTGAAATGTTCGAAATTCGAAGATCGATCTTGTCACCCTGTCTAAACGTCTAAACCTATCTCCTGTCATTTAGCTTGTTTACATTCCGCATGCCATAATAAGGGACACGCGGTTTGTCGGCACGGTTACTCGTAACAGTCTTGTTCAGGGTCTTTAGCCGGGTTCAGGGTTCGAGGTATAGCCGGATATTCCATCTTTAGAATGGAGGAAATCTGTTCTGATGCGTAGAAGCAGACAAATCTGTCAAATGTTGTTCATAGCTCAAAAATGGGGTTTTAACACATATTCTCAATTAGGTTAAAACATAGAACAATACGAAATTGTTGCTTTTCAAATTGTCTGTCATGAGGAGAATCGTGAGGTACGCCGAATGGTCACTAAATAAACTTTGCGCCGCAACGAGATTTACGCGAGCTACCGTAAAATCCAAAGGTAGCTGAGAGCGATCCAAACGTTGCTGAAAACGATCCAAACGTAGCTGCAAACGATTCAGACGTAGTTGATTGCGATCCAATCTCATGGATTGCGATCTATAGCAACTGGATAAAGATTCAGAGGAAAGTGAGAACAGGTGTAAAATGTTATTTACTATCATAATACTTTACTACAAACGATAAAAACTAACAATTTCTGCAAAAATAATTTCATCCCGCAGTTTGTTCTAGACTGCCCATTGTGGATTGGTGCGGGCAACAGCGTCTCGCCGTTGGTGGCAGTAACCGATCCTTGTTGTGTAGATAAGTGTTTGTACCGTTTTTATCCATGTATGTGTGACACCGGGAAATACGTAGAGTAGCATATTAGTATAGTAGTGTTTGTGTCGCTTTTGGCCGGCGTTTGATACCAGGTAAGCGAAAAAAAAAAAACACTTTTATAAGACTTCGCCCGTATTTGTTTTTTACACGTCATGGAGTGTTGAAAATGCTCCGCCGTGGTGGGAACCAGCGATGACTCGATAATTTGTTCAGGGAGTTGTGGGTTTATTTTTCACCGTCGGTGTATTACACCCACACTCAACAAGCCTGCGGTCAAATTAGTTAATGAGAACCGCAATGTCGTATATATGTGTGACATTTGTTTAGATCAAAGCGCAGGCTTGGTTCATATGGATACTGATGCAACAAAATCAAATGATTTGCTTGCACAAACACTGAGGGATTTGGAAGCCAATGTGAGCGTGTGGATTTCTAGCGCTTTAGAGAGAGGAATCGAGACTCTCAAAACTGAGCTTTGCGCGCAAGTGGAGCGTAAGTTGGAAACAACTTTGCGCGAAACATTAAGCGCTATAGAAGCCTCGAAAATATCGAAGGTGGCCTTGCGTGCAACTTCTGATACTCCGCAAACCAGCAAAACAGTGCAGGAAGTAAATTTAGAAACATGGGCTACAGTAACGAAAAAAAGAAAAAGGACAAATAGTGGAGACAGCAATGTTCAAACTATTATTAATAGATTTGACGAGGGAAACAATAAAGTTACTCCCAAAATTAAGAAAATTAACGATGTGAAGGAGCCCATGGGAAAAAATAAAGAAAATAATAAAACTCTGGTTATTATTGGTTCCTAATAACCAGGTTCTGGTGGTTCCTAAGGTGGTGCAGTCTTGCGATAAGACAAGAGCTGACCTTCGCGCCAGATTGGATCCGAGGAAGCAGCAATTGTCGGAATTCCGCAACGGCAGAGACGGTCAAGTATATGCACAATGTCCTGCTCTGGCGAATTTAAATAGCATTAGAAGAGAAGTTAGCCGGTCTCGTAGTACAGTCATCAACTCGTACGATTTAACATCATGCCCGTCATGGGTTCAATCCCCAAATAGACCGCGCCGCCATACGTAGGACTGACTATCCTGCTATGGGGGATATCAATTAGTCACTGAAAGCCAAGCCCACAAGTGGGTACAGGCAGGCCTTGAACGACATCGGTTGTTGAGCCAAAGAAGAAGAAGAACCCTACCCTTCGCCTTACACTCACACTGATAGCACGTACCACATTTCGCTCCGCTTTATTTCCGTTTTGTGCACTTATTTTCGCAAATTCCGATCTGGTTCTATCATTGCACTGTGTTTTGAATATCAGTTGTGCAAGCCTCAATAAACTGTTCATATACTCAAGTGCTCAAAGCCTGTATAAGTGATATAAAGTGTATACTCCTTGGCGCGGTGAGCCTGTTGAATCGTCATGGCTGATCACTGTTTGACCTGCGCCCGTGCTTCGTCATCCGAGGAACTCACTTACACTTGCGACGGCTTCTGCAAGCGATGGGCTCATCGTTCGTGTCTTGGTGTGAGTAGTGCCGCAGTCAAGGATCTCATCAAAGAAGATTCTCAAATTCTGTGGCTTTGCCACAATTGTTCGGAGAATCGCCGCAACGGACACTCAGTGATGATTGCTGAGCTAACGGCGGCACTCACCGATCTCAAATCTCAGCTGTCAGCTGAGTTCCAAACACGTATGGATGCTGCCGCGGAATCGCTAAAACGCACGATGCTATCCTCACTCGATCAACACACAGATACTCGTCCTGCTTCACACACTTCTACATTCACCATTCAACGCAAGACATCGACATCCAAAGCACCAGTTCTTTCGTCAACACCAGCCACCGAACTTAGCAACCCGGCAAAACGTCGTTTAATGGACCGTTCTCCGCCGTCCGTTGTCGCCACCTCTCCGCTTCTAAATGGCACCGCACCCATCGCCACTTCAGCTCATGCCACATTGCTCCTACCACCAGAAACGCCTAAATTCTGGTTGTACCTGTCGCGCTGCCGCCCGACAGCCACAATCTTAGAAGTGGAGACTTTCGTCAAGGAGCAAATCGGCATCGAGGATGTCACCGTTTTTAAGCTGGTGCCACTTAACCGCGATGTCCGCACTCTGACTTTCTCTTCGTTTAAAGTCGGTTTGTCGCCGGATTATAAGGAGAAAGCATTATTATGCTCATCGTGGCCGATCGGAACTGTCTTCAAAGAGTTCACGGATCGTAGGAATGCTCCTATTTCTACATTGTCGACAAATCCCCTGACCACTACCACTACAGCACCAACAAATACACACGTACCTGTCACCACAAACACTGATGTATCTATTCATATGGAAACAAACAACAACATTACTGCCTCCACCAACAACACTGCAGTCTCGACGTCACCTCCTCGATCATCACAGCAGCAATAGCAACACTACTTACACACTCGCACTCTAAATCTCCGTTAAAATTTTACTATCAAAACACTCGCGGTCTCAAAACCAAACTTTCGGATCTTCGCATCTCTCTCGAAGTTGCGAGCTATGATGTCATAATATTAACTGAGACATGGCTGGACGATTCGATTCCTTCATCCCTCTTCTGTGACCGAAAGTATACCGTCTATCGTTGTGATCGTTCAAGCGCTAACAGTACCTGCTCTCGCGGCGGTGGTGTACTCATTGCCTGTTCCGCTAAGCTCTTGTCGCTGCACATTGAAGTATCCCAATGCTCGTTAGAACTTTTATGGATTCAAATTAAACTGAACGGTCATTCACTCTTTGTTGGTGGTGTGTATTTACCTCCAAACCTCAGCTCGAATACTGACACGTTAGACTCATTCTTCAATACAATTACATTAATACAATCTCGCATGAAAGATAGGGATTTGTTTGTCTTATGCGGTGATTTCAATCAACCTGGACTATCGTGGTCTCAAAATGAGGATTATTTCGCACCGCTTGCCGTTAACCCTGCCTCATCCTACTTTATAGACGGATTAGCTGAATTCAATCTGCGTCAACTTTCAGGGGTCGTAAATATTTTTCGGAGGCAACTAGATTTAGTTTTTGTTAATGAGTTAGTGACATATTCATGTTCACCAGTTTCTTGTAGTATTGACCCTATTGTTAAATTAGATCATTATCACCCACCTCTGGAATTCGTAGTAAATGTTCCTTTACCGCATAATGGTAATAATGTTAGAGATAACAAATCTGAGTTGAATTTTCGGAAAATGAACTTAGAAAAATTTAGGGAAATCATAACCAACTCTGATTGGAATTTTTTAGAAATTAGAACCGATTCTCCCTCCACTGTGGACGTAGCGGTGGAGCAATTTAGTAATATTGTTAAGGCAGCTCTCCCTTTATGTTGTCCTCGTTCTAAACCCTCCTTTCGCCTTCCTTGGTATGATGCTACATTGCGGTCATTAAAGGCGGATAGAACACGCGCCCTCAAAAAACTCGGTTCAACTCCTTCTGAGTATAATCGTAGAGTTTTCAAATATGCCGCTTCTGCTTTTCGTATTTATAATCGGGCCAGTTATAGGTTGTATCTTGGAAGGCTTCAATGCATGTTATACCGTAATCCTAAACTTTTTTGGTCTTATGCCAAGAAGCGTCGTAATCCCTCTTCCCTTCCTACTTCCATGTCGCTCGGTTCGGTCACTACGGACAATGCTGCTGACACCTGTTCCCTATTCGCTGAGCATTTCGCCAATGGTCTGTCTGGACCGGAGAGTCAACCTTTGACGGAGTCTGAGGGCATATTGCCTGGTTTAAACTCCGTCGCATGGGCTGAGGGTATTGTCAATGTTAATACAGTCTCTGAAGCTCTTAAAAAACTTAAGCCATCCTTCTCCCCTGGACCGGATGGAATACCAGCCTCGGTTTTAAAAAAGTCACCTTTTCTATTCGTCCCTCTATTGGTAAAATTATTTAACCTATCTTTGTCCTCGTCTTCATTCCCTTTATTGTGGAAGCGAGCATGGCTAGTTCCCATTCACAAAAAAGGTAACCCGTCTGTCATTTCCAATTACCAATTACGTGGCATCTCAATACAATGCGCAATAACCAAAGTATTTGAGCATATTATCCATACCTATGTGTTTAAATTCACCTCTTCTACTATTATCCCTCAGCAACATGGCTTTTTTCCTAACCGTTCTACAACAACTAACCTTATGTCCTTCACCTCTTTCGTATCATCCCAGTTAGAGTCAGTTAAACAAGTTGATACTATTTATACTGACTTCAAATCTGCATTTGATCGTATTCCTCATTCCTTACTTCTAAATAAAATTTCACAATTGGACGTCAATAATCTTTTTGTATCTTGGTTACGTTCTTTTCTATGTGATCGTTCCTACAGTGTTAAATTTAATGATATGTTTTCGACTCCCTTTTCATGTAGTGCAGGCGTACCGCAAGGTAGTGTTCTAAGTCCTTTGCTGTTCATAATTTTTATTAATGATGTCCGTACCACCCTCCCTCCTGAGTGTTTCCTCTGCTACGCAGACGACCTCAAAATCTTTCTCCCAGTTTCGTCTCCTAGAGATTGCATTTCCCTACAAAATATTCTTGATCGTTTTTCGTCTTGGTGTTCTAGTAATTCCCTCACATTATGTCCTGATAAGTGTAACGTCATTTCGTTTAGTCGTTCGCAGTCTCCAATCACTTACTCGTACGTCCTAAATTCTGTACAAGTCAATCGTGTTTGTGTCGTAAAAGACCTCGGTGTCTTGCTTGACAGAGGCCTCACCTTCAGCCACCACATTGACTCAATTGTCAATCAGGCGCGGAAAACATTGGGTCTCCTAAAGAAAATTGCGTGCGATTTCTCCGACCCAATGTGCCTGAAGACTCTGTTCTGCTCTCTGGTCAGATCGATTTTGGAGTACTGCTCAGTAGTCTGGTCCCCTACAGCTCGAACCCACGTGGAACGTATCGAGCGGGTGCAGCGATCGTTCACCAGGTTTGCTATATGTAAAATCCTGGGTAGATTGTCCTCCCCCATACCTCCTTACGAGGACAGGTGTCGTCAGCTTGGCCTGGAACTATTGGAAAACCGCCGTTCCCATGCCCAATCCTCCTTTATTGCCGCATTACTCCTTGGTAATATTGATTCTCCTTCCCTTCTTTCTTCTATCCCTTTCTACGCCCCTAACCGTGTTCTTCGAAACCGCCCTCCCCTAGTGATCCCTTCCCGCCGAACTGCAGTGGGCCGTAATGACCCCCTTCTTCGTGCAATTCGTCGATTTAACTGTGTATATTCTATGTTTGATTTCAACCTTCCCTTATCCTCTTTCCGATCCCGCATCAGAACCCTCCATAATCCCGTGCTGCCTTAATTTTTAATTTTTAATTTTTAATTTTTAATTTTTAAATTTTTGATTCTAATTTTCTAAAAAAAAATTTTTTTGCTCAAATTTTTGATAATTCGTGTTAATTTTTGTTAGGTTAGGAACATAGGTAATAAGTATTATTTAAGCATTTGTGTAACCAAAAGGTAGACAAATAAATATGAATATGAATATGAATATGAAAATGAATAAGAAGAAGAAGAAGAAGAAAAGAAGTAGAAGACATTTTAGGAGACGATTATTCGACATCCTTACGTATGGCACGCGTTAAAATAATTGGAATGAGTGAAAAATATTATTCTTCTGACTTAGTAGATCTTTTGAAATCTCAAAATGAGGGAATTCCCTGGAAACAGGTGAATGTAATTGGAATGTTTGAGAGTAAGATCTACAAGTACCAGAAACATAATCAGCCGTACCGGCGAACTCGTTCGTTCCTGGGAACGTTCGTCGCGACACTCATTTTTGCTCATTTCATAGCTTTCTAGATAAAAAAATAGAAAACCGTGTAGATTTTGTATTGGCCAACCTAGTGGTACATCCCTATCCACTCATGAGCGACGAATGTTTCTCGTCAAACGAGTTCACCGGTTCGGCTGAATGTGGTTTTGGAAATCGACCATGAAACTGATAAGTGTCTAGCAAAACTTGATAAAATCAATATTGGATTTGATTGGTGTAAAATTTCTAGATCCATTCACGTTATGCGCTGCTTTAAATGTGGTCAATTTAGCCATAAAAGCACTGACTGCCAAAATAAGGAAGCGTGTTCAAAGTGCAGTGGCAAGCACCGAACGTCGGATTGTACTTCGTCCATCCTCAAATGTGTAAAATGTGTTTTGGCTAACACATCCAGGAACCTGAAACTACAGGTACAACATGCGGCCAATAGCTATGAATGCCCGCTGTTTAAAAAACAGGTAGAGAGACGAATGCTACTTTCTCAATAGCAGGGATGGGTGGAATTAGGGCGGTTCAGAGAGATTTTATATTTTAATTGTTGGCGCCTAAATGGCTGCAAATTTATAGATAGTAAGATTATAGGAAAAAGGGTACATAGGATTACGTTAGTATTAGTGTTAGCAGGACTGTCAGGGTTATGATGAAAATATAAAAGGATTAGTAGCAATCAGACAGTCGACTCGGCAACATACTTTTGGAAACCACAAAAATATCACAGTAGTTTATGAGCTATCGTTCATTGGTCCTTCGAGCCGGATCCGAATTACGGATATTCTTTGCTAATTTTTGTGGTTTATGCTATTTAGTTACCGAGCGCCAAGTGGGAGTGCAAAGAAATATTGGATTTCTTAGCAGAACGGTGTGTTCTCCACTCCATTCGTGTTGATGCTACTGCTGCAGGAGCCGGACACTCATCGTTGGTTTGTGTGTGTGAGAGAGAGAGGACGTGAAGCCACGAAAGGAGCTGCGTATCTGTGGGCTGTCTGTAAACAGCAAAAGACGAACTGTGCGACGACGAAAGATGCGAAGTTGTAATACGGTGAATAGCTGAATTTAGTGCGTGCGTGAACTTTCCAGTATAAACGTATTTGTGGATAATTAGTGTCAGCGCAGAACATTTTCGAACGCGTCCACGCAAACAATGAGACCCCAAATTTTGAGTGATTCAGGCCGAGGGGTATGAGGAAGCTTGAGGAAGCAAGGAGAAACGCGCTGCGGTGAGAGCGCGCTTTGCTTTTTGAGTGCGCTTGTCACTAACACAAAACGAACCCAGCGTATTGGAACAAGCCGTGTTTGATTGTGTGCGTATGTCGACGGCTATTTCAGCTGGAGAACTCGTTTTTTATTTGCACCCAATTTTTGCCGGTCAGTCTGTCTCATTCTTACTACCACATTTGACTTCATACAAAGTGGCAAAGTTTGACGTTTCGAATGTTGATGTTTTTAACTCCTTGATTCTGCGTGATAATGTGTACAAAAACTTGTTATAGTGAAGTGTATTAATGTGTTTAGTGTTACTTCGACGTGCACAGTTAATTTAAATATGAAAAGTGTTGGAAAACAAAGTGTTGTAGTGATATTTATGCCTGTTTGTACCTCGGCCAAAGAGGTAGACATCATGTTAACAAAGTCAACAAAAAGGTAAATAACAACAACATGCATCGAGGTATATGCTCTTTTTGCAAATGTAAAAGAATTATGCCATATGCAAATATTATGTTAGATTTGTGACAAAAGTGTTTTTACTATTATTTACCCGTGTTATTCCATTTCCCTCCCCCGCCTATCCACTTGTGTACCGGTAAAATAATAAAAATCGTGGTATATCGTTGTGTTTTATGTTTATATGGTTTAATATGCGGCTAGTTAATTTCGCTGCCGTGGTTAGCATTCCGGACATGCAGATTATGGGGTTGCGGACGCCAAACGAAATCCGGGGTGCAATAACCGGGATCGCACGTGTACATCTTGGCTTGTACGTCGTGGCTTTGTGATGAGCGGGTCGATCCGAACTTACCGGGTCAGAGTCATCCGTAAGTGACCAGTAGTCGTTCGGGTCGACCCGGAAGGTACAAGTAGGTAAAGTAGGCCCAAGCACCGGGTCGGAAATGCTTATACTTTTATGTACCTACTGATTATTCGGGTTGACCCAAACTCGCTGCACCCACAGGTCGAATTTCATTCCTAAAGTGATCTAGCAACCCTTACTGCAACCATGGTTCGGGATCGATTCCGTGAGACTCCGGATCGTATCGCAAAATTAATCGTATGACCCACCCCAAGTATAGCTGAACCCACAAGAGCAGTAAAGGACAGTTAACACTTTTGTTTGAAACCCGGTTATAAATGCCCGCCTGGCTGGAGGAATTCAAGCGAGACCACCATACAATGCATGCATAAATTATATTATGACATAACATAAACGATAAAATTTTATTATGAGCGTGATTATTACAATCTAAATTAAAATTAATTAATTAATTAATTAATTAATTAATTAATTAATTAATTAATTAATTAATTAATTAATTAATTAATTATGCCTGTCTCGTGGTACAGTCGTCAACTCGTACGACTTAACAACATGCTCGTCATGGGTTCAAGCCCCAAATAGACCGTGCCGCCATACGTAGGACTGACTATCCTGCTATGGGGGTTTATCCAAAAGTCACTGAAAGCCAACACGACAAGTGGTACAGACAGGCCTTGACCGACAACGGTTGTAGAGTCAAAAGAAAAAAAAAAAATAGTAAAAATAGTAAAATAGCCATATGGTAAACGTTTAATAAATAATATCAAATTTAACAAACCCTGTTTTCCATACAAACGCATGCTTTTAAATTGAACTGTCAACCAAGTATCAAGTGTTCAATTTAAAAGCATGCCAACTAATAAGCGTTCAACTACAGTCAGAATTCAATAGTTTGTATCAGAATACCGGTTTTTTTTTTAATTTCACAAAAATCTTATGGCCTGCCGAGAAAAATTTTTCATTTTTTCATTTTTCATTCATTTTTTTGTATGAAAAAACGTGCCAACTAAAAAGCACATACTCAATAGTTAGCATGGAATCGAAGTTCAACCAATGAGTTCAGATTGTTCTGTTATTTTGTTCTTTTGATCAAATAGCCATTGCCCAAGAGAAATGTAATAATAATTTTCTTTACCTGTGTATCTGGCCTGCATAATTGTGTTGCTTAAAAATCAAAATATTACCCTGGTTTATACAAGGATTCAATGGGTAAATATCTAAACATTACACCTGCTAGTGTTTATCCTGTTACATAAGTAGCTTAAAATAAAGGTACTAAATAGTCCGTTACATAAGAAAATAGAAAATCCTACCTCTTTTCTGGCTTATAAAAACCCGCGCAATTTATGTTTGTGTCAATACGATTCGGGCAGTCGTTTCACTCGGTGTTGTTATGCGTGCTCTGTACAGTTATAAATTTTGTGCAATACTGTTATAATACAAGTGCAGAATAATACAAGTGTATATTTTAAATATTCAACGTGCCGTGAATTTCACTCAATCACGACAATGTCGGCCAAAGACAAACGCAAGTCAGGATCCATGTATAGATCCATAGAAGCCAATAATAAAAAGCTTGATGCTGAATTGTTTGGAGAGAGTAGTGAAGCTGGGCCAAGTAATATTCAGACAGCTACGTCAAATGTAGAGTTCAGTGAACACCCGAATTGTGGTAAGTGGAAAATAAAAAAATTAAAATTTGTGACCAATGCAAATTAAACACAATTATAATACTTATTTTTTATCTACTCATTGCAGAGAACCATCCTTGTCCATTTGATGAATACATCTTGCAAGAAGAATACGTCAGTGATTGGGTTACTATCGATGCATTCGACGATACGGAAGTATATGAAGAGGTCAACGAAGATTACGATGAAGCCGAGGAAACTATGCACAGCACACAAGAGTCTCAACACGAGGAGGAACCATTTGATGAGCTTATTCGAAATTGGGCATTAAAAACATACCAAACACATCAAGCTCTAAATGGACTATTAGAAATTTTACGTAAAAAAAATAACTACCAGCTGCCGAAAGATGCGCGCACGTTGCTTAAGACAAGGCAATGTGGAAAAGAAACGTACCCTATAGCAGGGGGAGAATTTTGGTTCCCTGGGGTACGATCGGTTCTCAAGGATCACTTTCGGTAAGAAAGCAATAGTCTTAAATACGATGACTACTTTTTACTAATATTATATGTTTTTTGTCTGTATTTTGTATCTTTACAGCGATGTGCCACCAAGAGTCAGCAAATTTTCGTTGAACTTTTCGATTGATGGACTTCCACTGCACAAGAGCACTCGAAAACAGTTTTGGCCCATATCAATGAGCATTCAAGAAATGCCGGAAGTTCCAGTATTGATGGTTGGCAACTTTTTTAGTGAATCGAAACCAAAGAGTGTTGAGGAATATCTGCGTCCGCTTGTCGACGAGCTAAATGGGTTGATGGATAATGGCATTGTAATAGCCAATAAGCCAATCGAAATACACGTAAGAGCTTTCATCGCGGACTCACCAGCACGAGCATTCATAAAAGGTAAATTATAAAAATCCTCTTAAATTTAATGATACATTTGCTTTCTCTTTATTGGCATAACGTTCTGCGCGAAAAAAAACGTCCCTATATAGGCTTTTGCGACTTATTTACTTATGAGGTGTATTAAAACATATTTTTAAATTTTCTCACAAGTTCAGTTTACTTCAACCACACACATGGTTGCCAAAAATGTACGGTACAAGGAAAATATCACAGCGCACACCGAGTTACATGTTTCCCGGGAATGAATCATCCAGCAAGAACGCATGAAGATTTCGTCCAATCAAATTACGGAGCACATCATCGGGAAAAAACGCCTCTCATGGATCTTAAGAACTTTGACATCATAAAGCAGATTATTATAGCAGATCGTTTGCACCTCTTTGACTACGGCGTAACAAGAACAATGCTGAAAGGATGGAAATCAGGCAAATTAGGAGGGGGTGCCAAGTGGTCTGAAGAAACAATAAGCAAGATTGATGCTTTGCTGAAGGAGGTGGAACTTCCTTTAGAGTTTCATCGCAAACTCCGTTCTGTTGAAGACATTGGATTGTGGAAAGCTAGTGAGTTCCAAATGTTTCTGCATTATCTTCTTATCCCTTTGAAAGTAAGCTCCAGCATGTCAAGAACTGTCTTCGAAACGGTCATAAGGTTTTGGTGCAGGCTGCAAATAGGATATCGGAGCAAAACCCACATACTGCGTCATCAAGTACAGCAAATCTCTCTTTTCCATTTTTGAAAACCAAAACTAATGGAGTAGCATTGCACATTAATCGACAATTAATTCTTTCTCCTGGTATTCAGTCCAATTGGTTTTTGACTCATGATAACTACATAGTTAAATATTGTAGCGCAGAACAAAAAGATTCAACTATAATAATTAATGGGAGAGCATTCAATTATATAACGGAAACCCACTCGTACTATATTTCACCTTTTATGAAGGATATATATGAAGAAAATATAAGTAACCTTCGTACCGATGAAATGGTATTTTTACCCTGGAATATAAAGTGTAAATTAGTAGCTAATAAAACTACTGATAACTGCTTAGTGTTAGTACCCTTTCTCAGGACGTTAACCGAATAAAACATAACAATATATATACATATATACATATATATATATATATAAAGGTATAACATGTAACTAATCTTTGTATTATTATTATATTATTGCAGATCACAGTCCGTTGCACAAATTTTGTTTGTTGTTTGTATACGGTTTACTTATACAAAATAAATAAAAATCCAATGAAATGCATGCACTTCCTTATACATCACAGATAGTTTTTGAAATACTTCCTGACAGTTTTTTCTAACAAAATGTTTGTATTTATGTTACAAACTTACAGCCACAAAATTACTTTTAAAGCGTAGCAACCGCATCATAATCTCTTAATTTTACAGATGTTAGTATCATGTTATGAAGCATTTAAGTAGTATTTTGATTGCACATTTAAAGTTAATATAAATTTGTATATGTTAAGGCAAGAATTCAGAATATTTATCATAATAGTTCATATTAGCTATGTCATGAAAAAAACATTACTTATAATAATATGTATAGATTATAATGATAGTAGTGCAGTGCATAATTTTTCGACTAGATTTCAAATAAACTTTGGTATCAATATGAACATCTTATAATAACGCTACTTAAGCTCATAATGATAAGACTAAAGTTTAATTATACATTAATTTAAAAATATTCATATGTACATATGTGACAGCTTATAGACGTTTAGGAATACATAACATATATATACAGGTAAACTATCTTAATTAACTAAATTAACTAACTTAAAAATTTTCTATTGTGACAAGTCGATTTCCTTGAACCCTCCAAATTCAAACGTTGAGTAGCATGCTCCAACTTTGATTTCATAAACTTTTCTACAAAAAGGTCATCGACTTCTATCCCCAAGTGATTTTTTCCGACAGCCCTAAGCAAACGTAATACATGCCGGTAATTACAAAACGGTATTTTTTTTCCACTTGACCCTTTCCAACTGCATGAAGCGAAAAATGCTCTATCAAAAAGGATATCCAAAGCCTCATGTAACCTATTGAATGCATCCTGACTTGTAATATCAGCATCGATTCTTTGTACATAACAAAAAAAAAAGAATTCATTATTTTCCAACTTAGCTTCCAGCTCATCTAGCTGCTGCACGTTGGACACTACAGTAATATTAAATGTATTTACATTCCTTCGAAGTCCTTTCATAGGATTCATTGTCAAGGAAAGTCCATCTAACAGAGCAAGTATTTGAGCATTTCGAGCATCCTGTCTAATAAGCAGCTTTCGGCAAAGCGGACAGCAGCAAGACGGGTGGCTTTCTTCTTGCGGCTGTGTTGCAGCAAAAGCATCATCGCTGGAAATTTCCATCATTGATACAGCTGATGTTGGCTTGAGAACATCTGCGCTGATAATCCTTGCTTGCGGGCGTGTCGCAGCAGAAAAACCACCTCCGGATGCTGCAATGACAGTTGCAGACGACGATAACCGTTGTCCTGCGGAGCATTTAGCCATTCCTGGCGGTTTTGCTGCAGCAGCGACAACACCTCCAGTTGCTGTCACCACCGCTGAAGACGACGTCAACTGTTGCAATCCAGCATCAACAACATTTCCTGGCGGGCGTTCCGTAGCAACAACAACGCCACTGGAAGTTGCTTTTGGTGATGTAGACGGCAACAGTTGTCCTCCGGCGGCAGCGGCAACACTCTCGGCTGTCTCCACCGTTGCAGCCGACGGAAGCCGTTGTCCTCCAGTATGAACAGCAGCAACAACACCACAAGATGCTGTCCCCACTGTTGCAGCCGACGGCAACCGTTGTCCTCTGGCGTGTACAACACTTCCTGGCGGACGTGCAGTAACAGGAACAACACCGCTGGAAGTTGCGATTGTTGATTCAGACGGCAACCGTTGACCTCCGGCGGCAGCGACAACACTTCTAGATGCTGTCACCACCGTTGCAGCCGACGGCAGCCGTTGTCCTCCAACATGGACAGCATTTCCTGGTGGGTGTGTTGCAGCAGCAAAAACGCCTTTGGATGTTGTGTTCGCCAACGCAGATGACGGCAAACGTTGTCCTACGGCATGAACAGAATATCCTTGCGGGCGTGTCGCAGCAGCAAAACCACCTCCAGATGCTGCAATCACTGTTGCAGACGACGAAAACCGTTGTCCTCCGGTGCGTTTAACCCTTCCGGGCGGGTTTGCTGCAGCAGCGACACCTCCGGATGCTGTCACTATCGTTGAAGCCAATGGCAACTGTTGTCCTCCGGCGGCAGCGACAACACTCCTGGATGCTGTCACCACCGTTGCAGCCGACGGAAGCCGTTGTCCTCCAGCATGAACAGCAGCTACAGCACCTCCAGATGCTGTCCCCACTGTTGCAGCCGACGGCAACCGTTGCCCTCCGGCGGCAGCGACAACACTCCTGGATGCTGTCTCCACCGTTGCAGCCGACGGAAGCCGTTGTCCTCCAGCATGAACAGCAGCTACAGCACCTCCAGATGCTGTCCCCACTGTTGCAGCCGACGGCAGCCGTTGCCCTCCGGCGGCAGCGACAACACCTCTGGATGCGGTCACCATCGTTGCAGCCGACGGCAACCGTTGTCCTCTAGCGTGTACCACACTTCTTGGCAGACGTGCTGCAACAGTATCAACACCGCTGGAAGTTGCGTTTGGTGATCCAGGCTGCAACCGTTGTCCTCCGGCCGCAGCGACAACACTCCTGGATGCTGGGACCACCGTTGCAGCCGATGGAAGCCGTTGTCCTTCAGCATGAACAGCAGCGACAACACCACTGGATGCTGTACCCACCGTTGCAGCTGACGGCAACCGTTGTCCTCTGGCGTGTACAACCCTTCCTGGCGGACGTGCAGCAACAACAACACTGCTGGAAGTTGCGTTTGTTGATCGAAACGGCAACCGTTGTCCTCCGGCGGCAGCGACAACACTCCTGGATGCTGGGACCACCGTTGCAGCCGATGGAAGCCGTTGTCCTTCAGCATGAACAGCAGCGACAACACCACTGGATGCTGCCCCCACCGTTGCAGCCGACGGCAACCGTTGTGCTCCGGCATGCACAACACATCCTGACGGGCGTGACACAACAACACTATCCGGACTAGAGGATGCCATCACCAATGAAGATGATGGAATTTGCTGTCCACCGGCGCAAACAACTGTACCAGCTGGCATCATCGTGGAAGATGTATTTGGCTGCTGCATTGCAACACAAATAACGTTTCTTGACAAACGTGCAAGTGCAGCAGCAACATCATCGGAAACGTTCAACGCCGACGACGGAACAGATGATATTGGTGGCTGTTCATTGGGGGCAGTATGAACCGTAACTGCCGAAACATTACCGCCGGAAGATGTCAACGTATATGATGCAGCAGAAGATGTTGTTAGCTGATTCTCCACGGTACTAACTACTGGAAGCACTTGTACGCACGTAGGGTTTCGCACAACTTCTTCACTGCAAAACATACCAACATCATCTGGATCTTCCGGACGCGCTTGCTTTGTCGGCATAGACATGATGTTGCTAGAGCAAAATAGGTACGTTTTTATTTACTTTTCACATTAACTTTCCTCTAAATATGTTTAACTTACTTTTACTCTTTTAATTGTAGAGATTTCGAAAAAGCGACGTAGAGAAAACTGTGAATAAAACGCTGACAAAATTGCTTGTTGTTCACGACATGAAAATTGAACTGTGAATGTTTACCGCTGTCAATAAAAATAAACAACTATGGCACCGCGTTGAAATGTCACGCACACTGCTAAGCATACCACGCATGGCTCGAAAGAACACAAACACATTGACAACTGCAAAGCGCACCGTGCGTTACGGGTGGGGAGGGGGAGGGCTCGCGCGAGGGTGTAACTCATTCCTCCAAGAGTACCCGTCCGGCAAAATGAGTGTATTTTTTGAGTGATTTGAGTGACGCTGTCGAAATACAGTGTTTCTTCGACCAATCCACGCAAACAATGAGACCCCAAATTTTGAGTGATTCAGGCCGAGGGGTATGAGGAAGCTTGAGGAAGCACGGAGAAACGCGCTGCGATGAGAGTTCGCATTCTGTTTTACACGCGCGCTTCACTAACACCAATACAAATACCGTGCTTTGACGAGCCGTCTGTGAATGTGTGTGTGTGTCTTCTTTCAGCGAGCTCAACAACTTGGAGCTGCTCGTCACATCGTGTTGTCTCGCTTACACTACAGCATCGAACCATCGCTCCGTATGTCCCCCCTCCTACGCGTACAAAACCACCAGTACAGCGCAACGCTTTGTCGGAGATGGTTGTGCGCATTTCGCTCTAAGTCCCGCGCGCAGTGTTTGTGCGTTGATGCGCATTTCGTTATAAGTCTCGTGCGCCGGTGTGTTTTGATAAAGTGTGAAGTGAACAGTGTGTACAGACGCACATGCAGTGCGTGCATCGACAGGTAAGAATTTGCTGAACAGAGGCAACGCAGATTGTCGACAAGTTTCCCGCAGCTTGGCTCGACCCGGTACTTTACAGTATGACGCCATTCGTGAGTATGAAGGATTCTAAATGTGTTGTGAAAGTGTAATTTATGTTTCAATAAAGTGTTTAATGTAACCAAAAATGACCGTGTTTGTGTTTGTTGTTAGAATAAGTGCGTATTTGAGATCATGGCAATGAATGAAAGAAAACGAGAAACGAAAGAAACAAATATCTTTGGATGTGTTGGTAGCATGATTGGAAAGAACACAACACATTGAGAACTGCAGAGCGCACCGTGCGTTCCGGGTGGGGTGAGGGGGAGGGCTCGCGCGAGGGTGTAACTCATTCCTCTAAGAGTAACTGCTAACGGGGGACGGTACTCAAATCACTCAAAAAATACACTCATTTTGCCGGACGGGATGAGTTACCCACTCACGCGAGCCCTCCCCCACCCCACCCGCAACGCACGGTGAGCTCTGCAGTTGTCAATGTGTTCGTGTTCTTTCGAGCCGCATGCTAAGGTAATAGTGTGCGTGTCATTTTTACACATCCATTTTTTATTAGGCTGACAGCGCATCATTCACAAAACCGGCTTCAAAACGTTTACAACAGCATTAGGACAGTGTTATAAATCGATATATGTTACAGTTTACAGGGTATTACTGAAATAAAAAGATAGAAAGTGTAAGTTATTGTGATAAAAAGTTAAACAACCATAAAATTAATACCTTTTTGTGTTTATGTGCAGCAAAAACATCATGTCTTCACCGGGGAACGAAGCGCGTCTAGTTGAAGGAGACCGGGATGAACTGTTGTTTTGTTTAGGCCGGATCCCGGCTTGTATAGATGTGCGAGCAGTTACGCGTTTTGAAGAGGGACAACTAGCCACGGCATCTGCTTCATCAACGGTGTCGGCTGCATTCGGTGGTAGTGTTGCTCTTGTGACACGGCCAACCGGAACAGAGCAACGCAACGATGGACAACAGCCGAGTACGGCTGCAAGTCCAACGGTGCAAGCGACTGCTGGTGGATGTGATACGGTTGTGACACTGCCGTTTGAAATCGTCCGACGCCTTGGTGAGCAGCAACCGACTTCAGTAGCATATTCGCCGTTGCAAGTAGCTGCTGGTGGTGGTGTTACTGTTGTGACACTGCCGTCCGGAACTGTTCGACGCATTGGGGACCAGCAGCCGAGTTCAGTTGTATATTCGCCGATGCAAGCGGTTTCTGGTGGTGGCGTTGCTACTGTGACACGGCCACCCGGTATCGCTCGACGCAACGACGGACTACAGCCGAGTTCAGCTGCACGTTCAACGGTGCAAGCGGTTTCTGGTGGTGGTGTTGCTAGTGTGACACAGCCGCCCGGTACCGTTCGGCGCATCGACGGACAACAGCCGAGTTCAGCTGCACGTTCAACGGTGCAAGCGGCTTCTGGTGGTGGCGTTGCTGTTGGGGCACGGCCGCCCGGAATCGCTCGACACATCGGTGATCTGCAGCCAAGTTCAGCTGCCTATTCGTCGTTGCAAGCGGCTGCCGGTGGAAGTGTTGTTGTTGGTGCACGGCCGCCCGGTACCGTTCGACGCATCGACGGACAACAGCCGAGTTCAGCTGCATGTTCAACGGTGCAAGCGGCTTCTGGTGGTGGCGTTGCTGTTGGGGCACGGCCGCCCGGAATCGCTCGACACATCGGTGATCTGCAGCCGAGTTCAGCTGCCTATTCGTCGTTGCAAGCGGCTGCCGGTGGAAGTGTTGTTGTTGGTGCACGGCCGCCCGGTACCGTTCGACGCATCGACGGACAACAGCCGAGTTCAGCTGCACGTTCAACGGTGCAAGCGGTTTCTGGTGGTGGTGTTGCTAGTGTGACACAGCCGCCCGGTATCGCTCGGCGCAACGACGGACTACAGCCGAACTCAGCTAGATGTTCAACGGTGCAAGCGGCTTCTGGTGGTGGTGTTGCTGTTGGGGCACGGCCGCCCGGAATCGCTCGGCGCAACGACGGACAACAGCCGAGTTCGGCTGCACGTTCAACGGTGCAAGCGGCTGCAGGTGGTCGTGTTGCTGTTGCGGCACGGCCGCCCGGAATCGCTCGGCGCAACGACGGACAACAGCCGAACTCAGCTAGATGTTCAACGGTGCAAGCGGCTTCTGGTGGTGGTGTTGCTGTTGTGACACGGCCACACGGTACCGTTCGACTCATCGAAGGACAACAGCCGAGTTCAGCTGTCCATTCGTCGTTGCCAGCGGCTTCCGGTGGTGGAGTTGCTAGTGTGACACGGCCACCCGGTATCGCTCGACGCAACGACGGACAACAGCCGAGTTCGGCTGCACGTTCAACGGTGCAAGCGGCTGCTGGTGGTCGTGTTGCTGTTGCGGCTCGACCGCCCGGAATCGCTCGGCGCATCGGGGAGCTGCAGCCGAGCTCAACTGCCCATTCGTCGTTGCAAGCGGCGGCTTCCGGTGGTGATGATGCAGTTGTGGCACAGCTGCTCGACTCACTCGTGTCAGATGATATGAGTGTTGATGCGGCTGATTCACAATTGCAAAACACATCGGCTTGTTTTAACGAGAACGAGCCGACGGTGTCTGCTGCACAACCAGAACCGACTGGTATTGTCGGGCGACAGCAACCGTTGGCTTCAGCTGTGCTTTTGCGTGACACAGTTGCAGGGAGTTTGGATTCCCCAAGTATGCCATTGCCCTCCGAGTGCCATGGACATAATTGTTGCGTGCGCTGCCGGAATACGCTCATTAGGTTAGATGCTCGTAACGCACAAATTTTGGTTTATACGATGGACATACTTTCCATCGTACAACCAATGCAAGGAACGCGCAGAAATAATCATTTATAATTTACCTTTTATGAATGCTCGTGCTGGTGAGTCCGCGATGAAAGCTCTAACGTGTATTTCGATTGGCTTATTGGCTATTACAATGCCATTATCCATCAACCCATTTAGCTCGTCGACTAGCGGACGCAGATATTCCTCAACACTCTTTGGTTTCGATTCACCAAAAAAGTTGCCAACCATCAATACTGGAACTTCCGGCATTTCTTGAATGCTCATTAATATGGGCCAAAACTGTTTTCGAGTGCTCTTGTGCAGTGGAAGTCCATCAATCGAAAAGTTCAACGAAAATTTGCTGACTCTTGGTGGTACATCGCTGTAAAGATACAAAATACAGAAAATAAAACATATAATATTAGTAAAAATTTACCATCATATTTAAGACTATTGCTTTCTTACCGAAAGTGATCCTTGAGAACCGATCGTACCCCAGTGAACCAAAATTCTCCCCCTGCTATAGGGTACGTTTCTTTTCCACATTGCCTTGTCTTAAGCAACGTGCGAGCATCTTTCGGCAGTTGGTAGTCCGTTTTTTTTACGTAAAATTTCTAATAGTCCATTTAGCGCTTGATGTGTTTGGTATGTTTTTAATGATCAATTTCGAATAAGCTCATCAAATGGTTCCTCCTCGTGTTGAGACTCTTGTGTACTGTGTATAGTTTCCTCAGCTTCATCGTAATCTTCGTTGACCTCTTCATATACTTCCATATCGTCGAATGCATCGATAGTAACCCAATCACTGACGTATTCTTCTTGCAAGATGTATTCATCAAATGGACAAGGATGGTTCTCTGCAATGAATAAATAAAAAAAAAGTATTATAAATGTGTTTAATTTGCATTGGTCACTAATTAAACTTTTTATTTTTGCACTTACCACAATGCGGGTGTTCACTGAACTCTACATTTGACGTAGCTGTCTGAATATTACTTGGCCCAGCTTCACTACTTTCTCCAAACAATTCAGCATCAAGCTTTTTATTATTGGCTTCTATGGATCTATACGTGGATCCTGACTTGCGCTTGTCTTTGGCCGACATTGTCGTGATTGAGTGAAATTCACGGCACGTTGAATATTTAAAATATACACTTGTATTATTCTGCACTTGTATTATAACAGTATTGCACAAAATTTATAACTGTACAGAGCACGCATAACAACACCGAGTGAAACGACTGCCCGAATCGTATTGACACAAACAAAAATTGCGCGGGTTTTTATAAGACAGAAAAGAGGTAGGATTTTCTATTTTCTTATGTAACGGACTATTTAGTACATTTATTTTAAGGTACTTATGTAACAGGATAAACACTAGCAGGTGTAATGTTTAGATATTTACCCATTGAATCCTTATATAAACCAGGGTAATACTTTGATTTTTAGCAATACCATTATGCAGATACACAGGTAAAGAAAATTATTATTACATTTCTCTTGGGCAATGGCTATTTGATCAAAAGAACAAAATAACAGAACAATCTGACCTCATTGGTTGAACTTCGATTCCATGCCAACTATTGAGTATGTGCTTTTTAGTCGGCACGTTTTTCCATACAAAAAAATGAAATTTTTCTCGGCAGGCCATGAGATTTTTGTGAAATTAAAAAAAAACCGGTATTCTGATACAAACTATTGAATTCTGACTGTAGTTCAACGCTTATTCGTTGGCATGCTTTTTAATTGAACACTTGATACTTGGTTGACAGTTCAATTTAAAAGCATGCGTTTGTATGGAAAACAGGGTTTGTTAAATTTCAAATTATTTATTAAAAGTTAACCATATGACTGGTCCAGATCGAACTATTTTTTTTTCTTTTGACTCAACAACCGGTGTCGATCAAGGCCTGGCTGTACCACTTGTCGTGTTGGCTTTCAGTGACTTTTGAATAACCCCCCATAGCAGGATTGTCAGTGTTACGTATGGCGGCACGGTCTATTTGGGGCTTGAACCCATGACGAGCATGTTGTTAATTCGTACGAGTTGACGACTGTACCACGAGACAGGCTTAATTAATTAATTAATTAATTAATTAAATTATTAATTTAGATTGTAATAATCACGCTCATAATAAAATTTTATCGTTTATGTTATGTCATAATATAATTTATGCATGCATTGTATGGTGGTCTCGCTTGAATTCCTCCAGCCAGGCGGGCATTTATTTCCGGGTTTCAAACAAAAGTGTTAACTGTCCTTTACTGCTCTCGTGGGTTCAGCTATACTTGGGGTGGGTCATACGATTAATTTTACGATACGATCCGGAGTCTCACGGAATCGATCCCGAACCATGGTTGCAATAAGGGTTGCTAGATCACTTTAGGAATGAAATTCGACCTGTGGGTGCAGCGAGTTTGGGTCAACCCGAATAATCAGTAGGTACGTAAAAGTATAATCATTTCCGACCCGGTGCTTGGGCCTACTTTACCTACTTGTACCTTTCGGGTCGACCCGAACGACTACTGGTCACTTACGGATGACACTGACCCGGTAAGTTCGGATCGACCCGCTCATCACAAAGCCACGACGTACAAGCCAAGATGTACACGTGCGATTCCGGTTATTGCACCCCGGATTTCGTTTGGCGTCCGCAACCCCATAATCTGCATGTCCGGTATGCTAACCACGGCAGCGAAATTAGCTAGCCGCATATTAAACTATATAAACATAAAACACATTATATGTAGGGGAAAGCGGGGCAAAATGGGCATGTTAAGCAGTTTACTGAATATTCCTTTGAATATGCCATAAAACACAATTTTTCTTTCATTATTGCATGCTTCCACCATTTATCTATGGATTTAAATTGCCACATAGAATGAAAACAACATAAAAACATGTAAATAATGTAAAATAAAAGTTGATGTTTTACGAGAAGCATTTTTGACACGCGGGGTAAAATGGGCATAGCCCTGGGGCAAAATGGGCATATGTAAACAAACTGTGAAACGTCAAAACACTGGGGCAAAATGGGCCACAACAACTGCGCTTAGGTAATGGTCTATGCTTTTGCGCACGTGTCGTGAAATGTATTTTCGTTCTATCTTTTGTTTTGCTGGTCAGAAAAGCCCTTAAAATTCTTCCAAAAATATGTTATCAAAATTAAAACAGTTTTTACACGTTTAAATCTACAAAATCGATTCTTTTGAAGCTGTGTCTGTTATCATTATTGAGGCGACAAATACAACACCATAGCCTCACCAAACGCCATTTGTCAAAAGTATCTGCCCATTTTGCCCCAAGCGTAACTGCCCATTTTGCCCCACGTGAAGCATTTTTGTATTTTATGTGATATTAGTAAAAATACGCATTCGATCGCCTTGCTTTCTTCAGACAAATTGTATAGAAATATCATATCTTTAATAATATATAATGTAAAACTTCAACGCATCCCTGTGACACTGGGTTAAGCTTATTTTCGAAGTGACAAAAATTACATCAATATGCTACTAAACCTTATTTTGCACTTTTCTTGGTTATTTGTTGTGTTAGAGTTATGAAACTTACATGGTGTTCATAGAACACTCTAATGAATACATTTTGAGCATTGGAAAGTATTTTTGTAGTCAAATAATGCTTAAATAGAGGGTGCCCATTTTGCCCCACATGCCCATTTTGCCCCGCTTTCCCCTACAACGATATGTCACGATTTTTATTATTTTACCGGTACACAAGTGGATAGGCGGGGGAGGGAAATGGAATAACTCGGGAATATACCTCGAGGTAAATGGAATAATATACCTCGATGCATGTTGTTGTTATTTACCTTTTTGTTGACTTTGTTAACATGATGTTTACCTCTTTGGCCGAGGTACAAACAGGCATAAATATCACTACAACACTTTGTTTTCCAACACTTTTCATATTTAAATTAACTGTGCACGTCGAAGTAACACTAAACACATTAATACACTTCACTATAACAAGTTTTTGTACACTTTATCACGCAGAATCAAGGAGATTAAAAACATCAACATTCGAAACGTCAAACTTTGCCACTTTGTATGAAGTCAAATGTGGTAGTAAGAATGAGACAGACTGACCGGCAAAAATTGGGTGCAAATAAAAAACGAGTTCTCCAGCTGAAATAGCCGTCGACGCACGCACACAATCACACACGGCTTGTTCCAATACGCTGGGTTCGTTTTGTGTTAGTGACAAGCGCACTCAAAAAGCAAAGCGCGCTCTCACCGCAGCGCGTTTCTCCTTGCTTCCTCAAGCTTCCTCATACCCCACGGCCTGAATCACTCAAAATTTGGGGTCTCATTGTTTGCGTGGTAACTGCTAACGGGGGACGGTACTCAAATCACTCAAAAAGTACACTCATTTTGCCGGACGGGGTGAGTGTCGTTCAACCGCAGTAGTGGAGTGGGTGTGCGTGAGTGACCTTCCTACCCTCCCAACAATGGCACTCAAATTCTCTCATTTTCTCATGCCCTCTCTGTCACATTCGTAGCTCGATCTCCTTCTTCTGGGACTTAGCGTTCTGAGCATGCGGTTTTTGCAACGGCCATTTCGTGCCGCTTCGATCTCATCACCTTCTCTCCCCTCCCACCCCCCTTTTTGATCCACACTTTGGGGCTTGCAAATTTTTGACATGTCAAATGAGAGTGAAGCCAAAATGTAAACAGCAAGTGTTTGCGTGTGCGGCGATCTTGTGAGTATTTTGTGCAAATTATGTAATATTTCTTATAAAAAACGTTTTGTTTTGTAGATTAAACATAAAACTAACCACGACAGTATTATTTAGTTGTGGTGGAAGCCAAAAAAATAGCTTGGAGCATTCAATAAAGCAGGATGAAATTTTTAACCTTCAAGCACGACGCTGACGCTGAGGTAAGGTGTGCTTGTGTTTAATTTCGATGATTGTTTCATTTTAGGATGTGATTTGTGCCATATAACCTTTTCTGACGGGGATTCTTTAGTCGACATCGTCTGCAGCTGTTAAGCGGTGCAGAGGAAGGGGCTCGCTACGACCCTTCCCACACCCGGACGCTTTTTCCGGGGATGAAGGAAATGTTCCCGGTGGGTTGAACTTGTTCTGTTTTAATTGACTGGTTTTAATGTAGGTGACCTTTCTCCCGGTAGGCTATATGCGCAAAATCTAACGGTAACCCGTGTTGTGAACGAATCGGCATATGCGGTGCCGGACACTGTGGAAATTGTACACAACGGGACGATGTCCAGGCACGACACAAGAGTACGATTACATGCAACTGATCTGCTGCAAGGAAAGGATTTCGACGTGTGGAACAAGGATGTGCTGAATGCGTTCCTGATCGATATCACGTGGATAATTCTACTGCGACTATAAGGGATACTTGCTGGATTGTATTCGTGACAGGGCCGGCCAGAAGGGTGTGGGCAAGTTGACGGAAATTGTCGCAATGTACCATAGCGTTCCGGTGATGCCAAAAGACGAAGCAGACTTCTCCAGCTACTTATCCACGCCGAAGGATGAACGTGCTCAGGGCAGCAAACAACTCGCCGGAGCACGGAGCGCGAAAGGCATCGTACGCGCAAGGCTTCATGCTGCTGCGCGAAGCGGATGTATGGCGTTGCTTCCTTGTACTTAAACATATACATCTTTGAGTAAGTACGCTTTGGGGACCGTTATTCCAAGCTTATAATTGTGAAAATATATTTAATATAAATTTCAGGTTGTATGAGTCCCGTAAATGGTCATGCCACTTGAAAACATACGTTCCCATTAGACCTCATCAATAGATCATCTAATAAACGACGGCGCTGTATTGAAAGCGGTTCATGGTAGACCTCAAAACTGGTTAGCACTTGATAAAAAGGTAAGCAAGTGAGTATTCGACAAACGTGCATGTGACCATCTCTGTTCTGTAAAAGTTATTCACAAAGTATGATAACTATGAAGTATCATAATTATGGTAATAATCTTAAAGCTAACTTTGCTACTTATTCATTGCACCAGTTCAATCAATTATGAATATAAAAATTGGTATGTTAAAGGAAAATTACTCATAGAAACTTTTTATAACTTAAACTCCATAATATTTTATATTTACTGATATCCACATTATTTAGAATAATTCATACAACTACCTTAAGCCAAAAAATCAATTACTATCAACATTTACTAGCATTTATGAATTCGCTTATATTTTTCAATTGACTAATAGTTCAGCAACAATCAAAAATAAAAAAAAACCTTATCAATATCAACAAATTCAAAGCAAAAAAATCGTCAAAGGAACATTATTGAACTCTATCTTATTTATCTAATTCTTCTTCTTCTTTCTTGAAAACGTACCACGATTGACACTTTTCACAATGCCTTTCGCTTGGGCAGCTGATTGCGAATTTTTAAATTTCTTTATAAAAAAATCCTCAACAATAGAATCCTCTAAAGCCCTTCCTGCTCCTCCGACAACAGCAAATAGACGGAGGATATTAGAATATTTCCTGAATTCTACCTTAGGCCCGTTGCCTCCCCGTCCACTCCAACTGCAATCTACTATAAATATCCTATTAAATAATAGGTAAAGAACGCGATGCATTCTGCTCTTTGCGTTTGATGCTTTTACCTTCTTCATAAGCCATCCTTTTAAATTATTGAAGCGCTCTGCTGACGCTATGCTTTCTTCTAAGTCATCTAGACCGATCTTGGTTGAAACCAAAGCGAACAAAAAGTATTCTTCATCTTCCATATGCCCATCATCATTTTGGGTTGGTTCAACTTGGCTTTGGCTTTGAGTTTTTAAAATATCGTCCTGTTTCATTCGCACGTCCATCACTGCATTCAAAACTGTCCTTATATCTTTTTTATTTTCCTGCGCTAGTTCTACACAAGGACACTTCTGGGAACTACTCGTCGAAGCATCGGGAGCTCGTCCGACGTTTGATGTCATGATTATCTAAAATAATAGGTACAGGTAAAATCAACTAATTTGTTATGATTTCGATGTATTAACGCTTTGATTCCTTCACTTACAGATTTACCGGAAGCCGAACAACTATTTCACTAACTAATACGAGCTGGAATAGGAAAAAACGTAAATCCGGAACTGATTTTTAGCTACTCAAAACGACGCCACTTGTCGACTTGTTATTGTTCAATAAAACGCATGCAAACCAAATACCTTTGTTGTTTCATTTTGACAGCAGTTGGAATGGGTCGACCCCCATTGTGTGGACTCGCATCAATATATTGATCTAAAAATCAGTTCCGGATTTACGTTTTTTCCTATTCCAGCTCGTATTAGTTAGTGAAATAGTTGTTCGGCTTCCGGTAAATCTGTAAGTGAAGGAATCAAAGCGTTAATACATCGAAATCATAACAAATTAGTTGATTTTACCTGTACCTATTATTTTAGATAATCATGACATCAAACGTCGGACGAGCTCCCGATGCTTCGACGAGTAGTTCCCAGAAGTGTCCTTGTGTAGAACTAGCGCAGGAAAATAAAAAAGATATAAGGACAGTTTTGAATGCAGTGATGGACGTGCGAATGAAACAGGACGATATTTTAAAAACTCAAAGCCAAAGCCAAGTTGAACCAACCCAAAATGATGATGGGCATATGGAAGATGAAGAATACTTTTTGTTCGCTTTGGTTTCAACTAAGATCGGTCTAGATGACTTAGAAGAAAGCATAGCGTCAGCAGAGCGCTTCAATAATTTAAAAGGATGGCTTATGAAGAAGGTAAAAGCATCAAACGCAAAGAGCAGAATGCATCGCGTTCTTTACCTATTATTTAATAGGATATTTATAGTAGATTGCAGTTGGAGTGGACGGGGAGGCAACGGGCCTAAGGTAGAATTCAGGAAATATTCTAATATCCTCCGTCTATTTGCTGTTGTCGGAGGAGCAGGAAGGGCTTTAGAGGATTCTATTGTTGAGGATTTTTTTATAAAGAAATTTAAAAATTCGCAATCAGCTGCCCAAGCGAAAGGCATTGTGAAAAGTGTCAGTCGTGGTACGTTTTCAAGAAAGAAGAAGAAGAATTAGATAAATAAGATAGAGTTCAATAATGTTCCTTTGACGATTTTTTTGCTTTGAATTTGTTGATATTGATAAGGTTTTTTTTTATTTTTGATTGTTGCTGAACTATTAGTCAATTGAAAAATATAAGCGAATTCATAAATGCTAGTAAATGTTGATAGTAATTGATTTTTTGGCTTAAGGTAGTTGTATGAATTATTCTAAATAATGTGGATATCAGTAAATATAAAATATTATGGAGTTTAAGTTATAAAAAGTTTCTATGAGTAATTTTCCTTTAACATACCAATTTTTATATTCATAATTGATTGAACTGGTGCAATGAATAAGTAGCAAAGTTAGCTTTAAGATTATTACCATAATTATGATACTTCATAGTTATCATACTTTGTGAATAACTTTTACAGAACAGAGATGGTCACATGCACGTTTGTCGAATACTCACTTGCTTACCTTTTTATCAAGTGCTAACCAGTTTTGAGGTCTACCATGAACCGCTTTCAATACAGCGCCGTCGTTTATTAGATGATCTATTGATGAGGTCTAATGGGAACGTATGTTTTCAAGTGGCATGACCATTTACGGGACTCATACAACCTGAAATTTATATTAAATATATTTTCACAATTATAAGCTTGGAATAACGGTCCCCAAAGCGTACTTACTCAAAGATGTATATGTTTAAGTACAAGGAAGCAACGCCATACATCCGCTTCGCGCAGCAGCATGAAGCCTTGCGCGTACGATGCCTTTCGCGCTCCGTGCTCCGGCGAGTTGTTTGCTGCCCTGAGCACGTTCATCCTTCGGCGTGGATAAGTAGCTGGAGAAGTCTGCTTCGTCTTTTGGCATCACCGGAACGCTATGGTACATTGCGACAATTTCCGTCAACTTGCCCACACCCTTCTGGCCGGCCCTGTCACGAATACAATCCAGCAAGTATCCCTTATAGTCGCAGTAGAATTATCCACGTGATATCGATCAGGAACGCATTCAGCACATCCTTGTTCCACACGTCGAAATCCTTTCCTTGCAGCAGATCAGTTGCATGTAATCGTACTCTTGTGTCGTGCCTGGACATCGTCCCGTTGTGTACAATTTCCACAGTGTCCGGCACCGCATATGCCGATTCGTTCACAACACGGGTTACCGTTAGATTTTGCGCATATAGCCTACCGGGAGAAAGGTCACCTACATTAAAACCAGTCAATTAAAACAGAACAAGTTCAACCCACCGGGAACATTTCCTTCATCCCCGGAAAAAGCGTCCGGGTGTGGGAAGGGTCGTAGCGAGCCCCTTCCTCTGCACCGCTTAACAGCTGCAGACGATGTCGACTAAAGAATCCCCGTCAGAAAAGGTTATATGGCACAAATCACATCCTAAAATGAAACAATCATCGAAATTAAACACAAGCACACCTTACCTCAGCGTCAGCGTCGTGCTTGAAGGTTAAAAATTTCATCCTGCTTTATTGAATGCTCCAAGCTATTTTTTTGGCTTCCACCACAACTAAATAATACTGTCGTGGTTAGTTTTATGTTTAATCTACAAAACAAAACGTTTTTTATAAGAAATATTACATAATTTGCACAAAATACTCACAAGATCGCCGCACACGCAAACACTTGCTGTTTACATTTTGGCTTCACTCTCATTTGACATGTCAAAAATTTGCAAGCCCCAAAGTGTGGATCAAAAAGGGGGGTGGGAGGGGAGAGAAGGTGATGAGATCGAAGCGGCACGAAATGGCCGTTGCAAAAACCGCATGCTCAGAACGCTAAGTCCCAGAAGAAGGAGATCGAGCTACGAATGTGACAGAGAGGGCATGAGAAAATTTGAGAGCCATTGTTGGGAGGGTACGGCTACACCGTGACGTCACTGAGCGCCTGTTCATATTGGGCTTGTTCTCTGAGTGACGTTTATACCAATAAGCCGAGAACAAGCCGAGAACAAGCCCAAGAAATTTCATACAAATTCTCTCTGAGATTGTTGAGAGGGTAGCGCCACCCGTCCGGCAAAATGAGTGTATTTTTTGAGTTATTTGAGTGACGCTGTCGAAATACAGTGTCTCTTCGACCAATGAGTTACACCCTCGCGCGAGCCCTCCCCCTCCCCACCCGTAACGCACGGTGCGCTCTGCAGTTCTCAATGTGTTTGTGTTCTTTCGAGCCATGCTACCAACACATGTAAAGATAGTTGTTTCTTTCGTTTTTCGTTTTCTTTCATGCACTTATTCTAAAACTAAACACAAACACTGTCATTTTTTATTACATTAAACACTTTATTGAAACATAAAGTATACACTAAAGTACACATTTAGAATCCAATGACGTCATACCGGGTCGAGCCAGGCTGCGGGAAACTTGTCGACAATCTGCGTTGACTCTGTTCAGCAAATTCTTACCTGTGGATCCACGCACTGCATGTGCGTCTGTGCACACTGTTTATTCACTGCACACTTCACCAAAACACACCGGCGCACGAGACTTATAACGAAATGCGCATCAATGCACAAACACTGCGCGCGGGACTTTAAACAAAACACGCACAACCATCTCCGGCAAAGCGTCGCGCTGTACTGGTGGTTTTGCACGCGTAGGAGGGGGGGGCATACGGAGCGATGGTTCGATGCTGTAGTGTAAGCGAGACAACACGATGTGACGAGCAGCTCCAAGTTGAGCTCGCTGAAAGAAGACACACACACATTCACAGACGGCTCGTCAAAGCACGGTATTTGTATTGGTGTTAGTGAAGCGCGCGTGTAAAACAGAATGCGAACTCTCATCGCAGCGCGCTTCTCCGTGCTTCCTCAAGCTTCCTCATACCCCTCGGCCTGAATCACTCAAAATTTGGGGTCTCATTGTTTGCGTGGCATACTTGGCACCCAAAGCTGCGCGTGTATTAGTTCAGGTGTCGACAACTTCCAGGGGTACGAAACTCGTTGCTGTGCGTTTAATTAAAAATTGTGTTAAGAAGTACCTAAAGAACAATTATTGGGAGCAAAATGCCAGCAGCAGATAAACGAGTGAAAATTTTCAATTTAAAGAGGGTAGAAATTATGAACACTTTGCAAGATTTCGAAGAGTTTACGAAATCCTTTGATGCAACCATCGATGCATATCAGATACCAAGTCGGTTGGAACAGTTAGAAGAGTTGGTTAGTGAGTTCACGGAATTACGTAAAGCATTCAACGAAACGGTAGATGATTCGGAAGCGTTCGATATCATGCAAAAAGATCGGCGTGAATTTAACAAACGGTCTTACGAAGTAAGGGCACTTTTTTTTTTTTAATTAGTTCCCATTATGGGGCGTCGAGTGGGTTGAACACTACACAGGTCAACACAACTATTAGTGCAGGAACTCAAAATCATCTGCGCCTTCCTAAGGTTGACCTTCCAAGCTTTGATGGTGAAATAACAAAATGGCTTACGTTCAAAGACAGATTTTCATCTATGGTGCATGACTCGACAGAAATGCCTGAAGTGTTAAAATTGCAATATTTATTATCGGCGCTTAAGGGTGATGCTGCGCATCAATTTGAACACATGCAAATAAGGGCCGATAACTATTACGTGACATATAAGCGTTGCTAAAACGTTATGATAATTCCAAGGTGTTAAAAAGGGAATATTTCAAGGAATTCTATTCTCTAGAAAAAATGAAAACCGACTCGACGGAAGAATTGGCACGTATCGTGAACGAAGCAAGTAGATTAGTCAGAGGGTTAGAACGTTTGAACGAGCCTGTCGACAAGTGGGACACTCCGTTAACAAGTTTATTGTTTTACAAATTGGACAGTAAAACTTTAGTGGCGTGGGAGCAGTACTCGGTGGATTTCAAAACAGATGAATACAAAAATCTAGTGGAAATTTTGGAACAGTGAATATTTTAAAGAGCTCTGCGCAAAATATTTGCATCAATATGCGGCTAATTCGATCATGGTGACCGGCAGGCAGGCGAGAAGAGATGGTAGGAATGTGGCATTACCAGTACAGCAAACGAACAATACATTTAAAGGATATCTCAAGTGTCCACTGTGCAACGAACAGCATCCTTTGCATATGTGAGAGAGATTCGAAAGAGCGTCAGTGATAAATCGAGAGGAGATAGTAAGAAAACATGGCTTATGTTAAATTGCTTGCGAAAGGGACACTCAGCACGTGAGTGTAGATCGACGTATGTGTGCCAGCAGTGTAAAAGAAAGCACCATTCGAAACTGTGTAATATAGGAAGATTATCTAAAGTGGAAGTGGTTCCGTCAACGTCAAGATTAACTGCTACGGCTCAAGCAAATTGTTCGAAGAAAACAGTTATATTGTCTACCGCGCAAATTATAATTCTAGATGTTAACGATCAGCCAAACAAAGTGAGAGCATTACTCGATAACGGTTCTCAATTAAATGTCATCACGGAGAGAGTGGCACTAGAACTCAGATTGAAGAGAGCCCGCGTAAGTGAACAGATAGCTGGTGTGGGTGGAGCTATTATGAGAGTTGCAGGATCAGTTGTGGGTACCATTCGATGACTCACCACTAGTGATGGGTCAAGTAGCACAGTGCTACCACGCACGCACAGCACATCAATATGTGCAAGCACACTTGCACACTAAACAAAATTGTGGTACCACTTTTGTGCAACCGCACAATTTTGTGCAACCGCACGATTTTGTGCAACCGCACAATTTTGTGGCACCGCACAATTTTGTGCTATAGCACAATTTTGTGGTACCGCACAATTTTGTGCCATAGCACAATTTTGTGCTATAGCACATTTTTGTGCTATAGCACAATTTTGTGCTATAGCACAATTTTGTGCGCGAACTATTTTGTGCTATGACGCAATTTTGTGCGCAAGCAATTTTGCGGTAGAGCACAATTTTGTGGTAGAGCACAATTTTGTGATAGAGCACAATTTTGTGGTAGAGGACAATGTTTTGGTAGAGCACAGTTTTGAGCTATAGCACAATTTTTGTGTGCACAGTTTTGCGCAACTGTAGTAAATGTGTTACCACATTGAATGTGCGGTTCTACATTCTCGTGCTACGTCGGTTTGGTTCTGCGGACAGTTTTTGTGATGCCCTTTTTTCAATTGAGCCCAATTGTTGGGCTAGGCACGAAAAATGTGCTGCACATAAACAGTATACTACGCACAGTTTTGGTTTCTTCTGTTGTTTCTTCTGCTGTTCACAGAATTGTTAAAATATTAAGAATTTGAATATAAAATACAACATTTTATTCACTTTGGCTAAATGAAATCACCACCATCAAATCGATGACATTAAAGATCATGTTACTGCTGTTATTGTATGTTTTATTCTTCTTCTTCTTCTATTTGGCGTAGCGTCCTACGCGGACTTTCCGGCTCATACAGGCTTTCGAGACTTTATTCATTATCACGCAGCCGGATAGTCAGTCCTTGCTACGGGGAGACGGTTGTAGGCTTGAACCCATGACGGGCATGTTATTGAGTCGTTCGAGTTGACGACTGTACCACGGGAACCCCTCTTATAAGTTTTATTCTTATATAATATCATTACATATTAAGTCCATGATACTTGAAATGATTATCACTTAGGGGCGCTCCCGTAGTTCACTCGAACGACTTAATAAAATGCCTGTTCAAGCTTCAAATGAACCGTTACCCCGTAGCAAGGACTGAATCTCCAGCTGCATGGTACTGTATGCGAGCATCCAAACGTGAGGTCCAAAACAGCCGAAGTCATACAAAATCATGAAAAAGTTTGTGCCCTTGCGTTCTGGCATCCACTCGACGTTTACCGAGACGATCCGAATAAACATATATGCGTATCAGGTAGCTGAAGTTGTACTGCTCACCTGCCGTAAGCCGCTGTAATACCGAGCGAGACGCATAGACAACGCGTCTAGAGAACATGTTTAGCCGTAAGGAAACTTTTCTACATCTCTTTTGGCTTGTCCTTGCATTTAGATCCTGATGAGCGAAGCATGCATACCTTTCGGGTACGTTCGGGGTATAAGCCTATCCTTCGTACGTTAATGATAAAGATATAGTCGTATGCTATCGGCTCTGCATTCGGGAAAGGGCAGGCCCGTGGGCGTCGTGTGGATGCTCGCTATAAGTCTCAAAACACTGAATAGGCCGAAATTTCCGCATAGGCTTTACGCCAAGTACCAGAAAAAGGAGATCATTTAAAACAAGATGTAATAGATGTTCAAACATTTTTCAGTGCATTTCGTTTTATTAGATTTTCAACAATTCAATATTTAACAAGTTTTTATTTCAAATTATAAAATTAAATAATAGAATAGTGCAACAAACTCGTTACCTAACCCTAAAAAAATCATGTTTTTTATTGTAATTAAGTTTATATTAAATTTTTAATAGTTCATAGCATGTATTTCACTCCTGATTATGCTTTATAAACAAAATTTTTCCTAATTTGCTGGATGTTAATCGGTTTCTTTTACTTGTTTCGACATCTCCAGCTTTTGAAAATACCCTCTCACAAGGTACTGAAGATGCAGGAATGCAAAGAGTGCGTAGCATTATTTTATAACGTGTTGGGTATTTGTATTTTTCTAGTTTCCACCATTAAAGAGGATCATCTTTTCGATGTATATTAGGTTCTGCTAAATAATTATCTAGCTCTATCTTGCTGGAAGATCGAGCATGAAGCATTACTTGATCCTTCGTGTCCTTGTCAAATTCATTATAAAATGCTTTCAGACTCTAACGTTTCAGTCACATCCATAGTATTTTCAGTTATTTCCAAATAGTCGTCATTATTTAAAACTTCGAAGTTTTCCATTAGTACTGTAAAACTTGCACATTTATCATAAAATATTGAATCACTTTCAAATCCTTTTTTTTAACCTCGGATCTAATATAGCTGCATGAGCTATAACATCTTTGCTTAAATATCGATATCGATCACATAAGTTATTTAGTAATTTTCCTGGCAGTTTTTTCACTTCTTCACACATATTAACCAACTCATAACTTTTCAGCTTACTGGTTAATAACCGCACAAGTACAATCATCTTAGAGAGTGTATTTTTCTCTGCAGAAATTTCTTGCGTAACTGAATCAAACACCCGTTACAATAAAAACATGATTTTTTTAGGGTTAGGTAACGAGTTTGTTGCACTATTCTATTAATTAATTTTATAATTTGAAATAAAAACTTGTTAAATATTGAATTGTTGAAAATCTTATAAAACGAAATGCACTGAAAAATGTTTGAACATCTATTACATCTTGTTTTAAATGATCTCCTTTTTCTGGTACTTGGCGTAAAGCCTATGCGGAAATTTCGGCCTATTCAGTGTTTTGAGACTTATAGCGAGCATCCACACGACGCCCACGGGCCTGCCCTTTCCCGAATGCAGAGCCGATAGCATACGACTATATCTTTATCATTAACGTACGAAGGATAGGCTTATACCCCGAACGTACCCGAAAGGTATGCATGCTTCGCTCATCAGGATCTAAATGCAAGGACAAGCCAAAAGAGATGTAGAAAAGTTTCCTTACGGCTAAACATGTTCTCTAGACGCGTTGTCTATGCGTCTCGCTCGGTATTACAGCGGCTTACGGCAGGTGAGCAGTACAACTTCAGCTACCTGATACGCATATATGTTTATTCGGATCGTCTCGGTAAACGTCGAGTGGATGCCAGAACGCAAGGGCACAAACTTTTTCATGATTTTGTATGACTTCGGCTGTTTTGGACCTCACGTTTGGATGCTCGCATACAGTACCATGCAGCTGGAGATTCAGTCCTTGCTACGGGGTAACGGTTCATTTGAAGCTTGAACAGGCATTTTATTAAGTCGTTCGAGTGAACTACGGGAGCGCCCCTAAGTGATAATCATTTCAAGTATCATGGACTTAATATGTAATGATATTATATAAGAATAAAACTTATAAGAGGGGTTCCCGTGGTACAGTCGTCAACTCGAACGACTCAATAACATGCCCGTCATGGGTTCAAGCCTACAACCGTCTCCCCGTAGCAAGGACTGACTATCCGGCTGCGTGATAATGAATAAAGTCTCGAAAGCCTGTATGAGCCGGAAAGTCCGCGTAGGACGCTACGCCAAATAGAAGAAGAAGAAGAATAAAACATACAATAACAGCAGTAACATGATCTTTAATGTCATCGATTTGATGGTGGTGATTTCATTTAGCCAAAGTGAATAAAATGTTGTATTTTATATTCAAATTCTTAATATTTTAACAATTCTGTGAACAGCAGAAGAAACAACAGAAGAAACCAAAACTGTGCGTAGTATACTGTTTATGTGCAGCACATTTTTCGTGCCTAGCCCAACAATTGGGCTCAATTGAAAAAAGGGCATCACAAAAACTGTCCGCAGAACCAAACCGACGTAGCACGAGAATGTAGAACCGCACATTCAATATGGTAACACATTTACTACAGTTGCGCAAAACTGTGCACACAAAAATTGTGCTATAGCTCAAAACTGTGCTCTACCAAAACATTGTCCTCTACCACAAAATTGTGCTCTATCACAAAATTGTGCTCTACCACAAAATTGTGCTCTACCGCAAAATTGCTTGCGCACAAAATTGCGTCATAGCACAAAATAGTTCGCGCACAAAATTGTGCTAGGGTAAATGTACCTATTGTGGTGGTAGTACCAATAGTGGTGGTATTGCACTAAAATGCGGTTCATACGGCAAATTAAAAGCAATTAAGTTATTTACGTTAGTGTGAAATGTTCTATAGCCTTTTACAAAGGGTTTAAAAGTTAAATGGGGCCATTTCGTTACTTAGTGACCGAAAAATACATTATTTTGTGAAATGTGATAACATTTTTCCAAAATCCTTAGGATTTCATAACGAAACTCATATTTCTGTTAACGATCTAAATGACCATATAACCTAAATGACCAAATATTTGCCTTTTGACCATATTTATGCATTTTTAAGTGTTTTTTACCATAGTGACATTATAGGTACACAAAACAGGCATGTTCCTATAGTGGTTATAGTTATAAAATCAATAAAAACAGGTCGTTTTCTGTTTATTCGAGGATATTTTCGACATGTCGTACTGTTTTCACTAAAATAAGCAACAGAAATGAGTTTTATGTAGGAAATTTACCAAAAACAGGCCAAAATTCGCTTATATGGCTGAATGAAAAATTGACTTCAAATCAAGCACACTCCTCCGAGTGTAGGTTGACGACAGGTGTGATGAAGTACATTAGTCAATAGTTTCATCGATCAAATTTATACATTGTTTTACGATCAAATTACGGAAGAAACCAATATTATGGCAGTAATTCTTGCTATTCATACGAAAACAGCTTCTAAACTAAGTTTCATTGATATTATACACCATTTTTGATGCATCTTTGTTTACTACCACTATAGGAACACAATAAGACGGCTATAGGAACCATACCACCATTATAGGTACAACGAAGCAGTCACAAAAATTTGTATTTTTTCGTAAATTTGATGTATTTCATGGTAAAAATGGTTGAGATTGCGAAGATAAAACATATTACAATTGCTATATGTTGAAATATTCAGAAAATGGCCTTTCTGACACTTTAAATCCATTAAAACACATCGGTACCACTACAAATTGCACCACTATTGGTACATTTACCCTATAGCACAAAATTGTGCTATAGCACAAAAATGTGCTATAGCACAAAATTGTGCTATGGCACAAAATTGTGCGGTACCACAAAATTGTGCTATAGCACAAAATTGTGCGGTGCCACAAAATTGTGCGGTGCCACAAAATCGTGCGGTTGCACAAAATTGTGCGGTTGCACAAAATCGTGCGGTTGAACAAAATTGTGCGGTTGCACAAAAGTGGTACCACGAAAACATCGCACACTTAATTATGTGTGGTAGCACCGCACCACACAGTAAAAAGTGCTACTTGACCCATCACTAGTCACGACTGCAGTGCGGGTAAGTTCGACACCATGATGGGGTAAAATCGACACCTTGGGGGTGATTTCGACACATTGGTTTTAGCGTTCAAAATAGCAAACTCTGATGGCCTGTAGTTTTCATTGAAGTTCAACAAAGTATTTCGTACCAATTTTACGAAAAAATTACACAAAACAGTATTGAAATATACGAAAAAAAATGAAGATACAAGCAAGAACAAAAATTTCATTTCAAATAGCATCGGACCAGACTCCATATAGTAGAAGCTGCGGCGATAGCATCTGGTTTACGGAATAATTGGTTAAGATTCCTTTAAAAAAATAACCTGGCCATCTTCCAGTAATCTTTTTCTTTTTTTATAAAATCGAAGGGTGTTCAATTTTATTTTTCTCTGCCAACTCGAAAGTCAAAAGGTGAACATCGGTCAATGTGATTCCAAACCAGCGACTATTTTTTTCTTCAGTTAATCCTACCCGGCCTAAAGTAAGCCTAAAATACGGTCAAAGCCATAACAATATTAATTTTCATAAGCCTAAACCATATACAAAGTACATGTTTTGAGTCCGAGTTTGGCAAACGTTCTGTGAGAGAATAATAGCTAAATTGCATAATTATAACTTCCTAGGTTTGTTGACATCTTGAATTTTAAAGCTTCTACAGTATTTTTAATTGCGTGTTTGTTCAGCTTGATTATTACGTTTGTCGTACATCGTTAAGGGACATCTTTATAAAATACAGGCACTTTCAAATGACGATATAAACAAAGTTTACATGCTACAAATAAGCATTACATTACTACCAAGTGGGGTGTCCAATTTACTCCCATTGGCCGCACAAGTTTTAGTGACATGTTATCCCAAGTGCCACAAATCCACTTAACGACCACTAAACGGCTTCTAAACGACTCAAGCACTCTACCTAAACGGTATAGAAAGACTTCGTTTAGCAGACGGCAAACGACTCATGCATTCTAAAAATAGCAAAAAATCTGATGGCGCTGTTTGTTGGTGGGATACCCCAACCAGTTGAGCTTCATCGCTTGGAGGAGAGCTTTCTCATTTCCTCTGTACTGTTGTATGGTTTCGCATTGAAGTTATGCATCGCTAGAACTAGAACGGCGATACTGTTGTTTAAATACTTAACTCCAATGGACACCACCAGCACTGAAGTATGTGAGATTTGAGTAATGGTCGTTGGTGTTGATACCCACGTATCTTGACCATAGATCATTCATATAGATTCTTGCTCAGAAATTTAGAAGGCTATATAGATAATGATAAGAAGAAACTTGTCGAAACACATTGCAAGAAAAGGATAGCAATATAATGATGAGTTGTAATACGCCATCTATTGATCGAACCAATGAAGCTGAGGAGCTTTCATTTTTTTTTCTATGGATATTCAATTTTCCAGTCGTTTAAGCTTATTCTGTGGCGCTTGGGATATTATATAGATTAATGTAAAAATTACGCCTTGTGATACAGAACTAATCAATAGTATTTATAAAACAATACTATTGACATGGAAATTATAATTTTGTTGAAATAACGCCACAATTCCTTAAGTCCCAGAAGTAAAAACTTACATCGGCAGAACAGAACCACCATGTGTTTATTTTGTTGTTTTTTGACAATTGACAGGTTTCTGATCAGTGAAATGTGACTCAAATATTCGAAACAGTTGACATAAATAATATGTATAAGTTTTTTGTCTTCAAAAAGTTCTATAAATACAAAAACGGCAAGGTGTCGAACTTACCCGCAGTGTCGAACCAACCCCGACTCCCCCTACCCTGAGTGTGGAGATGTGGGTGTGTATGTGGTGAACGTTGCCGCGACAAGCGTTAGGATGCAATGCGTTTAGGAGGGTAAAATCGCTTGGCTCATTGAAAATACAGGCAAAGTTGGCGCGAAGAAAACGCTACACTGCGGACTGCGGAAAATGTTGCGCGTTCAATCCGATTGCCATGCGATTGTCCTGGGGGTTATCGAAGGGTAACATGAATGCGTTATCATCATTTTCATCGATGAGTTTTTCCCTCAAAATATTAAGTGTAAGTTAGTAGCTATTAAAACAGAATCGGATAGTTTGTATACATTCCATTACTTCAAATTTAATCGATTAGAATACACAAACAAAAATGAAAAAAAGTAAAGTGCGACTGCATTATTTTTTATGTTGGTTTATATTTCACATAAATTTCATTACTCATATAACTAAACATATTAAAATGTTTTTAGTAATTTATTGCTTATATAGGAACTTTGTTTTCATCTGTATATCACTTGTTTTATTTATCGTCTCTTTTCTGACCTGGCAACCTTTGGAAAATATTTAAATAATAGTATAATTCCTAACTTATTAAACTAAACGATATTCGTGTCATAAAAAAATTATTATATCACTCGTTTAACATTATGTAGAGCAGTAGTTCGTTTTCCAAGAATTTTAAACGATTTCTAGCATGTCTAAATTTTTGACCCAAGTATTCATAAACAAACTGTTCCGTTGGTTGTTGGAACATTGTGCCAGCAATATCAACAAACAAATTTTTAATATTAGTATAGGTTGAACAAGCAATTTTTCTCGCTCTCATTAGCTCTACCGGATCAAGTGATTTCAGTACCAAATGTACTATTAAGCAATTTGTCGATTGCTTGATGGATTTGATATGTAGAATTCCCTTTTTTAATCGAACTATGCAGTGTTTTAAATATTTCATCTCTATATGCCCCGTTAGTCTCCTCCAGCTGACTTTCAAATTCGTTTAATGTGGCCACATCCTTTATGGGCTCAAAGTTAAACACATTTGAGCTACCTCGTTCAGAACATTCACGTCTATCATGGATTTCGTCTAAAATATAGTCTAGTTTAGAATGTACCATATTGTATGTATCATATTGAAGCCTATTGGCTTTGTTAGTCTTGCTGTAGCTCGGGCGAGGAACTTGAAGGACGCTACATCTAACGAGCAGTAAATTACGAAAATTGCATTGTGATAGCTAGGGGGTGTTTCTCTTTAGGAGTAGCAGGAAAACTGGTGTGAATCGAAAGTACAACTATGGCTGATACCTTTTTTAACATTCTTCATCACTATTTTGGGATATTTCTTTTAAAAAAATGGGATTTGAAAACTAAAAACATGTTCCTACAGGCTAGCATCTCAACACACACAATCAATACAAAAAACATTTCTCTACTAGTATCGTATAAAACACCTTGCATGTCCTCCATGAAGTCTAAATATTGGTTCCATCGAGAATTTGTGGCAGATTCCATGTGCGAAGGTGGATAAAACTGGTGTCATAAACAAATAAATTTAAATTTAAAACTCTTGATAACGCTTGAGAAGAACTAGATGCAAAAACTAGATGCAGAACTAGATAAACCTTTAAAAATTAGAAAAAAAATACGCTAAAGATCCTCGAACATGTAAAGAATGCGAGAGGAACGCATATAAATTATAAGTTTGGTGTTATATTTGTTCAGAAAAATATTTTCTGTACAATGAATAAAGTGGGCACTTTATTTTGGCACAGTGATTTTGATCAATTTTGGAAAAAATATTTTTTCTTGAAGCAAACTTCTCATTTTTGTCATGTTATGGTACTGCGCATTCTTAAGCATATCACGAACAATGTTTCAAAAAATAAAGCAGTACAATAACTTCATTTTACACTGAAAAAATGGAAAAAATGTAAAATTGTAAGTAGTGGCCACTTTATATTGCTGGCCACTGTATGAGATCCACATCACGTTTTGTTATACTATTGCTGCACTGTACGGGGCGGTTGTACGAACAACTAGTTGAAGCGATATTCTATTGCTGTGCTTTTGGAGAATTTGTAGAAATTTCAGGTGGCAGGAGAACGTTAGTGAACTTTCGCTGCTGATATCGACGACCGTCTGAAGATAGCAAAACTCCTTTACTACCTTGATATTGTCGTAGTCATCCCAAATGGTCTGAGTCACCGGCAAGCAGGTACTTCGTCTTCGTCGCAATGATTCTCAATCCAATTCTTGCTGCTTCGCGTTTGAGTCAGGTGTACGCCTCCCACAACTATGCTATTATCCTGCCGATGATATCGATGTCATCCGCGAAGCCAAGAAATTGGAGAGACAGGTAGAGGATCGTGCCACGGATTTCATTATAATTTGAAACGCGGGGCTAGACACCTTCCCGGGCGATATTGAAGAGCAGACAGGAGAGTCAATCACCTTACCTCAGACCCCTGTGAGATTCGGTTCATGATGGCCTCTAACAGTCGGATCAACTTCCCAGGGAAGTGGTATCGCTACATGATGTTCCATAGCTCCTTCCGGTCTATGGTGCCGTAAGCCGCCTCGAAGTCAATGAACAGGTGGTGCGTAGGTATCTGGCGCTCTCGGCATTTCTGGAGGATCTGCCGTAGAGTGAAAATTTGGTCGGTGGTGGTTTTGCCTCCAACAAACCCAGTTTGGTAGCTGCCGACAAAATTTGTAGCAAGGTGCGTAAGTCTGCAGAACAGGAGCTGGGGCAGGATCTTGAAGGCGGCATTCAGGACTGTGATAGTTCGGAAAATATTTTTTTGTAGACTGGGTGAATGACACCCAGCTTCCACTCCTCCGGTAGTTCCTCCTGTTCCCAGACTTTCCCGATCAGCCGATGCATATCGACGGTAAGCCTCTCCGGCCCCATCTTGAAGAGCTCGGCCGCCAGTCCATCACTGCCAGCAGGCTTATAGCTCTTAAGCTGCTTGATGGAGCTGCCAATCTCATCCAGAGATGGCGGGGGCACCTCGTCGTCTGCGTCGATGCTGTCGCTGTTATTATTGCTGTGCTGTGGTGGTTACCGTGTTCTGCCACTTGCGCCAGTCTCTCCTGCCTCTGCTCCATTCAGATGTCCTTCGTAGAAGCACTTCCACCTTTCACTGATGACTCATTCTTCAAAATGACTCACCGAACGAACTCAGTAGTCTGTAGATCTCCACGTTCTGACGTGTTTCATGCCGTAGCATGCGGGCGCGCGCTGCGTTCTTCTCGGATAGTGCTCGTCTGCACTCTTCGTCGAATCATTCCTTTTTCTCCCTAAGTGGTAAGCGGCCGATCTTGTGTTGGGCTGCAGTGCTGATGGCTCGTTCCACCATACGCCAGTGGCCTGCCATGGGCATTGCGGCGATGTTGTTGTCGGCCGGAAGCGCTTCCCCGAGCATGACCATGACCAGGAAATGGTCCGAGTCGACGTTTACGCCTCTATAAGTTTTAACGTCGATAATATCCAAGATGCCTTCCGTCAATCAGAACGTGGTCGATTTGGGACTTTGAATCACCCCTCGGGTGTCTCTAGGTGTAGCTATGGCGGTGTGCATGCTGGAAGAAGGTGCTGCGGATGCTCATGTGCTTGGAGGAGGCAAAGTTTATCACCGTTGCGTTTGTCAGTTGGTGGACCCAGCACCATGAGGGCAGTACCGAGCTCGCGCGAATCTCTACCGCTCCGGTAGATCGTGCAGTTGCTACGGTACTGGCGCTCCGTAACGCCTTTCCAGCATACCTCCTGAAGTGCTACTATTTCGAACCCGCGGGCCCAGATCCCATCGAACGCAATTCGAGTCTTCACATCCGATGATAGGTATCCCTTTGTCCAACTACAGTCGGCAAATAAGCTCCGCGAAAAAATAACATCAATTGCCCGATGCATTATGTAATTTGGTCTCGTGTCATTTACTTTTACAAAATAAACTTGAATACATTGTCTTTAAAAGCACCATCACATGCAAGCTGTATGTCGAAAGCATCTCATTCTGGCTTGCTTTGCAGAGGATTGAATTGCAATATTTCGTTTTGGCTCTGTCTGGGAGGAACAATGATTTGTTCTACATATTGATGCAATCGATCATTTTTTTCCAAGGATGAGATTGAGCTAATTTGCTTTGATTCAGTCAGTGTTGATACAGTATCGGACATTAAGATAGGACCCTGGTTTTTTTAACGCACCGAGCACTTGTTTTCCCACGTTACTTGTGTTTGTGTGTGTGTATGTGTGTGTGTGTGTGTGTGTGTGTGTGTGTGTTTGAGTGTGTGTGTGTGTGTGTGTGTTTGAGTGTGTGTGTGTGTGTGTGTGTGTGTGTGTGTGTGTGTGTGTGTGTGTGTGTGTGTGTGTGTGTGTGTGTGTGTGTGTGTGTGTGTGTGTGTGTGTGTGTGTGTGTGTGTGTGTGTGTGTGTGTGTGTGTGTGTGTGTGTGTGTGTGTGTGTGTGTGTGTGTGTGTGTGTGTGTGTGTGTGTGTGTGTGTGTGTGTGTGTGTGTGTGTGTGTGTGTGTGTGTGTGTGTGTGTGTGTGTGTGTGTGTGTGTGTGTGTGTGTGTGTGTGTGTGTGTGTGTGTGTGTGTGTGTGTGTGTGTGTGTGTGTGTGTGTGTGTGTGTGTGTAGTAGTAGAAAGAGAGTGTGTTTTTTAATGTGTATTTGCAAGTGCGCGGGTTTGTGTCTGAAAAACGTAGCTTGCCATGATGTCATATTGCGTTGAAAGTATTCTGATAATGTGTGTTATCATGTGAAACAGCGTGCGTTTGCACTTGGATAAAAGCTAAAGTTTGCATCGACAGCAGCGCTTGTTCCTCGGACGAAAACGCCGGTGTGCTGATTGATGAATGTGCATGTGCAGCGATGCAAAATGGACACGCGCACAATAGCAATTAACTCAGCATTCCCTCACAGGTGTTTCTCCAGTGCACGCCATTGAAAGGCCTGCGTGCATCTCTGCGTTGAACGTTGTGTGCGCATGGAAAACTTGGTGCGTGCATTGAGCTGGTGCGCAGTTATTCTTTTCAATGGGCGTTTTGTTTCATGAGCGCGGCAGTATTCTGTTCTCGATTTTGAAGGGAAGACGCTTACTCGCGTACTCGTTGATAGTTTTATCCATGCGATGTTTTCGCTGCTCAACAACGATGTAATTCATCGCGTATGGAAGTAGAACGCAGGCAGAGCACGGGATCAGCCGTGTCCAAGTTTTTAACCAGCGCGTGCTTGACGATCCAAGCAAGCAATGTTAGTAACAATGGGTCGAGGTAAACATTGCACCGATTATCAGCGCCATATCATAAAGCGAATGGCGCCTGCTGGCATTAAGCGCAAAACGATCGAGTTCGTGATGGAACGATCGCGCAGTTTTGTGGCAAACGCGCTTCGCACAACCGAAACGTGCTTGGACAACCGAAAAGCGCAAGTCAACCGGACGTCCTCCGAAGACCACGGCAAAAGAAGACCGTAAAATTAATAATATATCAAAAACACACTGATGGCGAGGGCGGAGGTCCTGCTTATTACATCAAAAACCCAACCCAAAACACAAAAAAACTACTAATAAATCTATCCAAAACGACATACTTGTGAAACAAACACACACACCAATACAAATTCAAACATTCATACACACACACACATGTACACACACACACACACACACACACACACACACATATACACACATGCACACACACACAAACACAAACACACAAACCACACATAAACCTGGCCCAACGGGTGCATGCTGCGTTGAAAACACTAGGGTCCTATCATTCTGTCCGATACTGTACCGAACTGTAGCGACTGTCGATCACATCTTATGGGTTTGTTTTGGCATGCTATTCAGATAGCTGGGGAAAATGACATCTTTATCGGCCTCATATTCTGCCGTGACGTACCAAGTTGTCCTGTCTCAGCAGAGACCGGCTGAACAGCTTTAAACCGAGGCACCTGTATCGGCATCATATCCTCCCTTGACCAACTCGGTAGATCTTGCAGAATATTTGATGACGGCTCGGAACTACAGTGAGATACTCTCGTTGCTTCATTTTTGGTTCACCGACATTGTATGGTCTAGGTATAGATACTCCGATACGGCTTTGCAGAAGTGTTGGGAGATTCAGGATTCGGAAGATTCAAAGATTCAATCTCTAGAAAGATTCGATCAAATCGTTTTTCGTTTTTAGGATTTGAATCCTTTAAAGATTCCATAGCGATTCGATTGTGATCAGGATTTGTTAGCGATTCGATTGGGAATTTGTTTGGGATTGAGATTGCGATTCGGATTGGAATAGGTATAGGGATTGCGATTCGGATTGGAATTGGGATTGGTATTGCGATTTGGATTGGGATTGCGATTCGGATTGGGATTGCGATTGGAATTTGATTCAGATTCGGATTCGGATTCTGCTTTTATGCTGATTGGGATTGGGATCGCGATTGCGATTGGGATTGGGATTGGGACTCTTGTTGGGATTGTGTTTGGGATTGCGAGATTTGAGCATTTTCTCAAAATTGTGGGACTGTCAAAGGGTTAAACATACATTGAACTAAGGTCTTGCAGTTTACCATAATAAAACCAGTGTTATTCCGTAAAATACATTGTATGATTAACTATTTTGTGGAGCAATTCACAATCTTTTACAGTTATCCCTTATTTATTTGAGAGCCGATGGGACTGTGTAATAAGAGCGATTTTTGAATTAAAGAGTTCTCCGATTACAGGGAGTACACTGTTGTTGTCACATAGCGCAACACAGTGAAGCAACTATACATTAATATGTTATGATTATAACTAACTTTATTTATTTAATTTAATTTTCTGGCTACCATTTAACCGCTCTGAACACACTCGAACTACATGCAAGCCGTCACCGAAGTGCCGCTTCTCTCCGCCATCGCTTCCGTCTCGATTCTCCGATCTCTCTGCGCCGTTCAACGATCTCTCTCTCCAATCGATCTGCGCCGATCTCTCTCACTTCATTATTAGCACTCCAGTCGCATTTACACGTTACGCGAATCGTAGCGGCCAAGGTCACTACATGTCCTTCTACTTTTTTTAACGAAAATTATTTTGCAAGAAAACTATATAGTACGATTTGTTTTGCAATCAATTTCTTATCGTTATCTCGTGATCTATATGTGTTTTATGATAGATCTGGGCCGTCAGAAGGGACTTCCGTCAGAACGCTCCTTGTGCTGGGCTGTCGTTTTCATCGCTCTTTTTGCTGCTGCGTTCACTTGCTAACAACGTAACATACGTGTGACTTAATAATTCATTGGCTTTTTATATTTTTGGTGCATAGTTCTGACTATAAGCTGCCTTCTAGAACTGGGGGAGCAAAGTTATCATTCAACTCATCATTCAATCGTCTTAGCTCAACCTCACCAGCTCAACCCGTATAGCGTTTGTTTCGTGTGCTAGTGCTGTGTGCTACGCTTTTTTTCAACTCGATATCTCGTTTGTGCCTGTGTCTGTTTAATGCTGCTTCCATCGATACGCTTGTATGGATATACCGTGTGAATATTTGTGGTTATATGCTTAAAGCTATCATTGAAATCTAAACTAACTATATCTTGGCTCTATCCTGCAACTAAGTAATAATTTCCTTAAATTCAAACCCGTATCATGTATCTAAATCCTAATCTAACCTATGACCCTTATCTATCCTACTCCTACCTAAACTATTTTTTTTTATGAATAAGCTTTCTCTACCTAGACTATCCTACAACTAGGCTATCCTACAATTTATGTTTTCCTTAATTTCATATCCCTAAGCTACTAATTCTAATGTTTCTAAATTCTTATCTGAATCCAAGAATCTTCCTCATCCTATTTCTACTCTTTTTGTTTTCCCATTTTCATTTTATGATTTAAATTTTTTTAATCTGTTGTGTACTTTCTCTAATTTTTATGATGGTTGATGAAATGGTGTACGAATAATACACTGCAAATTTTCTAAGTTTGCTGCAGTTACATTTTTTACTGAAAGCTATTGAGTAATACATGGTTTTGTCGTTTCACTGAATATCAGTAGAACTAATTACTTAAAATGCAGCTATTTATTCTGTCAAAACGACATGCCTGAGCCTCAAAAGAAAACATAATGCGATGCCCGCTTGCTCGTGATGAACAAAAATTTGATTTGGTAACCGCTTACAGGCACCCTGATAAAATTTTAGGTGCGTATTCGGCTTGCGGGATTTACGTTTTGGTTGAGAAAAATCTTCACACCACTTTGCTGAAATTTCGTGGTAGCCGTGAGTGCATACCAAATCAACAAACTTGTTTCGACAAAATACAGTTCACATCTGTATTAAACTTTATAAAAACCAGAGATGAACATGAGCAGAATGGACTGCCACCCTGCGCATCAATAAAAACCTCAATTTCAATATTTTTTTTGCCAATTTTTAATCGATATCAATGACTAAACAATCAGTAATATCAGAAAGGCTTTGTATGTTAAAGGCTTTGGGTATGTTCAAATTTTGGGTATTGTGGATACTGTTTCGAAGCGGACTTTCGACACTTGATCGTCTAGGCGATCATAAAAACCTTTAGGACAATCCGAACAAATCTGACCTGCCATGATCGGAGTTGGTTTTATCTATACTCAAAAGAAGTAAAAGGTCGGAAAGTTATCGTTTTCGCTAAGCTAGTTACGTTTGTCTTTTATTGACAAGAACGATGGTTCTAAACGATATTTTCTTTCCTAGCTCGTGTTTCATAGTACGGACGATATGATTTAAAATCGTCACCGTGAGCATAACATGAAAAAAATATTTTGCTTTTAAGTTAGTGTTTACCTTTAAAATGAATACTGAAGTACCGTCTTGCTTCGAATTACGGCCACTTCATTTTCAATCGGTCAGAGCGATAACTTCTTGCACGCGGGAAAAACAATATTTTCATTGGAAAGTAACTGGAAATACCCTGTGTTGCAAGTGCAACTCCGTCGGCTCCTCGACGGCTGCGAACAAAATATAGCGACCGTTTCACTAACCTACAAATTTTTATTTTATTTAAAAACGGATCAACCGATTATAAAAAGACTAGCTTAGATTTCGGTAGTTTTAAAAAACGCGGTCTATCGTTCGCTAACTTTTAAAGAGACCGTTTGTTCTGCGCACGGTGTATTTATCCCTTTTTTCCCCGCGATGGCCGTTGCGCCATCGCGTTACGCAGCGAACGTTGCCCTTTCTGAAATGTTCGAAATTCGAAGATCGATCTTGTCACCCTATCTAAACGTCTAAACCTATCTCCAACTCGTACGACTTAACAACATGCCCGTCATGGGTTCAATCCCCAAATAGACCGCGCCACCATACGTAGGACTGACTATCCTGCTATGGGGGGAATCAATTAGTCACTGAAAGCCAAGCCCACAAGTGGGTACAGGCAGGCCTTGACCGACATCGGTTGTTGAGCCAAAGAAGAAGAAGAAGACATTCCGCATGCCATAATAAAGGACACGCGGTTTGTCGGCACGGTTACTCGTAACACCCTGTATTGCAGTATGTTTGTCTCAAGTGATCCGCGGACCATAGGTTGGAGACCACTGCCTTAGATCAGCTGCTTTCTAGATGATCGAGCGTTGAGGGCCAGGAGAATGCATTTTTTTACACATACATTATTATATTTTTACAGTTAATACACGAAATAACTGGTTTATGATATTAAACAATGCGATTGGTTATATTGTTGTTTTTCTTAAAGTATTATATCATCCAAGCAAGTTTCAAATTCAATTTATTAAATTAAAATTACTAAAATTGATTGTAAAGATTCTTCAATTAAGAGTCAGCAGCATAGTGTGCAAAAGTCATAAAAAGTTCAAAACAATTAAGCAAAATCGCAATATCGCTTCTGAATGTACCCTTCCTTCCATGTTGCAAAATGTTTTCAGGATATATCTGAAGATGGTACAAAAACCTTAACAGCTGAAAAATTATCGAGACAAACGTACAATCGTTCAGTACTATTATGAGGCCACGGACAAGTAAGGCCAGGTCAGACAAATTGATAGCGCATTTCTTTAAAATAAAGCTCCTAGAAAATCGTTGCATCCTTAAAAAGCAATAGTGTGTAGTCATTGTTCTCGTAAAATCAACAGTCAGGTTTTTATGGAATTATTCTTTCTATTTTCTAATTTCTCCTCAAATTTGACCACATTGATTGGTCCGTTAATCCATGTTATGGTGATCAAATTTGGAAGAGTTCAACGATATGAATTGTCATATTAAAGTATGTTCAGTTAATTTTTAATGAATAAGATCTATCTATATATCCTATCTTTCAAAATCGCGCAAATATTTTCTCGGGCCTGACTGCATATTGTGGCGGGCCGGACTTTGCCGACCGCTGTCGTCTGCTTAATTAGTTCAAATTTTACGCAATCATTCATATCGATATTTCCTTTCCGTTTACCCTTCCAAATTTGACCCAAACCCTTCAACAGCTTGCCTTTCCACCAGGACTTCGTCCAGTCCACAATTTTGACTGGGGCCTCAAAGGTTAGCCGGGGCACGAGTTCTTAGTTTTTGCGAGATAACATAGACACAGGCCAAATTAAAGAGCGCACACATCGACAACGGAATCGATTCATGAATGAAGCCTCAACAGATAAAAAGAGCGTGCTTGGTGTCAGCCATTTTTTCTTGCTAATTTCTCCGGCTACGAACCGTTGTGTTAAGATCGGTTTCAGAGCCTTTTAGTGTCGTATGTGCATGTAGTTTGCGTGCGGCATCTCTTGTAACGGATTTTCGCTTTACCCAACTCGTGCGTAATACGGACGTCACACGAAGCGTAAACTTTGGCGTAAATTTGGAATTTGATCAAAACATCTGTCAAAAAGTTTACGCTTCGTGTGACGGCGTTTTTGGTCGATCAATAGCGCTGATGCGTAAACTTGCTGTCAAATCGTTGTTACCGGCGGATTGTTGATGTGGATGCCATTGTGTGTTGTGTTGATATTTTATAAAAACGTCGAAGAAAGTTTAATATAATAAAATGGACTCACTACTAATGAACAAATCGTGGCTCTCTGCAGTTGAAAAAGTGTTAGAGGCTTCTGAACGTATCTGCCGAACGTACAGGTGCGATGCTGCTGAAATTCCTTCGCATGAATAGGCAAGATTTCGACTTTTTGGTGGGGCTTGTTCGTCCTATGATCGAGCGCATGGATACAAACATGCGGGAAGCGATTACTACCCAGGAAAGGGTGTTAATCGCGTTGCGTTATATGGCAACTGGCGAAACGTTTACAGGCCTGCAGTATATGTTTCGTGTAAGTGAAGTTCAGCATTGCTAGAGCAAGAAATATTAAATGATCCTTATTACAGGTGTCTCGTCCATGCATTGCCCAAATAGTAATGGAAGTGTGTAAATGCATTCGAGAGGCTCTACGTGACTATGTTAAGGTAAGAGCAGGAGTATTATGATTGTTTACTTAACTCTTTTTTTTTATTCAGGAGGGACGGCTTTGCCGTATTGCTTAATAGTTAACTCATTAATATTACTACATTTTATTCATGTTTTTGTAGTTGATGATATATTTAAAATTTTAACTTACTTACTTACTTATTCGGCGCTACAACCGCTTTGCGGTCTTGGCCTGCCTCAGGACTGTCCGAAACCTCTCACAGTCTCGCGCCCTTCGTTTGCCAGTCCGTTATCCCGGGATTATATAACATTGATTGAAATTCGTTTTATACCAAAATTCACAAATTTATTTCTCCTACATTTCTTCACTGGCCCGAGCAGCCATCACCGATTCTTCTTCTTCAAGCAGGAGTCGCAAAATTTTGGAGGTTACCCGATCCTGCTCCTGAGGGGTAAACCTCCGCAAAAAATCAGCCACCATACGGCCGAACGTATTCTCTCTGCTGTTTGCGGCAGCAAGAGTCTCCTCCATCAGCCGGTTGACGCTTCCTATGAGGACCTCGTCCAGCTCATTATCCCGTTTTCTTTTCCTTGGGTTAACCGGAGTGGAATTTGAGGGACCAGGGAGTAATGAGGAGGGACCAGGGAGTGATGAGGAGGGACCAGGGAGCGATGAGGAGGGACCAGGAAGTGATGAGAAGGGACCAGGGAGTGATGAGGAGGGACCAGGGAGTGATGAGGAGGGACCAGGGACAGGGATGGAAGGCTCATATTCATGATCGAAATGGATGATTTCAACATCATCCATTCCGACCAGGAAATAATCATCTTCCGGGGAAGATTGAAATTGTAGTGGGGATGGGAGTGAGGTTGGAAGTGGGGCTGGAAGTGGGGCTGGAAGTGGGGCTGGAAGTGGGGCTGGAGGCTGTGGAACAGTTATCTGAAAAAAATCGAAAAAAAGGATTGAATAGTTCTGTTAGAAAAACATAACTTTTCACCTATGAATATTACAATACCACTACAATATGAAAAGAATATATTGATTATTTGATGATATTTAAGACAAGTTTTCTTCCTTTTTAATTACAGACGCCGTGTTCACGACATGAATGGCTCGATATTTCTGAGCAATTTGAACGACGCTGGAACTTTCCACATGCAATTGGTGCCATCGACGGCAAACATGTCCGTATTCGAAAACCCAATCACGGCGGCTCTGAATATTTTAATTACAAGGGTTTTAATAGCATTGTGTTAATGGTTGTAGTTGATGCTAACTACAATTTCCTGTGTTCTGATGCTGGAGGCAAAGGAGGCATTTCTGACGGTGGAATTTTTAAAAACACTCGATTATATCAAAAATTCGAGAACAAACAGTTGAATATTCCGGAGCCGAAGCCATTGCGTGTGCTCGGTTCTGGATATACCAAACCCCAATTCAACTTCAACCAGAAAAAGCTACTGAAGTTGTACTAACTACAATTTATTTGCATAATTTTCTCTGCAAAAGATCGTCAAGAACTTTGTATGCTCCTGCAACGGCATTTGATAGAGTTGTTGACGGGAGGCTTGTGGCAGGTGATTGGAGGAGTAATGACACGTTGGCTCCTTTAGAGTATTTTTCATCCCGGCCTTCTAATACACTGAGAGATATACGTATTCACATGGCCAAGGACTTCGTGAACAACAATCGTTTAAGATAATAAAACAAGAAACAAAACAGATAATTATCCCCATTTGGTCTTGGAAAGAAATGAATTTGTTTTTCTTTGTTTCCCTTCTTCATCAGATACTGGTCATGTTGCGTTTTCTATCTGAAGGGGTTAAATATCGAAAAAACTTGAGTTCTTTTAAAATGGTTTGTTTCAAAACTACTACTCGCTTTTAGTGATTATGTAGGACAACTTACAGTATTCAAGAATCAACGGCGATTAGGTCTCCACTCCGCGTGTCACTGTTTCTCACCAGTATTTCTGTTGCGCTGCATGTTAGGCCACAAATACAGCATGAGCATCTCTGCGTTATCGCGGTAGCGCGTTCGAATGACATTTCATTTCTATGGCTGGATTGTTATACGCTTTTCCGCGGGCGCGAAAACGCAAGTCGTATATTAGCGGCCTTAGATAACTTTAATTGCTCGTTGCATTACTACAAATGGTATGTAGTAGTGGCAGGGTAGTTCTAGCCAAACTCGCTGCACCCATTTTTCGGATTTGATTCCATTTACCATTCACTTACGCGTTTGAACCAGAACAGCTTCGTGTTGCTATGGCATCGACCCTTTAGATGCGCGTCGTCCCGCATATAACGTTTGTGATATTATCTTTGAGCAAGTTATGTTTTAGCAATACATATATATTGATTTTTGTTATACGAACTATATAGTACGATTGTCGTGGTAATGGTTTATAATTATATTCATCCCTGACAATTTAAAAACCTGGATAATTATATGATATGTGGTTTTCGTTTAACTTGTTTTATATATGTAACCTATAATTTGAGTCATCAGTAACGTTCTTGCGTACAGGAGTTATCAAAGTTTATTTTATGTCATAGCCTAAACTAGAGCATGTGCTCTTTCCACCACCTCACTGTATTTAAAACGAATAAATGATAAACTATAAATTAAAATTAGTAAATTATTAGTATATTAGACCTCTGTTAGTTCCGATCTACCTCTATTGGACTCGATTATTAAATCTTTTTTGATTTATCCATACCAGGATATTCATTTTGCATATAGAAGGCTCTGGCCGTACGAAACCTGATCCTTTATACGTTCATCATTTCAATTAAGCTCTCTATCAGCTATTCGGAAAAGCTTTTACTGCTATAATCATTTGCTCAACTGTTTCACATTAATTAGGTGCTAAATTAATTCTAAGTTTCTTCTTCTTCTTCTTTCTTCTTCTTTGGCTTAACAACCGTTGTCGGTCAAGGCCTGCCTGTACCCACTTGCGGGCTTGGCTTTCAGTGACTAATTGAATCCCCCCCATAGCAGGATAGTCAATCGTACGTATGGCGGCACGGTCTATTTGGGGATTGAACCCATGACGGGCATGTTGTTTATGTCGTACGAGTTGACGACTGAACTACGAGACCGGCTTCTTCTTCTACTTGGCGTAAACGTCCTACGCGGAAATGCCGCGGGATCACCTCAATATTCTTATAGTTTATAATCTTATAAAAAAATCTAATTTTAAAGTATTAAAAGCAATTAATTAAAGTTAATATTGAACATTAAACATTAACCAATAAACATTAATACTAAATTAAACATACATATACTTAAACCAAACATATATTATACATACGGTATCCTGATGGTTCGCATCCTCCATCGTGTCCTCGACGAACGCCATGGCTTCATAGGCAAACCATCTTGGCACGTACACCTCCGATGCGCCTAAAAGAAAAAGAAAATATAAATAATATAAATAATATGTCTTTTAATCCTTAATTTATCATCAATTTACCTGCTCCACTATGCTTTGACTTTTTCACTTTACTCCTGTACGTCCTAAAGGAGTTGAGGAGGTTTTTCCACACTGCTTTAGCTTCAGCATTTGGAAGCCCTACCTCACTACCTATAGCCGTCCACCCATCATTTTGGACGTTTCGATTTTTATAGCTGTCCAACTTTTTATTCCATAAGGATGGACGCTTACTTACTGCCTCTATCACGGCACGGCTTTGCTCGATATCCTTAAAAAATATATAAATGTATACATATCACTTATACAAAAATAATAAACGTGTGGCTGTTGGACCGAATATGTAAATACAGTATAGTGAGATATCTAGCTACTTTTATAAATAAGTACCTGTTTTGCACAGTTCCGGACTGTTTTTTTTTGTGTTTTCCATTGCTAAAATTATATTAAAACCATTTAAAAATTTAATTTTCTGATTGTAGTACCCTGGAGATTTGACCCCTAATTAGACCATAGTGCCGGATCGGAATATGACCATCACCGCGACAACTGTGCGATAATCCGAATGTCAAAAATATAGATTCTTCGTTTACGGATCGTTGTACTGACAACACCTTCAGCCTTCTGTTAATTCTTCTGCCTTGCGATTTTGTGCCTTTTATAAGTTCAACGTTAAGTTCAAATCAGTAAAATTCGAGGTTTACATGATTCTTTTTAACATGCACAAAAGTTGTATACATACCGCTCGCTTAACGTTCAATGCATTTGATCCAACGCTTTGGGCCAACGATGATGAAATGATATTGTTTTGAGATGTGGGCATGTATCGCAGCGTTCTGCGCTTCCAACTAAGGTAAAAATATTGCACATGTTAAAAAGGCAAATGTTTTCTGCTTCTGGGTCCCTTTCCGTTTGATATTCGTATGCTGAAATTTCAGCCTGTCAGCTCCCGCTGCGCAAAGCGACGGAAGAAATCATGGAGTTCTGAGAATTTCATCATGCCTTCCTTTTCTCTCCAACGGCAAATTTGTCGAGCAGCTCGTCGAGCTACCCGTCCCTGGCTCCGCCTCATACCCCTCGCCTGAGCGCGCTGTCGAAGGTTTGGATGTGTTGGTGCGTCAGACGGCCAATCGCTGTCAGCCGTCGTCTGTGCTTTTTCCCTTTTTCACAAATCAAACCAAAAAAGCGCAATAAGTTCAATTGCTGCAATGTAAAAATGACCAAGGAAACGCTAGCTCAAGCTGGAGGGTTTGCTGTGAAACGCGCAGAACCTTAATTCGCATTTACACGGTCAGCCTGGCGCTGATTTTCATCAACTTTTCTTTCCACCAGCATCTAGAACGCAAGCTGATTGTGAAACCGGCATACTGGAAAGTTCACTAGCAGTCCCTGGGGCATGTCATCGTGCTGAACGTGTTAAGCATTAAGCATAATTTTGTTACCTTAATCTTTTGCTTTCGTATGCTGTAGATTACACATATATGCTGCGGCGTCTGAGCAAGGGTATGAGCGTGCGTGTGTGCACAACTGTTGCCAAATGTGTTTTCTTCCGGAATGTTATGATTCATCGGTCAAAGAAAAGAAGGTGTTCATAAAAGGCGGAAAGACGAATTGAGGCCCCTGTAAATGGTAGCTGATGATCGGGAGCAGGGGGTACTGGCACACAGCCGTTGGGAGATGGAACAGTATACTTAAATTGCCGGCAGATTGGGGGGAAGGAGGGGGGGTACCCATGGGACCCCTACGATCATCGGTCACAGGCCCTAAAATTGTAGTCGCCATGGGGGGAGGGGAGGTGCCACGGAGCCCCAACGACCATCTTTCCGGGGGGCCCTTATCGCTAATACTCTGTCCAATTGTAGACATACGGCATACTACAGACTAGAGACCTTCGGTGACCGCCTAGTCCGCCTACCGTTAGATCCACCGCTGGTTCATGACGGTGTTTTTTTTTTTTTACTGTGGAGGTGCATCCTTCCCTCTGCCTGCTGCGTATGCACCGGGCAGGAGACAGTGTGGCAGTATGCAAGTTGCACACTGGATAGGAGTGGGCCCGCGGCACTGCCATCATTCCGCACATTTGCATGCCCGTCGTGGCTTCTAATCGCGTATGAACCGTCCGCCGTAGCAAGGGATTAGTCACCGGCTCCGAAATAAGATAAACCATCAATACACTGATAACAGTTCAAATCCCAATCCAGCTTCTCCCACAGCGTCTCAAGGTCACAGACAAATTAATAAATGCTAACACCCACCAATAACAATACACAACCGCAATGCACATATGAGTATCAACGCATACACCGCAACAGCCAATCAGCTGGCGGCGGAAGGCACGGTCTGAAGCGCAAGTAAGGCAGGGAAGGGTGAGGGAGGGAGAAGAAGCGGACGAAAAAATGGGCGCCAATAATTTTAAATTTTTTGACCGTTTTTTTGCTCCGCCGCCATAAATAGTTCGTCCATTTCCCCAACAGATGGCGCTAACCCTGCGCAGGCCTGCGCAGGAATAGCTGAAGTCCTTCGCGGGGATCGGGCCAAAATCTGCGCTGGCTAGCGCAGATTTTGGTACATTCCCGCTGCGCAAAGCGACGCAAGAAATCATGGAGTTCTGAGAATTTCATCATGCCATCTTTTTCCCTCCTACGGCAAATTTGTCAAGCAGCTCGTCGAGCTACCCGGCTCTGGCTCCGCCTCGTACCCCTCGCCTGAGCGCGCTGTCGAAGGTTTGAATGTGTTGGTGCGTCAGACGGCCAATCGCTGTCAGCCGTCGTCCGTGCTTTTCCCCACCATAGCGCTATCTCTTTCTCGCGTGTGGTCAATGCTCATGAGTTGCTGTGCCGCTTAAAAAACCGTTTATACACATTGCGGCGATGAAGTTGCATTTTTACAAATCAAACCAAAAAAGCGCAATAAGTTCAATTGCTGCAATGTAAAAATGACTAAGGAATCGCTAGCTAAAGCTTGAGGGTTTGCTGTGCAACGCGCAGAACCCTAATTCGCATTTACACATTCAGCCCGGCGCTGATTTTCATCAACTTTTCATTCCGCCGGTATCTAGAACGCAAGCTGATTATGATACCGGCATCCTGGTAAGTTCACTGGCAGTCCCTGGGGCCTGCCATCGAACTGAACATGTTAAGCATTAAGCATAACTTTGTTACCCTAAGCTTTTGCTTTCAAATGCTGTAGATTACACATATATGCTGAGCCGTCTGCGCATGGGTGTGAGTGTGCGTGTGTGTGCAACACTTTCGGCAAATGTGTTTTCTTCCGGAATGTTATGATCCATCGGTCAAAGAAAGGAAGGAGTTCTTGAAAGGCGGAAAGACGAATTGAGGCCCCTGTCAATGGTAACTGATGACCGGGAGCAGGGGGTACTGGCACACAGCTGTTGGAAGATTGAACGGTATACTTAAATTGCCGGCGGATGGGGGGGAGGGGGGTGGCCATAGGACCCCTACGATCATTGGTCACAGGCCCTAAAATTGTTGTCGCCATGGGGGGAGGGAGAGGTGCAAATGGTTCTCCAGCCACGGGGCTCCAACGACCATCTTTCCGGGGCCCTTGTCGCTAATACTCTGTCCAATTGTACACATACGACATACTACAGCCTAGAGATCATCGGAGACCGCCTAGTCCGCCTACCGTTAGGTCCGCCGCTGGTTCATGACGGTGTTTTTTTTTTATCGTGGAGGTGCATCCTTCCCCCTGCCTGCAGCGTATGCATCGAGCAGGAGACAGTGTGGCAGAATGCAAGTTACCCGCTGGATAGGAGCGGTCGCGCGGCAACGCCATCATTCCGCACATCTGCATGCCCGTCGTGGGTTCTATCCGCGTATGATCCGTCCGCCGTAGCAAGAGGTGACTATCCGGCTACGTGGTACTCAAGTCCTGAAAAGGCCGGCATGATTGCGTTGGCTAGTACGCCAATAATAATAATAATAATAATAAAAAGAACTTATCGTAGCAGTCCACACCCGGGTAAGAGTTTGTCTTGACTTTGTTGCTGCCGGGCTACCGCTGTGACGCGACAAATGCACGGAATGCACTCGACCAAAACATGAACCTACCGATCCGAACCCATTCCAAGGCAGTGCCGGTCGCACGGCGTCATGATACCGACTCAAAACCAACAAGCCACCAGATGCTGGACGGACAGGTGCAGCACCATACGTGCACCGTAATAAACAAATCCAGAATCCTCTTTTGTATGGATTCAATTCAAAATGTTGTTTCCACTTGCGTCCGCTAGCTGAATTAGAAACAAATGTGTAATATATCACACGCACGTTTGCTTAGATCACGTGTTTTTTTAATACCCCCAACAGCAGAGCCGATCGCAAAGATGCCAATGCCAATTGTTGTGTTGTCTCTCAGGTAGCGAGATCGAAAATGCGTGGTATTTTGTAGCCGCAGCGGATGAAAATCTACGCATCAGAATCAAATAGTTTTGGGGTTTCCAAACGCACGCGCACACACACAAACACACAAATACGCGCTCGCAAACACACACACACACACACACACACACACACACACACACACACACACACACACACACACACACACACACACACACACACACACACACACACACATGCATGAACGCGCGCACGCCAGCACGCACGCACGCACACACACACGCACGTACGCGCGCCCGCGAGCATGAAAGCGCGCACGCCAGCACGCACCCAAGAAAGCGCGATCGCGAGCACGCACCCCCGAAGTCGCGCAAGCACGCATTCCCCCCCCCTCCACTAGACCATCCCCCCCCTCCACGCATGATCGATTACGGCTACCTTATCGGTAGAACGGTTGGTTCAGCTTTCTTGTAGCATCCTCATCCCTAGCGCCGGGCGGGGTGGGGGATCGCGACATGATAGAGTGAACGGCCACTTTCCCTGCGCTGTGTGTGTGTGTGTGTGTGACGAGACCCAAAAATTCGAGACATATTTCGACACATTAAAAAAAAAATTATAGCCACTATACATTGTGCTGCATGATGCTTAGAAGGTCGTTGAAGCATCAAACATGTTCAAATAAAAAAATATTAGATTAGTGTTAGACGTTCTCCTACGCTTGTTTTAAATAGGCTTCTTCACCCTCAACTGGCAGGGGCATCGAATGGTCTCATCAGCAGCGGCACGAAATAAAATAAACTATCAATACACCGATAACACTTTGAATCCCAATCCAGCTTCTCCCACAGCGTCTCAAGGTCACACACAAATTAATAAATACTAACACCCACCAATAGCAATACACAACCGCAATGCACATATGAGTATCAACGCATACACCGCAACAGCCAATCAGCGGGCGGCGGAAGGCACGGGCAGAAGCGCAAGTAAGGCAGGGGTATGGCGAGGGAGGGAGAAGAAGCGGACGAAAAAATGGGCGCCAATTTTTTTAAATTTTTTGACCGTTTTTTTTGATCCGCCGCCATAAATAGTTCGTCCATTTCGCCAGCAGATGGCGCTAAACTTGCTCGACCCAGCGCAGGAATCGCTGAAGTCCAGCGCGGGGATCGGGCCAAAATCTGCGCTGGCCAGCGCAGATTTTGGTGCATTTTCTGCGCTGGAAACTGCTCGAATTTGCGCAGCGGGTTTCCTGCACAGGAAACTGCTCGAATTAGCGCAGCGGGCTGTTTGCATTGTATACCAGTTTTCGAGCAGCTATCTGACCCGCTGCGCAAATTCGAGCAGTTTCCAGCGCAGATTTTGGCCCGATCCCCGCGCTGGACTTCAGCGATTCCTGCGCTGGGTCGAGCAAGTTTAGCGCCATCTGCTGGCGAAATGGACGAACTATTTATGGCGGCGGATCAAAAAAAACGGTCAAAAAATTTAAAAAAATTGGCGCCCATTTTTTCGTCCGCTTCTTCTCCCTCCCTCGCCCTGCCCCTGCCTTACTTGCGCTTCTGCCCGTGCCTTCCGCCGCCCGCTGATTGGCTGTTGCGGTGTATGCGTTGATACTCATATATGCATTGCGGTTGTGTATTGCTATTGGTGGGTGTTAGTATTTATTAATTTGTGTGTGACCTTGAGACGCTGTGGGAGAAGCTGGATTGGGATTCAAAGTGTTATCGGTGTATTGATAGATTATTTTATTTCGTGCCGCTGCTGATGAGACCATTCGATGCCCCTGCCAGTTGAGGGTGAAGAAGCCTATTTAAAACAAGCGTAGGAGAACGTCTAACACTAATCTAATATTTTTTTATTTGAACATGTTTGATGCTTCAACGACCTTCTAAGCATCATGCAGCACAATGTATAGTGGCTATAATTTTTTTTTTAATGTGTCGAAATATGTCTCGAATTTTTGGGTCTCGTCACACACACACACACACACACAGCGCGGGGAAAGTGGCCGTTCACTCTATCATGTCGCGATCCCCCACCCCGCCCGGCGCTAGGGATGAGGATGCTACAAGAAAGCTGAACCAACCGTTCTACCGATAAGGTAGCCGTAATCGATCATGCGTGGAGGGGGGGGATGGTCTAGTGGAGGGGGGGGAATGCGTGCTTGCGCGACTTCGGGGGTGCGTGCTCGCGAGCGCGCTTTCGTGGGTGCGTGCTGGCGTGCGCGCGTTTATGCAAGTGTGCGCGCGTGTGTGTGTGTGTGTGTGTGTGTGTGTGTGTGTGTGTGTGTGTGTGTGTGAGTTTGCGAGCGCGTATTTGTGTGTTTGTGTGTGTGCGCGTGCGTTTGGAAACCCCAAAACTATTTGATTCTGATGCGTAGATTTTCATCCGCTGCGGCTACAAAATACCACGCATTTTCGATCTCGCTACCTGAGAGACAACACAACAATTGGCATTGGCATCTTTGCGATCGGCTCTGCTGTTGGGGGTATTAAAAAAACACGTGATCTAAGCAAACGTGCGTGTGATATATTGCACATTTGTTTCTAATTCAGCTAGCGGACGCAAGTGGAAACAACATTTTGAATTGAATCCATACAAAAGAGGATTCTGGATTTGTTTATTACGGTGCACGTATGGTGCTGCACCTGTCCGTCCAGCATCTGGTGGCTTGTTGGTTTTGAGTCGGTATCATGACGCCGTGCGACCGGCACTGCCTTGGAATGGGTTCGGATCGGTAGGTTCATGTTTTGGTCGAGTGCATTCCGTGCATTTGTCGCGTCACAGCGGTAGCCCGGCAGCAACAAAGTCAAGACAAACTCTTACCCGGGTGTGGACTGCTACGATAAGTTCTTTTTATTATTATTATTATTATTATTGGCGTACTAGCCAACGCGATCATGCCGGCCTTTTCAGGACTTGAGTACCACGTAGCCGGATAGTCACCTCTTGCTACGGCGGACGGATCATACGCGGTTAGAACCCACGACGGGCATGCAGATGTGCGGAATGATGGCGTTGCCGCGCGACCGCTCCTATCCAGCGGGTAACTTGCATTCTGCCACACTGTCTCCTGCTCGATGCATACGCTGCAGGCAGGGGGAAGGATGCACCTCCACGATAAAAAAAACACCGTCATGAACCAGCGGCGGACCTAACGGTAGGCGGACTAGGCGGTCTCCGATGATCTCTAGGCTGTAGTATGTCGTATGTGTACAATTGGACAGAGTATTAGCGACAAGGGCCCCGGAAAGATGGTCGTTGGGGCCCCGTGGCTGGAGAACCATTTGCACCTCTCCCTCCCCCCATGGCGACAACAATTTTAGGGCCTGTGACCAATGATCGTAGGGGTCCTATGGCCACCCCCCTCCCCCCCATCCGCCGGCAATTTAAGTATACCGTTCAATCTTCCAACAGCTGTGTGCCAGTACCCCCTGCTCCCGGTCATCAGTTACCATTGACAGGGGCCTCAATTCGTCTTTCCGCCTTTCAAGAACTCCTTCCTTTCTTTGACCGATGGATCATAACATTCCGGAAGAAAACACATTTGCCGAAAGTGTTGCACACACACGCACACTCACACCCATGCGCAGACGGCTCAGCATATATGTGTAATCTACAGCATTTGAAAGCAAAAGCTTAGGGTAACAAAGTTATGCTTAATGCTTAACATGTTCAGTTCGATGGCAGGCCCCAGGGACTGCCAGTGAACTTTCCAGGATGCCGGTATCATAATCAGCTTGCGTTCTAGATACCGGCGGAATGAAAAGTTGATGAAAATCAGCGCCGGGCTGAATGTGTTAATGCGAATCAGGGTTCTGCGCGTTGCACAGCAAACCCTCAAGCTTTAGCTAGCGATTCCTTAGTCATTTTTACATTGCAGCAACTGAACTTATTGCGCTTTTTTGGTTTGATTTGTAAAAATGCAACTTCATCGCCGCAATGTGTATAAACGGTTTTTTAAGCGCCACAGCAACTCATGAGCATTGACCACACGCGAGAAAGAGATAGCGCTATGGTGGGAAAAAGCACGGACGACGGCTGACAGCGATTGGCCGTCTGACGCACCAACACATTCAAACCTTCGACAGCGCGCTCAGGCGAGGGGTACGAGGCGGAGCCAGAGACGGGTAGCTCGACGAGCTGCTTGACAAATTTGCCGTAGGAGGGAAAAAGATGGCATGATGAAATTCTCAGAACTCCATGATTTCTTGCGTCGCTTTGCGCAGCGGGGAGGGAGTATAATATACAGGTGGGCTTATCCCAAGGTGTATGAATTTAGAAGGCTGATTTTTATCGCTTCTGCTTCTGAATGAATATTTTAAGAGTGTTTTGAGTATTCGTCAAGCCTCCTGAAAGCTTGTTTGAGAAAAAGTTTTCACCCGTTCTGCCAAAAAGTGATGTTCAAAATTGGTTATGAAAAAATGCTATGAGACCACCTGGACTACATACACTTTGATTCCACATTCCATCTCCTGATATCTTTAATGCATCTTGGGATAAATGTAAACAACACCGTGTTTTCGAGCAGGTACTCGAATCTAATTCTAGCTTTTAGGCTAAAATTTTCTCGACTGAAAATCGCAGGCTTATTTTTTTGTGTGGTTTTGTATGGATTGTTTACATGATTTCAGCCTCCAACTGTCAAATTACATACAAAAAACTAACTAGAATCGTGAAGGCCCCCTCTGATAGTAAAATGCTTCTGTTAAATAAAATAAATATGCTTCCGATAGGTCTGGAAGTTATAGTAAATTTGATTGTAAACATAACCCCCGGGGGGAAAATGGGGGTATATTGGGTTGACAACACCGAATGGAAGGGGCTCCTCAATCGACAGGATCATCAACGGGGCCCCAAATGGCCGAGACAATGGAGATTGTTCTTCGTATTATGGCTGTGTATGGCTGTATGTAGATGCAGCTGTAACGGTTTTTGCTCTTGTTGTATTCGCAAAAATTGAAATAGTCGATAAAAACCATGTATAAATGAACATGGTCCATAGGTTCCTTGAGTATTTTTATACCATTCCCCCCTTCCTTATAACTGAAACCTTTCCCATTTCCCCTTCTCTTCGGTTACAAACTTCATGTGTTCGATTAGGGCCAAGAATGAAAATTTTAGTTTTTGCATTAAAAGACACACACAATCCACTATCCCAGGCCAGGAATGTGAATACTATTTTTCGTGTGAAACAGCAGTCTGCTTTCGGCACACAATCGCAAAACGGTAACAGGGACCCCATATACAAGAACAGGACGGTTCATCCCAGCCAAGAGCGCACACAATGACATCGATTTAACCATTTCTCGAATGAAACCTCAACCCACTGAAGCACCGTTGACCAAACGACCTTCCTAGGCTTTTTAAAGCGACGCGAGCTTGGTGTCAATTTTTCCTGCTAATTTCTAAATAAGTATTGAAATTTTGTTTAGAGGCCTTTAAATTTTTGTCTGTGTATGATGTGTGCTTGTGGCTGTTGAAACAGGTTTTCTTTGTGGTTAAACGCAGCGTTCTGTTCTGTGTTCTGTGCATTGGATGTTAGCAGCAATTGTCTCCGCGTTTTTTGGTGAGCTCGTGCACCGACCATCCACTCCAAGATACCAAATGGACGGGATCCCTTATTGACGGGGCCCCTTATTGACGGGGCCTCCTTACCGACGGGGACCCTTACCGATGGGGCGCCTTCATCGAAGAGTCCACATAATAGTTGGGGCCCCGTAAACCACCTTTGAGTTTTAGTTTCAGCATAGCTGTAACGGTTTTTTATCTTGTCTTCACGCAAAAAGTTGTATGTAAATAGTGATAAAACATCATTTTAATATTAACATGGCCCAGATCCTTTTTGGACATATTACTTTCCCTTCCCGATTTCCCCTATTTGTCAGTTGACCACAAAAGTTGAGTAGGGCCCCGCGTGAAAATTTAAGGTTTTGCGTTAAAAGCAGGCACGCTCCACGATCTCAGGCTTGAGATGTGAATACCATTTTTCGCGTGAAAACAGCTGTCTGTTTTCGGCACACATCTGCAAAACAAGTAAAGGGGCCCCCAGACAAGCACAGACACGTTTCATCCAAGCCAAATTAAAAAGCGCACACATCGATATCGATGGAATCGTTTCTCGAATGAAGCCTCGACCCACTGGAGCACTGTTGCTTGCTTGATGTTAGTCAATTTTTCCTGCTAATTTAACCGGCTTCGAGCCGCTGTATTGATATTGTGTTTCAGGGCCTTTAAATTTTTGTTTGGGTGTGTTGTATGCTTGTGTTGTGTAACGGGTTTTCGGTGATAGTTAAGCGCAGCGTTCTGTGTATTTCATTTTAGCAGCAAGTTGCTCTGCGTGGTTTTGGGTTTGGGTTAGGCATGGGCAAAACGATTCTTTTCACCGAACGCGAACGAACTAGTTCGCTCACCAAAAAGAACCGAACGCGAACGACGATTCTTTCGTTCTTTGTTTCATGAGGTTTTTATTCACAAAGAACGCTCGTTATCTTTTTCATTTACCCACCATACACGCATACTGTAGCCAAAGAAGTACTCATTCTGCGGTTGAAACCAATCATTTAAAAACATTAAACACTCGGCTGTCTGGTCAACACAATCCATCGCAAAACCGACCAAAAACTAGCATGTAAAAAACTAATACGAGCAAAAATGTCTCCTGCATATATTGTACCCCATGCCTTATACACACTTAAGGATTCTATTTAAAAAAACTACTTAAATATGGATCAACATGATGAGCGCAATCAATTCAGTTCAGTTCATTCGCGAACAATGACTAATCCGTTTGAACGGGCTCGATCTATTGAATTGTATAGGTATAATTTCCATAACAACAGAACACAGATCGAACACCAGTTCGAACGCGTTCGATTGAATTCAGTTGTGTAGGTACGATTTATACACCAACAGAACACAGATCGAACACCAGTTCGAACGCGTTCGATTGAATTCAGTTGTGTAGGTACGATTTATACACCAACAGAACACAGATCGAACACCAGTTCGAACGCGTTCGATGAATTCAGTTGTGTAGGTACGATTTATACACCAACAGAACACAGATCGAACACCAGTTCGAACGCGTTCGATGAATTCAGTTGTGTAGGTACGATTTATACACCAACAGAACACAGATCGAACACCAGTTCGAACGCGTTCGATGAATTCAGTTGTGTAGGTACGATTTATACACCAACAGAACACAGATCGAACACCAGTTCGAACGCGTTCGATGAATTTAGTTGTGTAGGTACGATTTATACACCAACAGAACACAGATCGAACACCAGTTCGAACGCGTTCGATGAATTCAGTTGTGTAGGTACGATTTATACACCAACAGAACACAGATTGAACACCAGTTCGAAAGCGTTCGATGAATTCAGTTGTGTAGGTACGATTTACACACCAACAGAACACATATCGAACACTAGTTCGAACGCGTTGGATGAATTCAGTTGTGTAGGTACGATTTACACACCAACAGAACACAGATCGAACACCAGTTCGAACGCGTTCGATGAATTCAGTCGTATAGATACGATTTCCACACCAACAGCACACGTATGCTGGACAAATTCGACGGCGTTCGAGGAATTGAGTTGTATGCCCGCTTGGCAAAATGTCGCGCGACATGCATGCTTGAAATCGATGCTTGTTAACATTTTATTTCAAGCATCGTGAGTGTCCCAGCGTGAGCGCGTGAGTGGTTGTGTGAGTGTGTGTGGTTTGCGGATCTCATTTTGCCCCGTGTGCTTTTGCATTCTTCTCCCTCGCCCCCCTTCTCCCCCCCCCCGCCCTATACTTTCTTTCTGTGCACATGTGCCGCTGTGCCCCATCGCGAGCACACGCAATTGTCAACGAAAAATTCTTAGAACGGTTGGCACGTATGGGTTTCAAGACGATGGAAAATTTTATTTGGTCTTCGTTTTTTGGACTGATTGGAGCAAAAAATTATTCTCGCACGCCTTGGAGCTTGGAGCTAGAAAAGAGTGAAAAAAAGGTAAATAAAATGATAGAATGACTTTGTGGCCGAATGAATTTTAAAACAACTAATTTTTAAACCATAGCCATATCAGCGATGGAAAACCTTCTTCTTCTTCTTCTTTGGCTCAACAACCGATGTCGGTCAAGGCCTGCCTGTACCCACTTGTGGGCTTTGGCTTTCAGTGACTAATTGATTCCCCCCCATAGCAGGATAGTCAGTCCTACGTATGGCGGCGCGGTCTATTTGGGGATTGAACCCATGACGGGCATGTTGTTAAGTCGTACGAGTTGACGACTGTACTACGAGACCGGGCGATGGAAAACCAGGTTAGCGAAAATCCAGAGATAATACTGGCTTCACTCAATGGAAAAATTGACAAGGTGTTAGGAATGATGAATGAAATACAATTAGGAATGCAGGAGCACGACAAAAAAAATTTGGAAGCTGACAAATGCAATTGGAACAGTAAAATGCCAACTGGATTATTTTATAGATAATATCGTCGTCCCATCATCTCCGACCTCAAGCGCACCGGCTGCAAACGCAGATTCAGGATCTGGAACAAAAATATCATCAGAAGAAGAATTTCGTAAATTCGAGGAAAAGCTGTCGACGGAAGTTCACTTTGAGGAAGTGAAGAATAGTTTAAATAAGGTTATAGTAGTTACCTTCTATAAACAACGGATTCATGAGGCGTTGTAAATTTTGTTTTGCCCGGTGTTTTTAAAGAATTGCAACTGGAGTGGAGAAGGAAGAAAAAATCAAAAAATTAGTTTTTGTGATAAAGTGAATGTTTTGCGGCTTTTTCAACAAGTATCTTCCCACGGACGTGAACTTAGGGGGCGTCCATAAATTACGTAACGCTCAAAGGGGGGGAGGGGGTTCCCTGTAGCGTTACGGTTTGTTACATAGGGGAGAGGGGGGGTTCACATTCTGTTACGTAACGTAATACGTAATGCACTATCAAGGCAACGTAAAACCAGTACATGTAGTGACTGTGGACGGAGGGCCAGATGAAAATCCACGATACCGAAAAGTAATCGACGTGGCAAGTCGAAACTTCCTTAAATATAAACTAGATGCCCTATTTCTAGCGACCAATGTACCAGGCAGAAGTGCCTTTAACCGCGTAGAAAGAAGGATGGCACCATTATCTCGGGAACTAGCTGGTCTAGTTTTACCACATGATCATTATGGATCACATCTGAACGATAAATTGCAAACTGCCGATGTAGAACTTGAAAAGAAAAACTTCTGGTATGCAGGAGAAACGCTTGCAGAAGTGTGAATGTGAATGATCTGATGTTCGATGGATTCCCCGTGGTATGCGAATACGTTGATCCTGCTGTCTCTGAGATATCAACGGATTCAATTCTTTGTTGGGATTCTAAATGGTTTGCTAGCCATGTACGCTCTTCGCAGTATTTTTTACAAATTGTCAAATGTGCGAATCGTAAATGCTGCAGTGAACCTAGAAGTAGCTATTTTAATGTAATGCCGGAGCAATTCTTTTCTGCACCGATTCGCATCGAACAAACAGATGATGGACTAAAAGCTGTTAACCCCAATTTATTTGACAGCGGGTGATATGTTTCACTTTTTCTTCGAAATTCCATGAGCATTGCTAAAATACTTCCAAAATCGCTGCTTTCGTTTAGGGAGCAGCCATACGATTTATATTGCCCTTCTGTCCAAAAGATTATACAAAACCGAATTTGTAAAAAATGTGAAATATATTTTGCATCACATGTTTTGCTAAACGAGCATTTGAGAATGCATGCTAGCCAAGGAGAAGGGAAAAAACCTTACTTCAGAACAAAAGAATGATGATAGGTTTAAAGAAGTAATACACATACATAATGAAGATGTCATATGGAATGAAGAAGATGCCAATGTAATCGAAACTAATAGTGTTCCCATCATAAAAATTACTGAACAATTGAAGCCAATCTGGCAAGATGTCTAAAAATGCTCAACATATATATATTATGCGTTTCTTTAATTATAAATTTTTTATCTAACTTTCCTTTCATTAATTAAACATTAATTTTAATTAAACATTAATTAAAACAACTCTGCATACTTTATAAAAGCAATCAAATAAAACAATATAAACCCATATTTTTTTGTATTTCTTGACGCAAAACCAAATTAAGGGGGGGGGGGGTGTTCGATCATGCGTTACGTAATTTTGGAAGGGGGGTCTCCTCCAACTTTAGGTTTTGTTACGATAGGGGGGGAGGGGGTCGAAAAATCCCAATTTCAGCGTTACGTAATTTATGGATGGCCCCTTATCGATGCAATAACAATTAATGAATATATAAAAACAAAATTGAGAAATGCAACGTCCCATGCTGGCATAAAAAACACCAAACAAACAAACAGCTAGATTCAAGCATAAAAGATAAATGAATTCTATTTTAATTGAATTAATAAGCTATAAATAGTAACAATGGTGCTGTGAACTTTTATATGAATTGGGACAAGCCTACAAAAATACCTAAATAAGATGATAGCAATCGAACTGTGAGATGAACTTTTTTCTGTGATGTTTTTGGTGTAAATATATGTTAGAATTATAATAAGCATAATCATATAACTATTGGGAAATAAAATGGATTTTTTAATAAATGAATGGAAAGACAACAAATAAGAATTAATCCTTGAGTAAAATAGTTAGCCTGGCAACTCGTACGACGTAACTACATACCCGTCATGGGTTCAAGTCCAGAATAGACCGTGCCCCCATAAGTAGGACTGACTATCCTGTTATGGTAACAATAAGTGACTGAAAGCCAAGCTCATTTCACTAGTGGGTACAGGCCTTGACCGACAGCGGTTGTTGTGCCAAAGAAGAAGAAGAAAAAAGTTTGTATGTTATGAAAGAAGATCAGTAAATGCTTTGATTATCTCTTCTTCTTCTTTGGCCCAACAACCGTTATCGGTCAAGGCCTGCCTGTACCACTAATGGGCTTGAGTTTCAGTGACTTATTAGTTTCTATAACAAAATAGTCAGTGCTACGTATGGCGGCCCGCTCCATTTGGGGCTTGAACCCATAACGGGCATATTGTTAAGTCGTACGTGTTGACGACTGTACTACGAGATCGGCCTAATTTAATTACACTAAGATAAAAAGCTACAATTAACTATAACTTATTAGAATTCATTGAACAGTAGTGACTATTTTAGTTTCTATTTATATGAATTTAAAATGGGCAAAACAAACTATTTTGTTAGTGTTATAGCTTCCTAAACAATAAGTAACATATCAAATGATGATGAAGATTGCCCTCTTTCCCATGCATAGATTTGAGCAGGAAACGAAAACATATTGAATGAAAAAGCGAGTGGGTGATCAAATCTATTTGAAGAGCCCACATTCACGCGCGCGCAGCTCAAATCTATGCATAACCTTTTTAACTACAAACTACGTAAATCATCATCATTTGATATAGCTATTTAAAAATGAGTTACTAATAAACATTCAAATAAAATAATACTAACATAGACTACTGCATGCATTCTAATCTAAACGATTCTAATTATACGAGTGTAGTCCAACCCATGCTCCATCTGCCAAATAGAAACAAAAAATAAAATTAGTCATGTTAAAATAACCTTAAATAATACTGCAACTTACCCGAGCCACAGAAAATTAGGAGCCAAATACCTTTTCTAAAATAAAAATAAAATTATATTATTATCAATAAATACAACTATGCTTTTGGAAAAGTGTGGAGGAGAGGAAAATATCCTATTGTATCGGATGGAATGGTGGTTAGAATTGAGTTGCTGAAAAGGGATTGGGATGGTAAATGTATGGCCACTAATTTACATTTTATGTTGTAGCATGCACATGCACATGCTATACTGTTTATGATCAGTTCACACACAATTCTCATCACACTCAATAAACACAAATTGTCAACACCACACAACACACACAAAAGGATAAAATAACCACTCAAGAAATTAACACAACCCAAACCACATAAATAACCTTACGCCAGGAATTGTAAGTCAGCAGAAAAAAACCCTTGTCCAAAACATTTTAAAACACATAAGACACACACAGCCCTGTAGGTGCGAAAAACATTATTCAGCACAAAGCACTTCAAGTGCGTAAAGAGTAAAAAAAAACACAGCATTGCATAATAGCAACCAACAGTTAATAAATAATGAAATAGGAGACACCGTACCTCGTGTGTACAAACAGAACCGTTAATCGTAAGCGTAGGAAACAAAACACCGCGTAAGCGCCAGAACCCAGAACTGACCTTACAGAATAAGTGCAACCATATGTTAACCGAAAAACCTAACCCTCAGCATAACGGACATACAACAGAAAACGAAAAGTAAACGCAAAATCGAAATGAAGAGAAAAGTACCGTATAAATAAAGATGTAAGATGAGACCAGAACAGACGTACGGAGACAGTGAAAGCGAAGTTACGCACAGTGCGTACAGTTGTAAAGTGGTGCTGCTAAGTCTTGGTCGGTCAAGTCTCGATTTGCAAACAAAGTGAAATGTGTAGTTAATTCAGTTGTGTTTGTCCTCTACCTGAAACATCGGTGATGTCCAGAAAACAATCCGAAACCTCCACCATCGTACTCTAAGAATTATTCCTGAGGAGAGATGTATTGTTGAATTACCTGTCGCGTAAAATGTAAACATATTACATGGCGACCGTGAATTTTAAGCTGCAATCTTCGGATGTGCAAAAAAAAAAAGTGATGAATGAAACCCCAAACACGGACAAAAAGTGCAAAGTGGAAACGTTTTATAAAAATCGCAAGTGCTTCTGAAATGACTTGGAAAGTGATTAATTACCAACAATAGTAAACTGCGAGTGAAAACCAATCATTTTCAAAATGGGAGGCAAGGCTGCAAAACCTGAAACAAATATCAAAGGAGACCATGATCTTACAATAGTCCAAACTCAGAATATTCATACAGAATATCATCTGACTCAGGATTTAAAACTAAACATTATTTTAGGGCTGCTAATCACCCTGTGCATTGTTAAAATAGCGAAAACTTGTTACAAACACCTTTGTAACCAAGCGCAAAAACACGCTTTAAAAGTGCTTAGGCTACCAAAGTAGCAACGTAAACATTGAATCGAGAACAGTGAATGAATGATATACGAAAAAGGTGATATGCTATTTGACCCACAAAAATAGGTAAAGGCTGTGGAAAAGTACCGTAAGTTCACCAATGCAGCTATTGACCGCGATTATGAAAAAAACAATTATGCGCGTATGAGAACCTACCTCAACGTGTAAAAACACTGTGACCAGCGGTATG